>NC_034593.1:139826878-139883304 GCF_900095145.1 Mus pahari
AAGGAAGGAAGGAAGGAAGGAAGGAAGGAAGGAAGGAAGGAAGGAAGGAAGGAAGGAAGAAAAGAGAAAAGAAAAGAAAAGAAAAAAGAAAAGTTGGGCCAAATTAAACATTTGAGTAGAAGGCCTGAAATCCTTAGCACAAGATTTAGTGAGCATCAAAGAATCTTTTCTGCTGGGAGGAGCTGAAGGAGGAAGACGGGACTGAGTGGTGGAGAGCTGGGGTCTGCTTTAAACTGCAGAGGACTGGATGGGTGGAGTGCATGGACCTCAGGTTAGAGGGTCAGGTGGTCACTGACCCAAGGGCCATCAGAACGCCCTAACAGGAGATGGCTAGCGAGGTGTACTGGTAGCTACCCAGTTACAGATCACTACCAAGGTGTACCCATCCTCCTCACAGCTACCAGATGGCTCATTTCCCACATACGATGTCTTTTCACTGCCTCTTTGAGAGACGCTCTGGGCCTCCTGGGAATGTGATCTCTAACTGCCTGCAAGGGCCCACTCTGGAGAGGGTATGTGGAAGAAAGGAGGCAAAAGCTACATACGGACTCCTGGCTTCTGGGGTCTGGTAGAAACCAGCGCTCTAAATACTTCAAATTAAAAACTCACCATTTGAATGTCTGTTTCAAGATCTTTTCTTGGACCTATTTCTTGGTCCACATAAGCCACTGTTGCTCAAGCCTGAGAATGGCTACAGCTTTATTTGACCAGAGGGAGGGAGATCAAATTTTAATTAGCTCAATTTTGAGAATTAAATAAAATTTGTGAACATTTGTGAAGCCACATGCCATAATAATGTGTCGTGTGGTAACCTTGGTGGAGGCGATTTTTCAGTTCTGAGGACGTTGGTGTCCTCTGTGAGAATGTCTCCACTTATATTCCTCTAGCTTAGTTGACAGCAGGCTTTGGAGGGACCCTGTGCAGTCATTGTCGCAGTCCTTGGAAAATCCTAGGGCCTGGTGGCTTAGTCGATGTAGAAGCACATGGGACTGAAGAGGCCAGTTCCTGTAGGTCTTCTTGAGGTCATTCTTTCCTTGGCCCTGTTGCTGGTGCTACTTCGAGGTGATGCATGATTCTTAGTGTCTTTAGTAAATCCAGCAAGTGACAGCAACAACCCAATAAAGAGAGAGGGGTCAGAGAAAACACAGTGTAGCCAGCTTGGAAACAGATGTAGCAAGTTTTCATCTGCCTTAGAGAGCGACAGCTGCTGTATCCCAGAGAGGTGCAGGAAGGGCAAGATGCTCATCACTGTTCAACAGGCTGTGGCCTCATAGGGACGGAGCATATGCAGAAAGTACAGGCTTTAAAAGCAGGGCTGAAGATAGCAGGGACAGGAGCACAGGGGCATCCTTGCCAAATCTATGCTGTCTTACCAGCTCTGTGATGCTTCTATGGATGGGTATAGAAAGAGCTTGAAGCCCCTTGTACTGCTGAGACGCATTCCTAAAAGCTCCAACAAACGATAACATTCTCCACATCAGCATATTTGGTAACAATTAGCACATCATGATATTTTCCTACCTTATATTCAGATAAGTGGGTCATGACCAAATAAGTTTAAAGAAACAAAGATTTCATTTTGGGACTCTATATTTAATACAAATGAAATTGTCTCCATCCTCTTCAAAATCTTTTGGTATGGCTTTAATTTTTACAATTTTTTAGAATGGTTAACGTTTTGAAGGTATAGAAGTTGGGACATCTGAGGAAAATTAATAAAATTGTCTCTTGTGGTCACATCTTGGGAGACCGTGGTAAGTTTCTGTGCTATGGCAGTAACTGAGACAATCTCTTGCTGGTAAGGACTCTAGTTTCCATTGGAGAGTGTGTGTAATAAGTGTGTGTAATAAGTGTGATAGGACCAGTAAGATAGCTCAGTGTGTACAAGTCTGATGTTCTGACTTGTTCCACAGGACCCACGTGCTTGGGAAGAGGGAACTGACTCCCAAATCTGTCCTCTGACCTCTATATATGTATTCTGGTGCTGTGGCACAGGTGTCAGCACCCATCCACCTACACAGACAGAGGCAGACAGACTGACAGACAGACAGACACAGCAAACAAACAAATGAATGAAATGTAGTAAGCAGTTTAAACAGTACATTGAGGGAAAGGCACAGAAAATGATCAAACAACATCAGATTGTGATAAGCAGTAAAGCACAAAGATAGCAGAAAATCAGACACAAGCAAGAACCTATCAGATAGAGGCCAGTGTGGTGGGAAAAATCAAAGCTGACCCTATTGATTTAAAGTAAGGGGGCCAGTCCAGACCTCTCCCTAGGAAGGGGCAGAGGAAGTGGAAGTA
The DNA here is from genome assembly GCF_900095145.1 of Mus pahari. NCBI lineage: Eukaryota > Metazoa > Chordata > Mammalia > Rodentia > Muridae > Mus > Mus pahari. The sequence goes on from NC_034593.1 coordinate 139,829,186, forward strand.
AAGATAATCACAAGACGATGACAAGGACTTTCAAAGGACCAGGGATGTTGGGGGAGGAAGGAGCTTTGAAAGGGACTGCTCTCTGAGTCACCCAGAAGGAACCAGTTCCTGCTGACACACAGACCTTGTCTCTGCAAAGGGCTAAGCCTGCTGGGCTTGCTCCAGTGGCTAAGATGGAGGACCACTTGCCCATCCACACAAAGAAGTCTTGAGGACTTTGTTTGCACTCTGCTAGACTCTAGACCAATGGTTCTCAACTTTCCTGATGCTGCCACCCTTTAATACAGTTCTACATGTTGTAGTGACCCCAACCATAAAAATACTTTTGTTCCTATTTCATAACTGTAATGTTGCTATCATTATACATTATAATGTAAATATCTGTGTTTTCTGATGGTAACCCCTGCTTTCTTTAGGCAACCCCTGTGAAAAAGTCTTTCTGACCCCCAAATGGGTTACGATCCACAGGTTGAGAACCACTAGTCTAGACAGCTAATGCATGCCTACATTCAGCCCCTCAGCGACTCTGGCAGGCATGTCTGTCATCCATCATCTAACTATCACCAGTTTAGCATGGAAGACTTTAGCAATAATGCAGAAAACATCATCACAGAGGAAAAGGTTTGCTAGGAGAAGGGGGAGAAGAGAGGAGGATAATAGAGGGCAATGGACGGTATGATCATTTGTAAAAGAATAGAAACTCTCTATTGATAACACTTAAAGGAATGAAAAGGAAACATTTCTCATGCTGAAGTTGCCCCCTTTCCCTCTTGGGAGCTGAATGAAGGCAATGGCAGGGATTAGTCTAGCTGACAGTACTTGTACAATGACAACTTAGACTGTAATGTGCAACAGTGTAGCATTTGTTATGTGTCCTCATGTGCTGAGAACCTCACAAAGTATACAGCCTTACATATGTGTCTATATGTCATAGTAACTTTTAAAACAACCAGTAAGGTATACATTATTTCTACCATGTTAATGAACTCACCAAGAATCAGAGAGCCTAATTCCAAGGTTGTGCAATGGCAAGCATTAGTTTGGTTATAGACTGGTGCCATACAATCCTTCCCTTACACATCAGCAGCACAATGCTTTGCAAGTTGACAAAGGTTTTCTTTTACCTTTATCACTGGATCTCCTTTTCCTACCCCCACCCTGTGTGTGTGTGTATGTGTGTGTGTGTATGTGTGTGTGTGTGTGTGTGTGTGCGCGCGCGCGCTTCGGTGTGCCCAAACATTTATGTGGAGGCTAGAAGTTGACTTCAGGTCTCTTCCTTGCTCACTATTCACCTTATTTTCTGAGACAGCATTGTTCACCAAACCTAGAGCTCATCGGCTGGTTAGACAGGTAGACCAGAAAGCCCTCGGATCCTCCTGTCTCTGCCTCTCCAGCCCTGGAATTGCAGGCATAAAGGCCAGCTTCCTCCACCCCGGTCCCACCCTCTGTAGGCACTGGGGATTGAACTCCGAACCTCATGCTTGCACAGTAGGCATTTCTCCCTAAACATTCCCCATCCCCACTATGACTGTTCTCTAAGGAACTTTCCATTGCTCACTTCGGTTTTTCAGTAGATATTATTTTGTATTGGGAGTAATGTGTCATTTAAATCACAGGCATTATAGCAGCAAACTTACACTGGGGGTTTCCAACTGTTGAACCCTCTTTTCTGCTCAAAAGATCTGTGGATCCAGAGGTTATATAGGAAGGATACCGTCTCTAATCATTAAATATCTGAGTGCTGAATTTCTCATGTTTAGTGCAGAAAATATCTGTCTTCTAATTATTCTATTTCCTTCACTAACTCATAACCCATTGGATTGTCTAAGTCTGTGAAAAGTTTGGAAGCTTTTTATCCCCTAGAAAAAGCACTAAGCAGTAAGACCCACTTCCACACTTTTGCATACACCATTTTGATAAACAAGCCTCCGGTTAACAAGCAGTCTCTCTTTAGGGTGTCTCTAACTTTTGTGGTCATTGAGATGTATGTGTTAGTTTCTTAAATTTGGGATGAACGCAGGACTATGTAATAGTATGTGATACTCTTCAGCCAAAGAGAAATTTCACTATATTCCCTTTCTTCCCTACACAGACTGGACATTTACATTCTAGATTTCAAAAATCAACAGGAATTCTATGGTTAGGATTTAAAAGACTGAAACTTCTCATGGTGTCTGAAAAAATTAAGAAAAATTTCAAGTCGATTAATTTTAGTCTGGCACCAAAAAAAAAAAGCTATGGTTCTGGGGACCTTACCTAATGACTTCATCAACAGACAGTGGAAGCGCAGCACATTCCTTGATCTAACATTTATGAATAACTAGGTTTCCAACCCATATTTGGAGATAGAAATACAAAGGACAAGACCCAAGGAGCTCAGTGTCTAGTGGAAAGAGAGAAATGTGTATCAGTTAGGTTTAGATGAATTTTAAAGTTAGGCGATGGCGTATGCATGTGGAGGATTTTACAGTAGGGTAAACAGTAAGCATCACATAAACTCACATAAAAAGCACGGGACAGAGACCCCACCAGACTTTGCTTCCACTTTTTACTGTCCTCGATAATTGTTTGCCCTGCTGTCCCCTCCAGCTTCTCACCAAGACAGGCAGCTCTTTACAGACCTCATCATGGCCATTCTTATATGTTCACGCTGTCACATCATTTCAGATGACTTTTCAGTCACTGAAAGGCTTGAAGCAACATTCCCATCTTCTCTCAAGGATGCACACTTTGGTTGCTTCTACTATTATGCTACGCTAAGCAATTCTGGTACAAACTCCATGCATATTTTTTCACATTTTAAATTATTCCTTAGTATAAACTTCCCAAAGTGGGATTGCTAGATGAAATGGAAAAATCATTTTGTGGTTTCCAGAAGGGTCTGATCTATTTATAGCACCATAAGTCATGTTTGGAGTAGATGAGAGAGCTAGTTTTATTGTGCTTTCTCTAATAAGGAATTCTATTTTCATCATTCATTTTAACCAAAATGGATAAAGATTGCACATTAAGGCGATTGCATCTTTGTTCCCTTCTCCTTTGTTGGGCCTTGTCTTCTGGTGTTAGAATGTTTTCATCTCCGCTTTCCTTTTACTGTCTGCTTTGCACTGCTTTCTTGTGATGACACCCCCATTTATGACTTGATTATAGTATTTATTATATTACTTCCTAAATTGTGTTTTTAATAGGCGACATCTTTTGAAAGGAAGTTATCTTTGTGTGGGTCACAATGCAGTGTAGCAACTTATACATGGAGACGTTGGCGAGCGAAACACTGCGCACATTGCTTCCTTTGTCGGCACATAACTTAAACAGGCACTGTTTCTCCCTTTGGGACAAGAAGAAAATGAACCTGGGCCTTAGATCACATGAGTACAGAGAGATTAAACAGCACAACAAATGTGCTTCCAATCTAACTGTAAACAGTACAGGCACACAGCTTCTAGAAGAACATGGAGGAGAAAATGTCTGTTACTGGGATGTAGATGAAAGGTTTTAAGCAGGTTGTTGACACTGTTAAGAGTGAAAGACAATAGTGATAGTAACAGGGGTAAGCTGCTCATCCAAGGATGCAATGAAAAAAGTGAAGACACACCCAACCTAGAGGGAGGTGTGCTGTCAACAAGCAAAGACACACCAGACAGGGAGGGAGGCGTACTGTCTACAACCGGTACAGCGAAGACACACCCGCCTGACCCAGAGGGAGGTAGCCAGGGTAACAAGAAGTATCAGGGGTAAGAAGTTCTGTCCATCCAAGGATACAATGAAGAAACTGAAGTCACACCAGACGGAGAGGGAGGTGTGCTGTCAATACAGACAGCCAATAAAGGAGTCAAATGCATAAACGACTTCTACAAATCAATAAAGGAAAAGACAAGCCATTGTAAAACTGGTCAAAGGCACAATAGATCACTTTATTAATATAGAAAAAAACATGATGGCTAGCTTTTATTTCTAAACTGATATAACCAAGAAACACCTTCGAAAAGTCTCAGGGAATGATAGTCCTCATTGGTCGGTCTCTGAGTGTGTATTAATTGAGGTAATCAATGGGGGGAGGGATCCAGTTCGCTGTGGGTGGCACCATTACCAAGGTAGGATTGTGTAGATATAATATCTAGAAATACAGTAGTTTGTAAGAACAAAATCGAGCTCCATAAGCCACTGTGAGAAATTGAGACAAGCACATATGTCTTCATTCACTGCTTTCTGCTCTTAATTACGGCTGTGAGGCGACTACTCAGTGAAGCTCCTGCCTCGGCTTCCCCAGAATGATGGACTATAAGCTGGAATTGGGACTTGATGTAAACAGCTTTCTTCTCCGAGTTACTTCTTTGTCCGGGTGTTTTATCACAGTCACTAAAAGTGGGACAAAATGCAAACTAATATCACAAGATGACACCAGTGTATACCCACTGGAGCGCTTACATGGGAACAAAATAAAAGATGGCAATTATCAGCTAGTGGGCCTGTGGAGCTGTGAGAATCTACTGTGCTTTGGGGAGAAGGTAAATTTGTGCAACCACTCATTATATAGTAGGTTCTTTATAGAAGCATTGTCTGAAACAGCCCAAAGCTGGAAACTACAGCAGCAGTCCCCAATAGCAAACACCGTACGTTACTCACAAAATGCAGTCCCCCAAGCACCGAGGATCACCACTCTCCAAGTAAGTGTCGATGGATGAGGCTCACAAATACGTTGAACAAATGTCAGACAAAAAATGTTCACTCTGTAATTCTATTTATATGAAGTACAAAACTAATCACAAGAAAACTTAGAAACTGCAACAGTGTTTGCCCACAGGTTACTGAAATGACCGGGAGCTTGAACAGAGTCTTGGAGATGACTGTGGACATTCTGCTCCTACATTTGGGAGCAGGCTTGCACGGGTATGCTCATTGTGTGGATGCCCATTCAGCTACGTGAGAGGACAAGTCTTTCTCTGCGTGTGTGCCACACTTCTACAGAGACTTATTCAGTACAAGCAAAAGGCGATAGACAATGAGATTCAAACAGAAGACTACCGTTCCTGCATCCCAGCCTTCCAAACTGTACTGGTCTTCATTGCTGCATTTGGAGTCAACATTGTACTGTACATACATTATATTGTGGGCCATTGCTGGTTTCCAGTTTCTTCTCTCACTTGTTCTGGGCTCCTCACATGCAGGAACCATGTCCTAGAATTCTTTATAGCTCTGTGTTTTGGACAATGACTATCCCCAAATAGGCACACATGGGTGGAGGAATGAAATGCCTATATCTGTAGCTATTTTATCTGTATAATAAGATGCTTAAGAGTCAGTCAAAGGAATTTATAAGGGAAAACATAAACATTCTAATATCCGTTAAATGAAACATATTGACACTTTTAAATTACAGCATGACAGCTTGAATTAACCCCTTATATGAATTCTAAATTATCTCACAGGACTATCTTTAGGTGCTAAGGGAATTTAGCTCTAACCGTGGCTTTATAATATCCAGAAATGCAATAGTTTATAAGTACACAACTGAGCTACATGCATCACAGTAAAAAATAACACAGGATAATTCCTCCAGTCAACAGTTATTTCATAAGGACCTACTGTATACCAGACCCCAATGGCAGGAGGTAAAGTGAGTAGGACACACACCTGGACCAGCTAGGTGGCTCAGCCCTGTGGGTGACACAAGTGCTGTCTGACCTGGAGTCTAAAAAAGGCTGGACAGAATGCAAAGGATCCATTAATTGCCTAGAAGTCTGAAGTGCTATCCCGCACACCTGCATCAGAAGCAGTGGACCCTTCTGAGTGTTGACACTGCCTTATTTTTATGTCTTTATCTTGTGGCTCATGAACAATGCATTAGTAATGCACATGTTAGTCTCCAGGGATGAGTAAGACGGACCCTTAGCATCCAAGGAATAGAATGTGATGTTTCTCAGTAGTCACAAGTCAGTCATGTTGGTGTGCTAGAATTTTTTTAAAAAAAAATTACCAGAAATCTACCATCTGCTCCTGTTTTTATCTCATCTTTCCAGCCACGTTTCCTCTGTTAATTGTCATTCTGCAGTATAATTAATTAATTTCCATGTTGCTTCTAATTGGGTGAAATTACAAGACTAATGGACCACATCTCTCCAAGCAGTGAGCATGCTTAAGGAGAGCTCTTCCCAGGTAAGTCAGCTCAGTCACAGAGGCCAGAAGACGATGTCAGGGCCCCTGGAGTCGGAGTTATGGATGACTGTAAGCTGCTTGTGTGGATTGTGGGATCTGAATTCTGGTCTCTAGAAAAGCAGCAAGAGCTCTTAAGTGCTGAGTCATCTCTTAGGTTCCTTCTGCAAAAAGTTTGAGTGCCATCATATGCAGGTCCCACATGGTACCCATTGTCTATCCACATTTAAATTTAATATAGTTAAATGCAGCTAAATTTAAATCCAATCAGAATTTTAATTTCTTTGTCGAATGAGCCACACTGCAAATATTCAGCTGCCACGTGTGCCCAGTGGCTGCCACATTGCACAGGTATAGAGCACATCGTTGCCGTACTAAGACCTAGTAGGTCTGTATAGAGAATGGATTGCCCATATCATAGCATAGAGCGCTAGGCATAGGATCTGTGGTTGCATCCCAGCTTACTCTGTACATATATCTTCCACTGTTGCTCACACATGAGCTGTGTGCCCTGAATTTCTTTGTGTGTTTCTGAGCTTCATGTTGATTCTCTCAGTTAAAGTTCAATCCCCTTAAAAAAAATCAATCCCCCTCTTTCTTTTCCACTCAGTAAAATATTCCTGAACCACTAAGGCCCCACTTAAAGACAGTGTCCGTAAAAGCCATTGAGCCTTAATGGGCTTAATTACTTTCTCCTTCAGCCCCGACTCCTGCCTTGTACCTTTTGACCATCTATCCAGGCCTTCAAATGTGTCTCCATGGTTGTATCCCTATGCAGCTTGCCATAGTGCTGTGTGTATAATAAATAATCTAAGACGACTTTAGGCATTTCAAATATGAGGTCTACCTTATGAGACCCATTGCTTGATGTGCACTGAGTATTAAAATTTACTTGATTCATTGATTTCTAGGATTATCATTGTTGCTTTGAAACAGGGTCTCACTATGTAGCCCTGGATAGCCTGGGCCTTGCTATGAGGACCAAGCTGGCCTTGAAATCACAGAGATCAACCTGTTTCTGCCTCCCGAGTGCTGGGACTGAGGCGTGTGCCACACTGCCTTACTTCTAGTATTATAATTGTCAAATCTCATCAGCACTGACTGGGGGCAGTTGGGTTAACTAATTACATCCTGTCACAGGAACAAGTTTCTCTTTGGCTGGCTGAATTCTAAATACCTTCCCACCCATCTATTTAGTAACCACACCTCTGGTGTTTCTGCTTATGGTGTGACTGGGTATCATCCATGACTCTCCCCTATTCTCAGTTCTCCCCAGCCAGTGGACTGGTCAGTCCTTGCTTGCATTCACCTCACACTTACTGATCATTGGTTGTATGCCAAGGATGTGCTATGCTTTGAGGAAAGAAAGTCACAGCCATGTGGCAAAATGTTCATGGTCTCCACAGAAGAAAAAGAGTCTCAGACCAAGACATTCCTACACCACAGCTCAATGTAGTGCAACAGAAGGAGCAGAGATATGGAGTTGTCCAACTCGCTTGCCTCTCTTACTCAGATAGCGATGTGCACAAGTTATTAACTAAACTTTGACTTTCTTATTTCTCCTGCAATTACAGTCCTTGAGCCACAGAGGACGGAGGAACAGAAGCTCAAGGTCATCTTTGGTTTCTCAGGGAGTCTGGTTACCTGAGACCCTGCCTGAAAAACTCAAACCAAACCAAGAAAAAGTAAGATGGTGAGGATATAGTCACCTCTGTCTCGCGGAGTTCTTGTACAGGAGTGAGCTGGTGCATGCAGAGCTGACTTTTCTTTTTAATTTTTAAAATTTAACTTAATTTAATTGGGGGGATTATCAAGGCAGAGTCTCAGAGTTAAGTTCTGGCTGTCCTGAAATTCACTATATAGACCAGGCTGTCTTCAAACTCACAGAGATAACCTGCCTCTGCCTCCCAAGAGCTGGGATTAAAGGTGTGTGCCACCACGCCCGGCTGTGGAGTTAAAATTTAATACAGCTCTTTACCTCCAAATTATAGTTCATTGCTTCCTGAATCCCTCATTCTAAACATTGATAAGATCCTCATTCTAACAGCCCCTGCTCCCTCCCCCACATGAGGAGCTCAATTTAGGTAGATTTGTTTCCATGGACACAGGACCTGATGCTTCCTTGTCTCTGCTGAGTGGATCCTTCCTGCCCAGATCACATTCTCCACCAAGCACAGCTAAATTCTTCCCCCATCAACAACCTCAATGAACCTAGTCTCCACTCCAGTATCTCCTTGTTTTCTGCACCAGGAAATAGATGTTTTCCGTGAAGTCCCCAGCATTTCACTCGAAGTTGTAAAAACAGTGTGGTTTTTCTGTGAGGCATGATACATTGATTACAGAATGAGAACAGTTAAAATCTGTGTGTTGAGATCTTGAACTGCGGCAACAGTTTACACTTGGTCTTGGGGGGAAATGTGGTGGGCGGTTTTAACACTAAGATGAAAAGAAACCTGTGGCTTATGAAGAAGGGACAGTTAGCTTTTGTGTCACAGTGACAGAGAGCCCAACAGGAACAACTTCTGGAAGAAAAGATGCAGCCTCTCTCAAGGGTTTCAGAGGGTTGTCTGGCCCTGGATGTGTAGGCAGAGCATCAGGGCAGCCCAAGGAAGAGATTGCTCACTTCCTGGCAGGTGGGAAGCAGAGAGGGGAGACGTAGGGATGGCCAGGGCATGTCCCAGCTCCAAGACACACCGTAAGTATTTCTAGTGCTCACACTTTCTTCTCTCTCAGGAAGCAGTGCGTATGTTTTAAAGCCAATTAAAACATTAACAATTTACTAGTCATGAAAACTTTATGCTCGGAGACCTTATGGATAATTTGAAGGGGCCACTTTCAATCTGTGGATGTTGTCCTGGTTCTTGGTAAGCATGGTTTTGTTCGCCTTCTCTTTAAACCAGCTTTCAAAAGAGCTGAGCACTTGCAAAGATGTATATCTTCAGAGTTTCAATATGTTTTAATTATTGAAGAAAGAATGGATTTCACGGTAACATCATTTGCCTCCTATGCCATTAGACCTCCAAAGTAATGAAAACGTTAAAGACTCAGAAGGGATACTTTCTGAGTCAGCAATTCAGCCCCACTGTAAGGTTTGCTTCTGGGGAGTCTGATGCAGAATGAATTAAATTATTCATTACCAAACAACAGAACTTCATGTTTCTGTTTGTGTAGATCTGGTGCAGTGTTCCGAGCTCCGGAAACGTCCACCTTCTCCCAGTGTCCACGGCAACTTGGTAGTAAACCCTTCCCACTTTCACGGTCAAGCAGGGTTTAGAAGGTGCTGAGGCAGAAGCTATTTATAGTCTTACATTTTGCTCATACCACCAGTTTAACTTCTTTTGCAGACATGGCCTTTGTCCCTGTGTCCCCATTAATGTGCACAAGAAATGACATAAAATGAGCATACATCTCCCAGTCCTCTGACAAGCCTGCCCTTTGCCCTTCGCCCTTTGAACCTGAGTCACACTGCTTTCTTGTTCCTTGGTGGGGTCAGGGTGGGCGGACACTCTCTGTTTGTGTTTATATGTTCCTGCACTCAGACGCCTGCCTTCTGACCCGTTCACGACTGCTGCCTCCTCTGTCTCACAGGGTCAGTGACACGGGAGCCCAGGCAGCACCGAGGTGAGAGGATTCACATCCAAAGAACACAGCGTAACTCTGAGCAGGCGTCTGGACCGGGGCACACCCAGTCTCACGAGGTACCACCAGGGGTGACTAGCAAGTGTGAGACTTGAGTACTTGCTTCATCACAGGGGTCCCTGTTGCACCCCATTATGAGACAGTAGATTGGAAACCAGGGTATGGAAATGACCACAGAAAGTGACATTCTGCCGTGGTGTTTGTGACGGGAAGAAGAGTTACTCCCAAGAGTGATGGAGCCTGTTAGGCAACTTGGGCAAGAAACATTTGTCGCTCTCCCAAGATGAAACTGAGTTATAGGAAATGCCTGACCTTGGCAGTTACAGAGAACTCCAGCGCATGAGCTTCCCTCACAGCAGAACCCAAACTCCACAGGGAGCAGCCAAGGAAGGGACAGAGGAGGCAGGGGGCAGCTGGGAACATCAGCTCTCCTTGTTGCCTCCCAAGGCATACATGAAGAGCAAGAAGGGCTTTCTGAGATGCTGTGTGTTTATGTAAGACAGAGCTTATCAAATACTTTCCATCTGTCCAGGAAATTTTTACACAAGTCTAGGTGTAAGTGTATAAAATAGGTTTACAAATCAAACTGATAACTTACTGATAATATAAAGAAATGCATTTTATAACTTTTCTGTGGTAAATTGAAAACAAGGGGCTGCAGAGATGGCTCAGTGGTTAGGAGCACTGGCTGCTCTTCTAGAGGTCCTGAGTTCAAATCCCAGCAACCACATGGTGGCTCACAACCATTTGTAATGGGATCTGATGCCCTCTCTGGTGTGTCCAAATATAGCGACAGTGTACTCATATACGTAAAATAAATAAATCTCTTTTTTAAAAAGTGAAAACAAATCCACATACTCATGAGAAGGACATGTTTATTTATTTTACATAAATAATTTAATCTTGGCTGAATATTTGGTACCACAGGACATAGATCATCTATAATGTTTTTCTGACTTGACTGATAATTTTGATTTATATTCAGTGCCGAGAATTCTGCTGTGCACAAGAACATAATGCAAAATGGCAGAAGTGTGTGGACAGCCAGCTCAGAAACGTCAGAGCTCTGTACTAATCCCAAGCCAAGTTTTATTGATTTCTTTTTTAGTATCACCCAAGTCAGCAATACAAATACCAATATTTAAAATCAGACGTTTTAAGACAATAATATCACTTAGACACTGAGGACTGACTGTGGGACAATATTGTCATTTTCCACAATAAATTAATTATGCTTCTGTAAGGGCAGAAAACTTGGCACCCACAGTAAAAGGTCTGAAGTTCATGCGTTGGCATCTGTGGGATACTCTTTGTCTCTGTCTCTGTCTCTATCTGTCTGTCTGTCTGTCTGTCTCTCCCTCCCTCCCTCGCCCCCTCCTGCCCCCCACACAATGTTTATTCAGAACCAAGGCAGTGGTAAAATCATTGGATGCAACCCAGACAATTGCTGCCAGCAACACCTTAGATTTGCTATGCATTTGATTTCCATCCATTTTGTTGATGTTGTGTTTTCAGAAACCTTTCAATACTGCCCAAATTTTCACGACCCCATATGCAGCTGCTTGGGGTCATGACCCAGGGTTTAAGCACCTAGGATCTAAGGGAATAGAGACCTCAGATAGGTATTTGAATGGTTGTGTGATGCTGAAGTTTAAGACGTATGGACTGAACTATTTCTGTTCCCTCTCGCCTGTGAATGAGGGGTGCATTTGCTTTGTGTTTCTAAGTTTTCAGATCTGGATTTCTGACTTCTAAATATACTGTTGTGGGGATGAACAAGTTATTGCATGGCAACCTCACAGGCTTCCTCAGCAATCCTGGCACGCGAACAGTGTTAAACACTGGCAGACACCATCAGTATGAGTACTACATGCCTTGGGCTTATGTCAAGTGGCTGGTTTTTTCCTTAGTATGATACCCAAACGACAAGCGTAGTGACACTGGCATTTGGATGTGCCAAAGAGAAGCCATGATGGGATTTTCTTAATGAAGAAAGAAAGATACTACATGCTGGTGTCGCTAAAATTGAGAGTAGATGAACAATTTTAATATCCTGGTGTTTCTCCTCATCCTCGTCCTCGTCCTTGTCCTCATCCTCCTCGTCCTCCTCGTCCTCCTCGTCCTCCTCGTTCTCGTCCTCCTCCTTCTCCTTCTTCTTCCTCTCTTCCTCCTCCTCCTCCTTCTTCTTCATCTTCTTCTTTTTTTTTTTACTAAACCACAATTCCCTTATTTATTGTTATCTTCTTGATTCTATTATGTTGTTTGTAAGTATTTATACATTACAGTGTTCTTTCATTCATATGATTTTTATGTTTATAAAACATGATTTTAATATTTTCAACTGTTAATATTCAACAGACTAATTCTTTTAAGATCTATTTCTTTGTTATGTCTCCCTTTTCACTTCTGATTTTATTAATTTGGATGCTGTCTCTGTGCCCTCTGGTTAGTCTGGCTAACCAGAGGTTTATCCATCTTGTTTGTTTTCTCAAAGAACCAGCTCCTGGTTTTGTTGATTCTTTGTATAGTTCTTTTTGTTCTATTTTGTTGATTTCAGCCCTGCCACCTACTCTTCTTGGGTGAATTTGCTTCTTTTTGTTCTATAGCTTCTAGGTGTACTGTCAAGCTGCTAGTGTAAGCTCTCTTCAGTTTCTTTTTGGAGGCACTTAGAGCTATGAGTTTTCCTCTTACCACTGCTTTCATTGTGTCCCATAAGTTTTGGTATGATGCGTCTTCATTTTCACTAAATTCTAAAAAGCTTTTAATTTCTTTGTTTTTTCCTTGACCAAGTTATCACTGAGTATAGCATTGTTCAGTTTCCATATGTATGTGTGATTTCTGTTGTTTTTGTTGGTATTTAAGACCAGCCTTAGTCTCCCACTATTATTGTGTGGAGGGTATAATGTGTGCTTAGAGTTTTAGTAAAGTTTCTTTTATGAATGTGGGAGTCCTTGAATTTGGAGCATAGATGTTCAGAATTGAGAGTTCATCTTGGTAGATTTTTCCTTTGACCAGTGTGAAGTGTCCTTCCTTATATTTTTTGATAGCTTTTGGCTGAAAGTTGATTTTATTCAATATTAGAATGGCTACTGCAGCTTGTTTCTTGGGACTATTTGCTTGGAAAATTGTTTTCCAACCTTTTACTCTGAGGTAGTGTCTGTCTTTGTCACTGAGGTACATCTTCTGTTTGCAGCAAAATGTTGGGTACTGTTTATGTATCCTAGTCTGTTAGCCTATGTCTTTTATTGGGAAATTGAGTCCACTGATGTTTAGAGATACTAAGGAAAGGGGATTGTTGCTTCCTGTTATTTTTGTTGTTAGAGGTGGAATTAGGTTTATGTGGCTGTCTTCTTTTGGGTTTGTTGACAGGTTACTTTCTTGCTTTTTCTAGGGTGTAGTTTCCCTCCTAGTGTTGGTGTTTTCCATCTGCTATCCTTTGAAGGGCTAGATTTATGGAAAGCTCTTGGGTAAAATTGGTTTTGTCATGGAATATCTTGTTTTCTCCATCTATGGTAATTGAGAGTTTTGCTGGGTATAGTAACCTGGGCTGGCATTTATGTTCTTTTAGGGTCTGTATGANATCTATCCAGGATCTTCTAGCTTTCATAGTCTCTAGTGAGAAGTCTGGTGTGATTCTGATAGGTCTGCCTTTATATGTTACTTGGCCTTTTTTTCCTTATTGCTTTTAATATTCTTTCTTTGTTCTATGTATTTGGTGTTTTGACTATTATGTCATGGGAGGAATTTCTTTTCTGGCCCAGTCTATTTTGAGTTCTGTAGGCTTCTTGTATGTTCATGGGCATCTCTTTCTTTAGGTTAGGGAAGTTCTCTTCTATAATTTTGTTGAAATATTTACTGGTTCTTTGAGTTGGGAATCTTCACTTTCTTCTATGCCTATTATCCTTAGGTTTGATCTTCTCATTGTGTCCTGGATTTCCTGGGTGTTTTGGGTTAGGAGCTTTTTGCCTTTTGCATTTTCCTTGACTGTTGTGTTAATGTTTTCTATGGCATCTTCTGCCCCTGAGATTCCCTCTTCTATCTCTTGTTTTCTGATGGTGATGCTTGCGTCTATGACTCCTGGATCCCTTTCCTAGGTTTTCCAACTCCAGGGTTCTCTCCTTTTGTGATTTCTTTATTGTTTCTATTCCCATTTTTAAATCCTGGATGGTTTTGTTCATTTCCTTTGTCTGTTTGATTGTGTTTTCCTGTAATTCTTTAAGGGATTTTTGTGTTTCCTCTTTAACGTCTTCTACCTGTCTACCTGTGTTCTCCTGTATTACTTTAAGGGAGTTATTTGCATCCTTTTTAATGTCCTCTATCACCATCATCATGAGAAGTGATTTTAGATCTAAATCTTGCTTTTCTGGTGTGATAGTGTATCCAGGACTTGCTATGGTGGGAGAATTGGGTTCTGATGATGCCAAGGAACCTTGGTTTCCGTTGCTTATGTTCTTACGCTTACCTCCTGCCATCTCTTTATCTTTGTTGCTACCTGCCCTTGATATATCTGACTGGAGTCTGTCCTTCCTGAGATCCTGGGTGTGTCAGAGCTCCTGGGAGTCAAGCTGCCTCTGGGACCTTGAGATCCTGGTTTGACCAAGGTCCTGGGATCCTGAGATCCTGGGATCCTGTGGTCCTGGGAGGGTTAGAATGCCTGAGAGTGCATTTTCCTCTGGGTGTTGTGGGACTGGCTGCAGAGTTCATGCCCAAAGTCTGCTCAGGTCACCGGCCCAGACCGGAAGGAACAGGTGTCACTGGTCGGGTGGAGTTCCTGGGTGTCGGGTTCCTGCTGGTCCCAGTTACTTCTGGTGTTGGGGCAGATGATGTGTCCTCCTCACCTCTGATCCTATGATCCTATGATCATAGCATTAGAGCACCTGAGAGTGGATCTTCTTCTGAGTATTGTGTGACTGGCTGTGGAGTTCATGTCCACTCTCCTGGTGTTTGTAACTTATAAACTGATCTTTCTCACAGGAAGGCACCTGCTGAGGTCCTGACATATATATAATATAATATGTCATATTATATATATATATATATATTATATATGTCATTATATATAATATACATATAATATATATATATAATGTCATATATACATGGAAAATATAATATAGTTAACTTATTGTTATCTTATTGTTTGAAACAAATGTTTGTGTGGTTTTACTTTATTGTAGTTCATACCATCATCGTTAATTATGATTTCAGTATTGCCCCAGTTTTTCTGTTCCTTGTAGCTACAGTGACCCTTAGTTTCATGTTACTATTGCACTAGTAACATTCCTGGCTGTCCTGAGACTCCTCTAAATTCAAATACTGTGTTATTGCTGCATCCCTAAACACTAACAAGTACCAAATACATTTTACTTGCAAGCTGTGTTTCACACTGTCTTTTGGGTGAAGAATTTATGAATCCTTAAAAGAAGACGAGGCAGTAAAATCAAATGGAACTCAACATCAATTTCTTGTTCACATTCCCAATATACGAATCATATTATATGACTAGTATAGGCCAGATGATATTGGCACATGTCTCTAATCCTAGCACACAGGAGGCAGAGGCAGGGGGATCCCTGCGTTTGAGGCCAGTCTGGTCTACAGAGCAAGTTAAAAAAACAGCCAGGACTAAACAGAGAAATCCTGTTTTGAAGGGTGGGAAAAAAATCCAATATTTGATTTAGCTACAAACTGACCAACTGTGAGGCGACAAGCCACGCCTCTCAGCTCTCCTTTCCTTTATTGACTGTGCTTTGGTACCTTTGTTGGTTCCTTCTCTAGTAGTAATTATGATGATAACTAGGCAAGGTACTTGTTTTGCAACCTTATCCAGTCTCCTGGCTTTATTTACCCTGTGTAAACTCTCAGTTTTTCCAAATACAAGCTCTTGGCCTACACGCTGATTCTAACAAACTCTCGTATGCAACACTTACCTGATGAATCCACTTTAAAGCATAGTAACCCTTTAACTTTAGTACTCTGCATCCAAGTTTCTGATCATGCCCTGCGGCGCCCCTACCCTTGTGAAGTCTTCTCTATTGTTGTGGTTAGAATTTGGCTTTCCCTCCAAACAGCACAGCAGTGCTTAATCCCCACTCTGTGTGTTGAAACTTCACTCAGCAGTGGTGTTCAGACTTGGGACCTTTGGGAGGTGATGAAGGCTAGAGGCAGACATCAGGATAGAACACCGGTGATTGACCACTGGTGGCTTTGTGGGATTAAAGATAGAGATTAAAGACTACGAGCACATTCGATGTTTGTGCACCCTCCCTGGACTCCTTGTCTTTTGGTGTGTGGTCTCTTATACTAATTACCTTGGATTTCTTGTTCAACATAGGAAACCAAGAAAGAAATGGCTCCCTCTCCTCTCCCTGACCTCTCCCTGACCTTGCCAAAAGGATATTGTCCGTGCACAATCCATATGACAAGCCACCTCCTCAACTGCTGCGAAGATTTGAAATGAAGCAGCTGGGGACAAAAGCCAGGCCATATCCTCTGCCACACGGAGTTTATTTCTTCTAATATTTATTTCACTTCTGTGATTACTAATATTATATATATAAAGGATTAGAAGACGTTCTAATCTACTTGTCTGGTAAGATAATTTTAAGGGTAATTTATCATCTGGAGGAAAAACAATAAATGCTTAATTTGATAGGACTTAATTCCTGGAAAATATTCCAAGTCTTGACTAAGACTGTTGGCAAGATAATCAATTACAAAACTTGGTTGGATTTCTTGCTTAACACAGGAAAAGAAAAGATCATTTTTAAAGATTTTGTTTTTTTTTTTATGTATCTATGAGTGTATGGCACATTTATGCAGGAGCCTGCAGAGGACATCGGAGTCCCAGACTGGAGGTACTGGCAGCTGTGAGAACTGAACTCAGGTCCTCTGCCAAAGCAGCAGGGGATCTTATCCCGTGAGCTGTCTCTCCAGCCTCTCCATGGCTTGCTTCTGAAACGCTGTCAAGGTATTTGTCATCGAGTTTAGGAATTTCCTTAAGATAGATTTGAAAATGGATTTTTTTTTCATAAAATGTATTCTGATTACAGTTTCCCTGCCCCCAGACCCTCTCTGATCCTTCTCACCAACCCACCCACCTAAATTCATGCCTTTTGTTTTTCGCTCTCTCATTAGAATACAAACAGCCATCTTAAAAAAAAAATACATTTCATCTATCCACATTTTGCCACTAACTCAAATTTGTTAGTGTTACTAATGAGGACATACTCTGTATCGTTTAGGGAATGTTCTTTAGTTTTTCTGTCCAAAACCAAAAAATAGCACTTGAGCCAATTAAATTATTAGCTCTATATATCATGCTTGTTATTCAGTGAAGATATTTTTATGTCACATTAGGAAAAAGACCAAGAATTTCTGATGTCAACTTCACATTTTCTCACCCCTGGTCTCGCGCCCTTGACTCCCTGTTCTAGCCTCCAGCCTCTGCCTGGCTCCGGCCCCTGACACTGCATTGCACAGCGTGTTTTGAGATTGCTCCCCTGAGATCTGTCTAAAGGATCAGTGAATTTACTGCTTGTTTGCTTTGCTTTATTGTCATAGAAACTATTCTAGGTTTGAACTCTGCACTCAAAGGCAGGCATGTTGAATGGATATGAAGGAAGGAAATCACTCAGGAGCAGCTCAATTCAGACGAGCCTTAAAGCTGGAAATACTTAGCTCAGCTCTCGCAGGTTTCTGAACACTGTGGAGGCTTCAAATGGCATTGGGTCACCACCATCTAACTGTAAGCTTCTGAAAGAGACCATATCTACTAACAGGACTGTTGGCTTACAGGTAATTCTGCTAGGCTCTGCCCAACTGCTTCCTAGCAACAGCTTACATCATCACCTGCCACCAGGTGGGTACAAGGCCTAAAAGGGACTGCTGGCTCTCCCTCTCTCTCTCTCCATCTTCTTTCTCTCTGTGTTCCCTGCCTGGCCCGATCTCTGATGTCATTCATTCTCTCTCTCTCTCTCTCTCTCTCTCTCTCTCTCTCTCTCTCTCTCTCTCTCTGTATCCCCCTTTCTCTGCCTCTACCCCTTTTCCAGGTCCCCCTCGTTCCCTCCCCACAATAAACTTTCTTTATACTAGGCATGTTGCAAGGTGCAATTGTTCAGGGGGTAGGTACCTCAGCATGGGCCCACCGAGGTACTTCTCCTTGACCCTGCCACGATTATACCACATTACAAAACACAACAAAGACATTTTGAAAGAGTCTTTTGTATTCCTGTACAAGCCAACAGCCCCAATATTAGTATACTTACTAGATACAGCCAATGTGCAAGTCTTCCCCAAAATAAAAACAGTCCCTAATAATAAAAGCAGAACATTTCTTTTTCTTTTTTTTTTTTTTTTTTGGTTTTTCGAGACAGGGTTTCTCTGTATAGCTCTGGCTGTCCTGGAACTCACTTGGTAGACCAGGCTGGCCTCGAACTCAGAAATCCGCCTGCCTCTGCCTCCCGAGTGCTGGGATTAAAGGCCTGCGCCACCAGGCCCGGCTTAGAACATTTCAAAAGCATAATAAAATAGTGCGCATTTCCATACGCTAAAACTCCTGATAAACTCCTCTGGGGAGAGGGCATGATGAAATAATGGATTGTCCTCTCTTGGTGAATTTACCCAGGCTAATGCTACGTCAGTGTGACAAGTGCGTTGTGATGGCTTCTGTGGCCTGTGGGATGGAGACCGGCTGGGCCCTGGGAAGGTGCTATTCTTCCTTCACATGTATGCTGTGGCTCCTCAGCTCTTGCCTTGGCTTGCAGCCCTGGAATTTTGGACCCAACAACCCAGAATTAAGCACAGGCCATGTTTTTGTTTGTTTTATCTACCATGAGGGTTCACTTGTCTCATGTTATATAGGTTGGTCATGTGCCAACAGCAAGAACTTATCATTTTTTGTTAAAATCATCATCTTATGTCTAAAGCTCCTCTATGGAACAGGGCTCTTGTGCAGCATACAGAGGGAAGCCTTCCACGGTTGGCCTTCAGGGTTGGCCCATCACTAATGGCAAAGATACTGACATGGCAGGTTTCCTGTCTTTCATCTCTGCCCCTCAGCTTGCTCCCAGCTCATCCCCAGATATTGTTCTTCAGGTGAGCACTATATTTATGTCCATTGGCATGGTGAGATCTGTTTTTATTAAAAAGTCTCTGACAATTCATGAATGCCTGTACACATTGCTTGTAACCGGCATGCAATAATAACTACCCCGCTAAAAATCTTACTTTAATAAACTCACAATGAATTAGACTAAAATTTAATTCATTTTTATTCATATGATTTTTTTTCATGTTTTGATGAAAAGAGACAGCGTAACTTAGCAGCTAAGAGGGCAAAAAGTCACTGTAACTCCCAGTGCCTTAATTTCCTCATCTGAATGACAGGGGTAAAATTGTATCACCTCAGAGGGCTGAGTGCTGAGGTAATCTGTGTGAAGCAGTTCCCGCGGCTCCATGTAAGCCAGCACACCATGGCTTAAGTGGAGTCATTGGCTGCCATGGGACAGAAACAAAGACATGACATTTATTCCAAGATGGAAACTGTTAAACTCTTTTCAAAAAAATTATGAATGAATAGAAGCTTATTTCCTGAGTAAAGGCTCAGGCAAGGATGTGCATGCTGGGAAGAGAAACTCTGCTGTGTCACTGAGGGGAGCACAGATCTGACCCCCGGGACTCAGGTGTGATGCCCACTTTCTATCCGGGGTCTCTCTGAGGCGGGTCCTCAAAGGAGAGCACACGGTGGGGGGGGGGGGCACAGAAGCAACAGAGCTTCTCGGACAGGGTTCGGGCCTTCATCCTCAGCCAGGAGGTGGAGCTGATCTGAAGTCCTCTGTGTACCTTCCCTGCCAGAGAGCTTGCCTACAGGAGTGCTCTGACCCCTGGAACTCAGGAGAGAGCTGGTCTCCCAGGAGTGCTGACAGAGGCTGACAGAGTCACAGGAGGAACAAGCTCCAGCCAGAGACAGCTAGAACATCTAATACCAGAGATTACCAGATGGCAAAAGGCAAACGTAAGAACCTTACCAACAGAAACCAAGACCACTCGGCATCATCAGAACCCAGTACTCCCACCACAGCGAGTCCTGGATACCCCAACACACTGAAAAAGCAAGATTCGGATTTAAAGTCATATCTCATGATGCTGGTAGAGGATTTTAAGATGGACATTAATAACTCCCTTAAAGAAATACAGGAGAACACAGCTAAACAGGTAGAAGTCCTTAAAGAGGAAACACAAAAATCCCTTAAAGAACTACAGGAAAACAAAATCAAACCGGTGAAGGAATTGAACAAAACCATCCAAGATCTAAAAATGGAAGTAGAAACAATAAAGAAAACCCAAAGGGAGACAACTCTGGAGACAGAAATCCTAGGAAAGAAATCAGGAGCCATAGATGCCAGCATCAGCAACAGAATACAAGAGATGGAAGAGAGAATCTCAGGGGCAGAAGATTCCATAGAGAACATGGACACAATAATCAAAGAAAATGCATAATGCAAAAAGATCCTAACTCAAAACATCCAGGAAATCCAGGACACAATGAGAAGACCAAATCTAAGGATAATAGGTATAGATGAGAATGAAAAATTTCAACTTAAAGGTCCAGTAAATATCTTCAACAAAATTAAAGAAGAGAACATCCCTAACCTAAAGAAAGAGATGCCCATGAACATATAGAAGCCTACAGAGTCTATTTGTGCGCTTAATGGGTGAAGTAAGTCACTGTCAGCAAGTCTGGCTCCCCCAACCCCATGTCTACTGCTCTCTGGGCATCTGCTAGTGCAAATCCAGTCATGTGCTGGACATCTGCAGGGTGTGCACACTCCCTGTCATGTTGAAGAGGAATGCGTACCACCTCCATGGAACAAATGACCCTTTAACTCTAGTTCTCGTCCAAAGAAGATGGGGCATGTGATACAGCCCAGGTTAGAAATGACCACCCCCTCCCCCAGTCGGTATGAGGAATGATGAAGAAATTCAGATCGGGGTCCCACATGCAGAAGCACAGGATCACAGATCACTAACGCCATTGTTCATTGGGAACTCAGCTAAACACTGAGGGTTTTCCCGCTTTCTCCAGGGACTGAACCTCCTCTCAAGCTCTCTGGCTTTTCTCTCATCGACTTCAATAGGCTTGCCCACGAGACGTTGGTTGTTGGTGCACTTGGAATTGCCTTTCCGCTGGATGTTGGTTGTGTTTTGGATGAGCCCAGCAATCATTTATCTACATTAGCTGTTCTGTTAAGTTTTTGAAAGAAATACTGACAAATTGGAACAGTGATTCAAAGGTTAAAACTCTCAAAAGGTGCAAGGTTAAAGGGACAATTAAACTTTTTATCCCTCCATCATCCAGTTGCCAGACATGACTTAAGTGTCGGACTTTTCCTTCCCAGAAGTAGTTATTTGTAAATACAGATACATACATAGTCTTATTTTAAAATGATTGACATTTTTGTTTTCAGTTCTGAGGACAGAACCCAGGACTGTGGGCTTGTGAGGCAAACATTTTATAGCTAAGCTAACTCTCTAGACACTTACAAGTCTTATTTTGTGCAAATAAAAATGAAGTTGTATCTGTCGACTTTGTTCCTATATCACACAAGGTCACCTTGGTGAACAGTGTCTATTTAGGATGGTTTGAGCCAAAGTATGGGCTATACAGTAGAGGCAAAATTCGCTTCGTCGAGTCCCAGTAAATGTTGCAGAGAACCAGGTTGCTATTGTCTAAAGCAGTGGTTCTCAACCTTCCTAATGCTATGGCCCTTTAATCCAGTTCTTCATGTTGTGGTGATCCCCACCCATAAAATTATTTTATTGCTTCATAACTGTAATTTTGCTACTTTTATGAACTGTAGTGTAATATCTGATGTGCAGGATATCTGCTATGCGACCCCTAGTCGGGTTACAGCCACAGGCTGAGGAGCTTGTGTTTCGCTGCCTTCAAGAAAAGAAGTGGCCTGCAGGGTTTCAGACATGGTTCCCCACTGGACACCCCTGGAGTTGGTACTTTACATTACAGGAGCTGGTTTCTGGTGAAAGCCTTTTTGGGGGGAGACTTTTTCCAGTTTCCTTTGAGATAAGTATTGGTGGGGTTTGCTTTCGCAATGTATGTTAATGTCAAACCACCCCGGGAAGTTTGGTAATTCCATATGGATTCTTCCTCCCATTCCATTCTATGAAAGTATGTGAAGGATTACTCTGACCCAATCACTGTGCTAAGTGATTAGTTTATAAAAATAAGCAACACATGTTCTTGAATTCATGGAAGCCAACTCAAACTAAGACAAGTCAAATTCCCTTAGTGGCTCGGAGAGGCTACTAGATGTCAACATTGAGCCTAAAGTTCTTTACTTTGCAGGGGGGAGAACAGAAAATGAAGCATCTTTTGTTGTTACAGATCCATTATTTAATTTCCCCTTTATTCATCATGAACATTCATTCACTTAACAAACACACACATCTTTCCTATGAAGAAGTTGTGCAGCAGCTGATTCTACCAAACATCTATGGAAAATTATTTGGTAAAAATGTCTTTATTGACATGTGTGGTCTTTCCCCCTGCAAATGCTCCCTGAGTAATGCACTGTAACAACTCTCCTTGTAGCACTTACATCATTTCAAGGGCCATATGTAACTTGAATCCCAAGGGAGGATAAATGTAGGATATATGCAAATATCACAGCTTTTTATATAAGACTCTTGAACATCTGCAGATTTTGGTATCCCTAAAGGATTTTAACACCAACCCCCCATGCATACCCAAGAACCATGATATGATTTGGGCCAATTAATTGTTGTTAGGCTCTAGTTAGTCACTGTGAGGACTTGGCCTTTTACTCAAGAGACAGTAGAAGTGACTTTAGTGTTTGAGCAAAAAGTGTTGTTTAACTGTCTTACTGTTAAAAGTTTACAATGACTACACCATTGTATTATGGAGAGGTAATATTAATCAGTTCTATTCAGGCTATATTCTGAGACAGGTTTGCTGATGAATCAGATGCAGGAGGTATCAGATGGAGAGTTGGATTCAATGGGGAGTGTGTTTTAGTAAAATATGTGTACCACATCTCAGAGCATGAGGCGATAAAGCAGCAGACAAGGATCTTAGATAATGTGAGGGAAAGAAAAGGCAGTGGAGGAAATGGACTGATGGATATTTGTTGGAAAGCTTGTGTTGGGAGACAGAGTAATAATAAAAATAGATTATGCAGAAATTTGAATGCTAGAAATTTAGTTTGCAAAAAGATTTGCAATTTTCGATCATAACAAGATCTAAGACTACATAGAAATGAGTGACTGGCATAAGGCAATGACCACATTCATGGAGAAAAGCAGGCATAGGACTTAGAAGTTACAGAACAGGACAGGCCATCTACACAGATAGGAGAGCACCAAGAAAGAGTTAAGTTAGCCGCAGTATTGAAGAGCATGAGCCTGAGTCAGACTGAAACCTGTCGATAATTGCAAGAAGAAAAGGAAATGGCTTATGCTAGTCAGAAGAAATCATATCAAAGTCATAGTCTCAGGGAGGAGGAGAGGAAAATGGTCTGAAGGATGGGGACAGCCCTCATATTCTGTTCCATTTACAGGTCCAGCAGTTCAGGGAGTAGAAGAACAGCACCATACAAAGGACCATAAAGGAAGGCTAGGCTTACAGTAGAGCAAGAAGTGTGAGGGGCTGGGGGATGGGGACTATGGACATAAGAGTTCACTGCTGATCGACCACGACCTCTAGGGGGCAGCACCTCCTTCCTTACCCCTGCCTTTGGCTGAGTGGAGGCCATCTTAGCTAGGGTTACTATTACTCTGATGAAACACCATGACCATAGCAACTCTAATAAAAACAAGATAAACAAACAAATGAACAAACAAAAATTTAATTGGAGTGGCCTTAAAATTTCAGAGGTTTAGTCCATTCTCATCATGGCAGGGAGCATGGCGGTGTGCAGGCAGATACGGTGCTGGAGAAGTAGCTGAGAGTTCTATATCTGGAGCTGCAGGAAGCTCCGAGAGACTGGGGCTGGCACGGGCTTTTGAAATCTCTAAGCCCTCCTCCAAGGACATTCGTCCATCTGCAAGGCCACATCTCCTAATCCTTTTCATGTAGCCCCACTCCCTGATTATAAGTATTCAAATATATAAGCCTAAGGGGGCCATTCCTATTCAAACCAGCACAGAGGCTGAGAGTGAGACGATCTTATTTCAAAAGGTCTTTCAGTGGGCTTACATGTTCCAAGCTTCATGGACCTGGGTTAGCAGATTTTTCTAAAATGCTTTTACATGCCAAGGCAAACATGCTTTATCTACTATAGGAAGATAAATTCCTACTAATTCCCATATGTGTGATAGGCATTCTGCAATGAAGGGGAGGGCCTAATCAAAAACAGAGAAGAGGCCCATTTAGATGGACGAGGACACACTCTGACAGCACTTTTCAGCAATGAGTTGGAGACAGAGCGGTGTCCCCAGCCTCTTTCCATCAGCCCCAGTTTGAAAAGGAATTAACGCCGAGTTAAATGGGTGGATGTGTAGGTTCTTGGAACATTTTGTGATGCAATGCAGGTGAGTTTCATCCATTGTGCAGAGTGAAAGATCAAGGGTTAGGTGGAAATTTCTGGTCTCCTTGGATGTTTTCCTGGAAACCGTCTTATGAGAGGGTGTTTTCCCTGAACAGACAGTTGGTGTTATTCTGGAAGCTTCCTGGAAAAAGAGCAGATGCTTGAGGGAACACGTGATGTTTGGAAAGAGTATAAATATAACCCAACGGAGAGTGGACCTTGCTGGATGGTATTGGTTCCCCTTGCCAATCTTTGCTGGTCAGCATTTGCTGTGACTTCACAGAGAGAAACAGACCAAAAACCTTCTGGTGGTGTTCTGAAGATGTGGGCTGACTGGCAGAGTCTTGTGGTTTCTTCTGGATTGACCTGCTGTTGCTGGTTCATGAACGGTGTGTGCGAGTGGATCAAGCTGTGGCTGTTGATTCCTGAAACTGAACTGCTGATATCCTGACAATGCAGACTGGATTCTCCCCCAAAGAGCTATTTCTAAACAGGTTCACCTCCTCCTCTGCCCTATTAACCTTTCCTTTCCACTACCTCTGATGGGTGGTGGACCGGAAGGGGTGGGGTAAAACATTTAAGAATCCTTATTATTAGAAAGTAGGTTTTGAAAAAAATCTAAGGTAAAGATTTTTTTTCACCTAGTTTCTGTTATTCTCACCTCCAAGTATCTGTTTTCTGGCCAGGGTGCTGAGAAAACCAGGGTTGATACATCTCCATTAATTAAGTCTGCAGTTCTTGGCACACAAGGACCACATCAGTCTCTCCCCCCTCTCTCTGAATAGCTATTCTATGGCACTAATTCAGAGTGGCATATAGAGTTAGACTTCTTTATAGTGATTTTTATAATATTAGACTAAGTCATCACTGCGCTTCACTTAGCCTTCCTCAGCTGGAATAATGTAATGGACTTTTAAAATCATTTTCTTCCTTGATGTTATATTTTGGGGTAAAACTGATCTCCTGTCCAAGCAATTTCAAAAGCCTTTTATTGACTTGTTTCAGGAAGATTTCATTTTTATGTTCTTAAAGTAGAAATAAATGATATCAGACTCACTTAAGCAGTATACATTATATTTAGTATCTTTCGTAGCCATTACCAGGAAAGCAATAATGAAAATCAATTCTATGCTTCTGTTCTTTTCTTCTGGCATCTATAACCTGTGAGGCCATTGCATGTTACTTAGGCACAATTTTATCTTCAGTTTGTAAAGTGCTTTTGGTGCTTTTACTGGCCTGTATCAAAAGAAAAACATAGTGATCGTTCGAGAATCAAAACTCCTGTGGGCAGGGTCAGGGTCAGGTCAGAGGGAGGGGGGCAGGTGCTGCAGCCAACTAGGGCTGAGCACAGTTTGCACAAACCTAGATTCCATCCCCAGAATCCAGAACCTGCTGTGGTGGCACACACCTGCAGTCAGCACTTCGGAGGGTGAGAAATTCAAGGTCATCTTTAAATGCATAAGGAATTTGAGGCTAGCCTGGGCTACATGAGACTCTGAAAACTCAAACTTCCTATCAAGAAAATCTAAAAACGCATGCTCGAGAACAGTGACAATCCTCCTTTTCCCCATAAGTAATTGTATCTCTAGCAAACCTCTGGCAGAAAGCCCTGTCTGTTTGCTTGAAGTAATGGCAGGCAAATGCAATTACAACTCTGTGACAGGAGACACCTTGAGTTCAGTGGTTCTCCTTCCTCCCCTTTCCCCAGAACAGAATGTCATGTTGGACTCAAGGCACAGTGGCATTGGATGGGCAGACCTACCAAGTCCACACTAGCATTTGGGTTGGAGGTTGACACTGTTGTCTCCAGAGATGGTCTCTCTGAGGAGCCTGCAAACCTTGGACTCCAGGTGCTTCCTTTGTGTAAGTTAATCACTAAAGCAAGTGCAGGAGGGGTTGGCCTTTGTCCCCTATCTTCCTTGTCTTTAAGTAACTCAAAGTTTCTACAGGGCTCTGTGTTGTGTCTTCCTGGCAGAGAGGCACACAGAACTTCTTTGAGGCTACACATGCTTCATTTTCAGATCTCCAGAGTGGAATCAACAGAAATCCCCTCTACAGCGTCCACCCAGGTTTGCATGATAGTCGTCTGCCATCCGCTGAAAGACCAGCTCTTAGAGGTCTCAGAAGGCAGCAAGTGGGTGCTCCTCTGGTAGCTTTTGGAAGGAAACCCAGGTCTTGACTCATTTAAAGCTTAAACTTTTAAAACTCCAAAACCTACTGGTTTCAAGAGTCTACTGCCAAATCTAAAACATGAGCATTGGCTACTCCTCATTTTAATTTTTATTTATGTGTACATATGTGTACCTCCTTGTCTATGTGTGTGCCTTATGTGTGATGCCCAAGGACACTAGAAGAATGCACCGAGTCTCCTGGAGTTGGAGTTACAGGTAGGTGTGACCCTCCCAGCTCAGTACTGGGAACTGAACTTGGGTTTTCTGCGAGTGTTCTTAACCAATGAGCCATCTGTCAGGCTCTGTTTAACTATTTCTTTTCATAGTCTGCTAGCCCTGGTGTCAAGAGATGCCTTGACCAAGCAGAGGAAGTGTGAAGGAACGGGCCAAAGAGGAGTCAGAAGAGAGGACTGGAGGGAGCCCTGTTTATGCCTGAGCCTTTCTCCACAGCCTCTGCTCTGAGTGCTCTTTATCCCTCTGGGAGTCCTGCGATAAAGCCTGTTGTGATTGTCTTCTGATTTCTTCCACTGCTGCCTCAACTCTTTGCTTTCCTCTCCTTCCACCCCACTTTCCTTGATAGCCTCTGCTCCTCTAAAATTCCAAGTCATTCTACCTTCGTCTGGCCTATCTGTAGACAATGACCCCCCTAATTCTCCCTTTTGCTATGGTACATTGATGCTGGAGACAATTCTACTTGGACTGAGTGTCGCTTCAGTGTAAGACACCCACCAAGACTCCATCTTTTATCCGCATTGTAAAACTCGCCTCACTTTTCTCTTCCTCTCTGTGGAAGGTAGCCCTCCCTTTCCTTGTTCTTCTGCTCGGTGACCTTCACTGTTTTGACTTCTTGCTCTGTCTGCACCCGTGCTTAGTCACCTTGAAAGTAGCTCATGTTCAATCCCATGCCCGATGCCTGCCGTGAACAGCGGTAGCCCTGTTTTCTGCGTGTGCTCCCTTTGATGTGAGCGTTTCCTTAGCTTCCTCTCCCCGCTCTGTCCATCTCCTTTGATCTCTAGCCTACATTTATCCCGACTTAGCTTCATGCTCTTGCTCTTAGGTTCCATCCTGTTTCTTGGGTGAATAGATTTTGGATGTTATGGTCTCCCTCTGACTCTGAGCATCCTTTGGAATTTTATTGTCTATCCTGTGATCTGGTGATGAAAATTCTGCTTGCCCAGGTTCCCATCTAACTTTGTGGAAGGGGAGGAAGGACCCTGATCGACTTGCTTTGCTGCTTTTGAGCTTGTGCACACTATCTTGATGTTAATTATAATTTTATTCTGCTTATTCCTCACTTTCTGGTCTGCAGGGATTTCTCAGTGTCTCCAAGAGAAGATTTAAATACATTGGTCTTATTTAAGCCTAACTGTATTCTGTGATTCCAGCAGTCTGGCTGTATGGCTCATGACAGCCCTAAAAGAATTATGGAGTAGGGCATTGGCTCGGTTGGGAACATACTTGCTCTGAGATCGTATGTGGTAGCATGCGTCTGTAATCTCAGTGCTGGGGAAGTAGGGGGGGGGACACTGGGGCTTCCTGTCCACTTAGTCTAGCCACATCAGTGAGCTCCAGGTTCAGTGAGAGACCTTGTATTCAAAAACAAGGTGGACAGAGATAGAGGAATTCTACCTGATGTCTGCCTCTGGCCTGCCCCGTGAACACATGTGAACACACACAGACACACATACACAAAGATACACACACACACACACACACACACACACACACACGGAGGACCACTCAGTCACTCCACTAAATTGTTCTGATTATTGTCTTCCCAGCATTTCTCGCTTTGGGATAGATCTGCTGAGACATCTGAAATAGCCTCCACCTGCTTGCACATCCCTTGTTCCAATTTGAGCTTAAATTACTTTCTGAAGATTTCTCATGGGCAGATCAATTCTCTTTCACTGGAAACCAAAAGCAATGTCTTATTATAATTGTATAAACAGGAGCATGAAGCATTATGACATCCATATATCCTGGTTGCATAAAAGTAATTTTATGATATGGCACAGCAATCAGTCTGCCAAGGTTCTAAGAGGTTCCCATGGAGAAATAAACGATGTTTTTAAATTGTATCACAAGGATGCTAATGACCTCTGCATCCCTGGATCTGTTCTCTTCTCCCGGTTTCCCTTTTCTCAGGTCTATTGCTAGTCTGATTTCCCCCTAGGAACCTTGTAATTTTTTGCTTAGTGTCTTCAGCAGCCATCCCTTGGGTCTTCCCTCACTGCATGCTCCCCTAAGCCTGGCTCTCTAGTTTTCTCATCCTAAACCTGGCATACAGTTGCTTCCAAAGTGATTTTAAGTGGCTTCAAAGGATCCGCTTTTGATTCACAACATCGCTTTCTCCTTATAATTCTCCCACTAGCTAACTCATTTTTTTCAAGCATGTCCAACTCCAGGCCTATGGGCTTCATGCAATCAAGGATAGTTATGAATGCAACTCAGCAGCAACTTAAAGCATTACGATTGCTTTAACCATTGTATCTCGATCTTCCAGTTCTTTAGCCCCTTTTACAGATGACGATGCTCAATGCTCAATGGTTGATTGCACCTGATCAACACGTTTGCAGCTTGGAGACTCTGTAGGTAACTTAGACTTTAAACGTACCAAAGCGAATTCACTATTAATCTTCCTGGACCAGTTTTTTCCCCTCCTGTGTTTGGCACTTGCAGTGGACGCCTCATCTTTGGAGTCATCATTCTGAGATAATTCTCAGCTGCACCTTGGCTCCTCCATTCTCACAACACCCACTCTCTTCCCCCCATACACTTGCATGTCTCACTACACTCAGAGAACTCTCAAAAAATTATACCATGCTGTTGAAAGTCCTACAAACTGACCTCTACTTGATCTCCAGCCTTGTTAATGCCCCCAATCTCCTCTACATTTCTCAACTCTCATAACTCAATCTTTCAGACCATAAATTGTTAGGTTTATTGGGATTATTCACAGAAGAGCTTAAAAATGACCCATCAAAGTCACAATTTGCCTAATTATGTTAGCTTGCCCTGGGTTATTTTCTATTGTTTGCCACAGACTCATTCTTTCTTGCTTCGCTCTATTGCAGAGTGGTAGAATGTGCCATTTTGGAATGAGTGTGACTCTGAACCAACAGCACTTGGAAAGTAGCATATGTATAAGGATTCTCTGACTCATCCTTGTCTCTTCTGGAAGGCCAGCGATAATCTCCCCTATTGATGACACTTTCCCTATACCGGAAGGAAAGTGGCAATCTTAACTTTTTAAAATTAATTAATTAGTTTGGTGTGTATGTGTTGTGTGTATGTGTTTGGGCATGTGTTCTGTCCAGCACATGTGTGGAGGTCAGAGAACAACTTGGAGGACTCAGTTTTTCTTTCTTCACGTGGGTACCAAGAAGCAAACTTAGGTGGTCAGACTCGGCAGAAAGCATCCTTACCGCTGAGCCATCTCCAATCTGGAAAATAACATTTTTGTAATCAAGAATGGGCAGTTTGGTAGTTAATTTTGACCTTCAGCTGATGGGGTTTAGAATTTCCCCGGTGACACGAGGCCTGTGAGGATGTTGCCAGAGCAGTTTAACTGAAGTGGGAAGACCCACCCTGAATGTGGCTGGATCCCTGGATGGAAAACAAAGTGTTGGGGATTGTTTCCAATGCTTTGAATTAAACTGGCCCCCAAAATCCAGAATCTGCTTGTTCAAACACTGAAGGTCATTGTCTCCAATTGGTTTTTGATTGATCAATAAAGAGCCAACAGCCAATGACTGGGCAGGTAGACTGAGGTGGGACCTTTAGATTTGCATGCATTAGGAATTGAAAGAAAGGAAGACAGAGAATCCACTTGACTCAGGGGAGAAGGATGGAACAGAAGAACTGCAGGAGAGAAAGCCAATCAGCCATGTAAGCATTCCGGTAAGTGGTCACTGGCCACTTCCCCACTGCACCTGGGGTAGTAAGGGAAGGTTTAG
Organism: Mus pahari; assembly: GCF_900095145.1. NCBI lineage: Eukaryota > Metazoa > Chordata > Mammalia > Rodentia > Muridae > Mus > Mus pahari. Next base: position 139,859,672 of record NC_034593.1, read on the forward strand.
GACTCTCAGTAGTACAGGGGTGGGGCGGGTTTAGGAGTGTGTGTGTGTGTGTGTGTTTCTGTCTGTCTGTCTGTCTGTCTGTCTTTCATTTGAGAATCTGGATAGCTCCTGAGGGGGTGCAGGTATGCAGCCCACTGGGAACAAAAGCAGTTTAGCTAACCTTCCTGCTACAACAAAAGAAAAATGGAGTTGAGGAGCAGCTATCCCTCTGTGTTTGCTAACCGTGGGTACCATGACACCATCTCACGCTCTGTGGCCAGGACAAACTCCCACTTGCTATAAAGTAGCTTGTGTCATGAATGTGGTGGCAAGCAGTAGAGTGATTAGCCCAGGATTTGTTCTGAGAAGTGAGGCTGTGTCCTAGTTAGGGTTTCATTGCTGTGAAGACACACCACGACCAAGGCAGCTCTTATAAAGGAAAACATTTAATTTTCCTGGATGGCTTACAGTTTCAGAGGTTCAGTCCATTATCATCACAGTGCGAAGCATGGCAGCATCTGGGAAGGCCTGGGTTGGAGGAGCCAAGAGTTCTTTTTCTGAACATAGCAGAAAGAGAAAATAATGACCCTATGTATCTTCCATGGATAGACCTTTCTTTATTCAAAGCAGCCTGCTCCCCGCCCCCATTGGCTAAAACACATGAAAAAATAGCCCTTTTAAAAAATTATCAACACTGACAGATAAATTTAGAAATTCTATTAAAAAATGTAACACTGTGAAAAATTTTAGTTTGTTTTCTTGCCAGAATATGCCTCTAAAGAGAAAGATGTCAGGCAGTGGAAATTATAACAACTCTATTTTACTATTTCCATGGATAGAAATATTACAACATTAATCTGAATTTTAGATTTTCTTGAAGTTATTGGGGAAATAAGAACAATGAAAATAGATTCTTTGTGAGTTAAAATCCAGAAGAGCAGGGAAAGTGGATTTGATGGTACAGTAGTTATTTCTAGATCACTGTGGTGGTTTTTGTGCCCATCAGCTTCCAGTGTGGTCTCTACATAGCAGTGATCAAGTGAAGCTGGGTGAGAGGAAGGAAGACTGAGAGAAACACAAAGACCCTGTCCACCATCAGCACCACGTGAGCATTCGTGTATCGGGCCTCTGCGTTAGTGTATGTGTTTACATGATTTCCCAGGTCTCTGCATTAGCGTGTGTGTTTACATGATTTCTTTTGAGCCCACAACAGCTCCAAGGAGTCAGAACTTCTGTTATCTCTATTTCCTGTCAAGAAAACCAGAGCTTGAAAAGATTTGCCCACAGCTTCTTAGGTAGGGATGCCCACACTGAGAGCAAAACCCATGCTGGCTTGCCCACAGGCTGGCAGATCTCAGCACCATGCCATAAACGACGGGAGACCCATAAGACTCTGGTAAATCTAAATTTAACATGAACTACAAATAGTGAGAGACTTGTGGTGGTCCACAGATAGAAACTTACTATGATAGCAGCAAACAGCTGTTAGGTTTAACTTAGCACATCCAACAAAGTGGAAATCAAGAAAAACATTTGCCATCATGGTTGATCACTGTTGGACTTTGAAGGGCTGTACATCTTAGCTATGCTTTTTAGACAAATAAAAGTAAGAGCATAAACATACCAAGGACAAGATGTAAATGAAAAGCCATGAAGTATCTGGCCCAATGAAGGAAGGTTTAGTGATAAGATAGTAGAGAAGGTAGACTTTTTGCAATTGTGTCAAGATCTTCAGAAAGGGCAGTTTCCAGTTTCCATGACAACATCATGGTCATGAAAGTTTCCAATGTTTAACCTAAACCTATCCAATCTCCCTAATTATACATGATTTGTATGAGTTCAAGACAACGTCCAGTGTAACACTGTAGGGAAATGGTGACATTTGGGTAATTGATTAATTAGAGTAATTAGTGGCTATTTCTATAGGCTATAGCAGTTCATGAATCTTCTAAGTGTTAAGGAAAAGCCAACCCCAAATGTCTGGCCAGGATTTTGCATTTGGGATTTTCTATGCCATTTAACTCTCTCCTCCATGCAACTGTTTTGCTTCTTTGCAACTATTTGTTAGTAAATGAGATCACAAATATTAGTTAGGCATTAATTTTTGGTTGTGTCAACCATGCTCCAACATGCTATATTTGTTCTGATTGACAAACATACAGAACCAAATCATGACCCCATACCTCGTGTCAGGGTTCTGTATTCATTACTTTCCTGTTCCTGTAACGAAAATAAAATACCACGGGGAAAATTAACTTAAGGGAAGAGAGTCTATTCTGGCTTACAGTTCTAGAGGGCTACAGTCACTTAAACCACCAAGTTCTTCCCCTTGTTCTAAATAATAATCTCTTGGCCACATCCTGATGCCAAATGCATTTAGTTCAACCTCAGAAGTCCCCACAGTCTTTAATAATCTCGACACTGTTTCTAAATCCAAAGCCTCTTTGGCAATCTCTGAACTGTGACTCCCTGTGAAATTAAAAAGACAAACAAAACAAAAAAACAGATTATGTATTTTCAACGTGCAAATATACATTACCATTCCAAAAAGGAGCAACGCAGGTGTAGTGACAAAACCCAGGTCTAAAGCAAGACCAAAATGGTGTAAACAAACGTCAAGACCCGTGGAGCCCAAGGCCTGGATGGCTCTGCCCCTCCGGCTTAGCTGCCTGTAACAGGGTTGTTCTTGGGGTTGTTTGCATTGTGTGGGCTTTGACAACTGTGTTCTGAACCATCATTACCATTGTAGTCTAATCCCAAGTCTCTTGCCCCCTAAGTTCTCCCTGCCTGAGTTTTCCCCCCCTCTCCCCCTCATTCCTGCTCCCTACTAACTTGTTAAATGCCGCTAGAATTTTGCTTTTTCCAGAATTTCACACAATTGGAGTCACACAGTATGTAGCCTTTCGGTTCAACTCCCTTCAGGTAGCCATATGTGTTAAGACTAAGGACATTCTAATAGGCATGGAAAGGATTTTCTCAGCTTCTGCAATGACAGGTGACGGCAAGGAACCATGTCTTTCTACATGCTTGCTTGCTGTCAATCATCGCTGGCTTCTCAATCCGCCTGTAGGTAGGCCAGCACCCTGAAGCTTGTTTTCTGGCAGGTAGCCACAGCTGGGGAGCCTGTGGAACCCACAGGATGTGGAGCCCAACTGGTGTAGGTCAGTAAGGGGCAGGTCTTAGAAGGCTGTACCCACTGCTGTTTCTGTCTCCTTGTCTCTGCTGTGCAGGAGTTGAGGCTTCGGGACTCAGCAACGCTGAGCTGCTCCGCCATGTTTGTCCCATTAAGATGAATAGGGATCCTCTGAAAAGATGAGCTAAAACGAACAAACAAGCAAGCCGGCCGACCGACCAGCCAGCCCTTCCTGCCTTTAGCTGCTGCTGTCAGATATTTTACTCACAAAAATGCAGAGATGACGAATACACTGGGTTTATGTATTAACTCTTAATACATAACTTAACTGCTTAACTCTCTTGGCTTAACTCTCTTGGCTTATTTGTTTATTAAAATGTATTTTAGTTTACATTTATGAGTGTTTTGTCCGCATGCATTTCTGTGTACCTCATGCATGCAATGAATATAAGGACCAGACGAGGAAGTGAATTCCCCAGGACAGAAATTACAGATGGTTTTGAGCCACCTTGTGGGTGCTGGGAATCGAACCTGGGTTCTCTAAAAGATCAGACAGTGTTCTTGACAACCGAGTCAGCTCTCCAGTAATGAATATTTATTTAGTTAGTTATTTTGTTTTGTCAGTGTTGGGATTTAAACCCATTTTTGTGCCTGCTAGTATTGTGTCCAAACAGTGTGGTAGTTTGATTACAAATGACCCCTATAGGCTCATAGTATTGGAATGCTTAGTTACCAGGAAGTATCATTATTTGAAAACTTGAAAGGATTATGTGGATTAGGAAATACTTTGTTGGAGAAAGTATGTCACTGTGGTGGGCTTTGAGGCTTCAAAAGTCCCTGGTCTCTCTCTCTCTCTCTCTCTCTCTCTCTCTCTCTCTCTCTCTCTGAAGATCAGGATGTAGCTCTCAGCAACTGTTCCAGCACCATGGGCTGCCATGCTCCCTGTCATCATGATAAAGAATCAAGCCTCTGAAAGCATAAGCCAGCCCCAATTAGGTGCTTTCTTTCCCAAGAGTTACATTGATCAAGAGTTACAATGATCAAGAGTTACATTGATCAAGAGTTACATTGATCAAGAGTTACATTGATCATGGTGTCTTTTCATAGCAATAGAACAGAGACTGAGACAACCAGTGACCTTCTTAACTAAGAAGAAGAGCTGGTGATCTGTTTCTGTGGTTGAATTGCTTGGCAGCCTGTGTTCAGTCCCCCGAATGTACATGGTGGGAAGAGAGAGGCAACGCCTGTGAATTGTCCTCTGACATCCACGTGTAGGCCATGGCACCCATCCACATAAATAAATGCAATAAATAATAAAAGATGTTTAAAAATAAAATCATTGAATCACTGTAGACACTATTAAGAGAGAAAACCCAGAAAATTATGCATAGAGTAATGTCTCTAACATTAGAAATGAACTTTGTAAGTGTGTTCTTTTCTGTTTGCACACAGGGAACGTAGGCATTCTATTCTCATTCACACAGGTTATTCATTAGTCATCCCCTCTGGGCAAAGAATGTTTGAGAACCAGGAACACAGGGAGAGATAGATAGACTCGCTGCCCTCACAGAACTTCTGTGTAGAGCAGAGAAGGGAGCTGTTATGCAGACAATTGCACAAATTATTAGTTAATTATGCAATGGCAGAATGAGTAAAGGATGGAACGAGGTGACATGGCCACAAGCTAGGGCAGGCTAACCCAGCTCAGAGCTAGGGCAGGCTAACCCAGCTCAGAGCTGGAGGACGGACAGAACTGCAGGGCAAGGGCAGGAGTAGAACCTCTACAGAGAGCATGTGTCATTTTCATCAGAAAATGGCATTTTGAACTTTTAAAAGAGAAATAGCTGACATCTCTCTCCCTTTGTTCCTGAAACCCACAGCTGCACAACGCCAGACGTTTCTACTTGCCGCTTGATTTGGGAAGATCCAGTTTGATGATGAGATAGTTTCTCTCAAATTGTAGATGGAGATGGTTAAGATAATAAATTCAGACAGCTTTTTGCTGTAAAGTAGAATGATGGTTAAAGAGCCGCCTTGCCTGGGGCGTACATTAGGGAACAGATTTGTGACCTTTGATAATCCATCCACCAAAAAGCTTCTGAAAGAGTCTTGCCAGTGACCTTCAGGAGAATAAGAGCCGGCGTCCACGCAGGCTGAGGTTCTGTTTTTTTATAGGTTCAAAATTAAGGACCACAAGAAATGAACAAAGGACAAGAACTGTTTTGAAATCTGCACAAATGGGTCAGTAATGGAATTTTCCTCAAATTTCATGTACAAAGCAGCTGTTGCCAAATGGATGCTAAAGAATAAGGGCTCTAAGTGCCTTCCCTTACCTCCCCTGGTATTCTCAGGGGATCAGTCTTTGAAATCTTTGAAACACATTCATCACTGAGCTATCCAACACATGTCTGCATTCAGCGTTTTTCTGGGCATTAAGAATTTAAGGTGAAGAAGACGCCTGATGCCCCCTCAGGGCCTTCAGCCTTACTACCACAGGCATTATAACAGAAAGACGTGTAGGGTGTGATGGGTGTGAAAGAGTGTGCAACCTCGCTGGAACTGCACCTTCGGTGAGGATAGAAGAGAAACCACCTCCATATTAAATGTGCAGCAATGGTGTGTGTTTTTTAAAAAATTACATTTGTTAATATTATTATTGTTGATGGTGGTGGTGATAGGCCTGGCATGAGTGTGTGTGTGTGTGTGTGTGTGTGTGTGTGCACACCTGACATAATGTGTATGCGGAAGTTAGATGACAGTTTTCAGGACTCAATTCTCTCCTTTCACCGTGAGTTCTGTGGAGTGGCATCATCAGGTTTGCTTGACAAACACTTTTACCCACCAAGTCACCTCTTCAGTCACGTTCATGATTCTTATAGTTACTGACTATCATCTCTAGGAAAACAAAAACAAAAACAAAAGATAGCTAGGTCTATTAACACCCATTAATCATGCGGTGAAAAAAATATCACCAAGTAGCCAGGGTGCGATGGCCAGGTGGTCTAAAGCAAATGTCCTGGTTTATAGCCCTGCAATTAACAGTCCAGATGAGACAGGGCGGCTGCCTTACTTCTCGAGGCTTTGGGAGAATCCATTTCCTTCTTCCAGGACTCTCTCCCAAGCCTTGGCTCTTGGCCTTCACTCTGGCCACTGCTCTGCCTTTGCATCTCTTCTGTAGCCCATTGCCTCATCTTTAAGGACCCCTATGATTTGAATTCTCTCAATAATTCAGTAGAATTCCCCTTTCTCAAAATGCTAAGTTTAATCACATCTTTCATGTAAAGTAACATGATCGCGGGTTTACAGGATCAGTCCATATCTTCATGGAGCCGTTGTCCTGCTTGCTATGACGTCCTTACAGTAAATTTCTACAAAGAATACTCGTTCCTCTGTCTCTTCTCCCCAGGATCCTCCTATGGCTGTATCGTCACTTTTCACCACTGTTATAAAAACACTATTACCAAGGTGACTAAGAGAAAGAAGACGGCTTAAGTTTCCAGAGGAGAGTCTGTAATGTCAGAAAGGCATGGCTGTAGTCAGCTAGAACCACACACAAACACAGAGAGAAACTACATGTCCGGCAAGATCATAAGCTCTCAAAGCTCTCCCTGCCAAGGGACGTGCTTCCTCAGCAAGGCTGAACCTCCCCAAACACCACCAACAACTGGAGATCAAGTGTTCAAATATCTGAGCTTCGGGAGGACATTGCTCATTTGAGCCCCCTCCTCCAGAAGAGTCATTCAGGATGTCTTACAGTTTACAGGACATGGTGTAATCAAAGTAACTATTAAATGCTCCCAAGATTTCTGAGACTTGCAAAGGACGTCCAATAAATAAACATGTACAATTAAATAAAAAACAAGAAAAATACATTGCATTTGTAGGGAACTCTCAATTCAAGGAGAACTGAATTTTCCATCAATCAGCTTTGTGTGAAGACAACTAGAGGCTTTTTGATTGACATGGGAAGATTTTAACAACCTTCCAAGTGCTAAAGAGTTTGACATGACTTTGTGTCCAGGTCATGATGGCATTTTAATAGCAGCACAAGGTTTTCAAACAGGAGACCCTGAAGGGCAGTTGCTCTCCTTTGGCACTAGAGGTCAGTCTGCAGCTAATTAGCAGGTCATAGGTGGAAGTAGACTGTGGCGGAATAACAAAACATTGTTGTTATCAGTTCACTGAAAAGATGGAAGAAAGGCATTTCAAGTCAAGCTAAATGGAGCTGAAGGTGATTCGGTATCAAAATTAGACTGAAACTGGTGCAGATGCACTGGGACCCGTGTCTGCTTTAATTATCATTTTCTGTACGAATCTTATTCTATACATACAATTTCCCTTTAGTAAATTTAACCCTGCTCAAAGAAATATTTTGGCTGTTAGATACAACATGGTTTAGCCAAATACTTTGGATTTTGATTGTCATAGCAAATAAATTTACCTGTGACAATTGTACTATAGGGTGCAAAGCACATTGGGGGAATCTCAGTGATTGTGACTGGTACTGATTAAATTCACCTTTTCCACACACATTATTTTGTAACATTTATGTAGTAGTCACAAAAGTATTTTTAATAAATGTATGTGCATTTGTCTTCCAAATTGCTTCAGGCAAATATTTAACCCAAAAGGGTTTTTTTTTTTTTTTTTTTGGCTTTCTGGTCTTCTCTTGATCCAAGTTTAGTCCCCAGAATCTTTATAAAAAAGCCAGGTGTGGTGGCATGCTTGCAGACCCAATGTGTGGGTTACAGGCTGCTGGGGCTCACCAGTCAGCTTCCCCAAATCATTGAGCTTCAAGTCAATGAGAGACCCTGTCTCACAAAGCAAGGGGGCTCCTAAGGAATGACACCAAGGTTGTCTTCTGGTGTCCATACGCATGTGCATGCAAGCACACATGTACTTCTTGCACACATACACAACTGCATACACACAGATGGATGTATGCAGGCGTGCCTAGAAGTGACCTGTCTCTTGTTCCAAGATATAAGTCATCACTGTTCTCTCTTGGTTGCTACTTACTTCAAAATCCCTCTTGCTTCTTGTCATTTTTCCTAAACTCTTAACACTCTGCTCTAAGCCATGGTTGACTGTAGCACCAGTTTTCTAAATGCTCTATTCAGCCCATTCTCCTGATTGGGACTGGTATGATCACCCCCACTATGAAGCTTTTCAGGCCCATAGGATACACATCAAAACTCAACCCTGAACCCTCAAAGCCCTAAGGACAAGGGACATCTACTTCCCAAGACAGCCTCCTTCGCTGGCCTGTATTTTGTTCTGTTTCTCTGAACTGCAAGTCCAGTGCAACCCTCACCATTCCTCTGTTAATCTACACTTCCTTCTGCTCTGAAGTGTGCATACAGGCTGCTGTGCTTGTCCTGACAGCTTTTCTGTTTGTCCTCTGCTTCTCTGTGGCTCTCTCTTCTCCTTGGAGGCTGTTGGCCACTGGCCCTTGAGGACAAAGGGAGCAGAAGTGGGGGACTAGGGTTCAGAAAGCTAAGAATACCAATGGATTGACTTCTGGGATCAACTTCAGTGAGACAGTTCAACTTTATTCGGGGCTGTATAGATCTTGGGGAGTGTGTGGGGATTTACAAGGTGGGTGAATGTTATTGGTGGGGCAGAGGCTTGGGAATGCTTCATATACATGAATTTCAAGAACCTGCTGGGCAGGTTTTATGTGACTCTCCTCGGAGATTTTGGAGGGTTACAGGTGGGAAGTGCTGATTGGTCATAGCACAGTACCTAATTATCATATGGTGTGGGGGTGGAGAGGGACGTCTGTGCTGAATCATGCATCTCTGGCAGGAAGCTCTAGTGCAGGCCATCCTCCCGACAAGGTCAGGCATCTGTGGGTAGAGACATTCTCCAGAGATCCACTGAGAAAGGGCACCCTCCATTTTGTGCTGAGCTTGGACAGCTGTCTGGACATGTGACCTGAAGAGCAGGGACTTCCAGCACTTAGTTAACAAGCTAATTTCAGCTTAATACTTTCCCCTGGGAAACCACTTTGGCTTTTCTTAAGTGATTAGAGCTTCCTCTAGAAACTCTCCTGTTAGTCTTTGATATGCAGCTAAAAGCCTCTGTTATCAGTGTCTAGCTCCTCTAAGTTGTAAGGTAAGAAACTTGCTCTATTTATGTTTTTTTCTTGTGTTTCCCATGTCTGGCATAATGTGTAGTAAACAGCTGATGTCAACTAAATATCTGTTGATGGAAAGAATATTTTAGCCATGTTCATTATATATATATCCATCACTCTATCTATCTGTCTATCCATCACCCTATCTATCTATCTATCTATCTCCATCCATCCATCCATCCACCTGCCCACCTGCCCACCAGCCCACTCACTTACCTACCTACCTATCTGGTGTATGTATGTATGTATGTATGTATGTATGTATGTATGTATGTGTAGGGAATTGCAGGCTGGTCTCCAGTAGAGCAGAGGTCTGAACCCCGATGGTCATAATTCACCTTCATGACACGGTAGGCATTCCCTCATGCTCCTGGAACTCTGGCCCTTGCCTAAGTTACCACCGCCCCTCATAGCCCCCACAGGAGAAGTATGGTCAGTAGTCACATAAGCAATGGCCCAAGCTTCTGATCTTCAGGTTAAACTCCTCCGCAGTTACCTAGCAACAGTAAAGACCATAAAAAGGACTGCAGCCCCACCTCGCTCTCTTAATGCTTACTCTTTTACTTGTCTCCCTCTTACCCCTCACTCTCATGCTCTCCCTCCCCTCTCTTTGTCTTCTCCTCTCCTCTTTCCTCTCCCTCTCTTTCTCTCTAGTCTTCCCCCTCCCTCTCTCTTTCTACCTTCTCTCTTTCCCCCTGCCTTTTTATAAAAAAGCTCTTAAACCATAGAGAGTCCCTGCTCCATCAAGATCCGCTGTGCACACTGGTCAGTGTTGGGAACCTCTTCCCTCATCCCTCTCTCCTATAACTCTGGTGGCTTTAGCAAAGTAGCTCCAGGGTCCCCAGGTAGGGCTGCCCCTGGCCACCCCCTGAAGAGTGGGATAGAGGAATGCCCACCCAGGGATGAGTGGTAGGTAGTTAGCAACCCTCCCACTCCTGACTGATCAGAGAATAGGTGGAAGTCTGGCAGGGTGTGGGTCTTTCCCCCTCTTCCCCAGGGCCCCTCTTTTTAGTTCCCAACATGTATGTATGTATGTATGTATGTATGTGTATTTGTACATGCATGTGCATATGTGTGCATACTGGGGAGGCCAAAGGAGGATATTACAAGCCTTCTACCACTCTTCCCTTATTCCCTTGATACAGGGTCTTTCACAATTTGAAACTCACAATTTTGGGTTCAGCCAATGAAGCCCTGAGATCCTCTTTCCCCACCTCCTCCTCAGTGCTAGGGTTACAAGTGCACTGGGCCATGCCCAGCTTTCTACCTGGGTGCTGGAGTCCCCTCAACTCAGGTGCTTGTGCTTACACAGTAAGTGCTCTTACCCACTGAGGCTTCTTCCCAACCCCATAGTCATGGTCTTAATGCCTAAAGAGGAGAGAACCAGAGAAGAAAACAGGATATGGAATGAGGGTCGGTGAGAAGTGGGGCGGGATGTAATGATCCAGTCAAGTCACTTCTGAGTCTTTGAGGTCAGTCTTTATTGTCATTGTATTGAAGGACAGCAAAACAGCATAGAAAGACTGTGGTGTAACTTACCTTGGTGTGTGTGTGTGTGTGTGTGTGTGTGTGTGTAATTTTGATGTCAAATATTTCTTTCCATTGCTAGTTTAAGCCTCAGTGAACGGATTTACTGAATAACTAACCAAGTTAGTGAAATGAATGATAAATTATAAACCACGCTCTCTCATATGTTCATAAATAAAATGGAATTATTTTCAATACTGTACGGGGTTTAAAACTGCCCCAATGTCCCATTGGATGTGAAAATGCTATAATATAGCCTGTACTTTGAAAGTAGATGTTTTTGATGAAAACTAAAAAAGAAAAATATGGAGACTTACTTCTCTGATAATGGATATTCTAATCCAAGAACTACTGATGGATTTAGTGGAAAGCAAGAAAACCATTAATTTTCAAACAAAAATAAAATAGGAACTGCTAGTTTCTACCAATATTAGTAATTAATATTGAGTCATAACATAAAGCGGGAAAGAGAAATGGAAAAGATATACCGTAGAATCAAAAAGGCAATTCACCAATTTTTATTAGGAGTAAAAAAGTAGAAACAAGCCAGGCAGTAGTGGACCATGCTTCTCATTCCAGCATTTAGGAGGCAGATATCTGAGTGTGAGGTTAGCCTGGGCTACATAGTGAGTTCCAGGACAGCCAGGGTTACACAGAGAAACTGTGTAACAAAACAAAAAAGTGAAAGTTTTAATAACTTTTATGTCAAGATGAGGAAATCTTTATTATTAAAATAATGAAATAATACTGGACAAAAAATAATATGCATTTTTGCATCTAAATGCAAAATGAATATTCTAGATGATGTACATATGTATTTTTTACATAATGAAAACTAATATCTAATAAGGATTTTAACAGATGTTGAAAATACCTTTTGATAATTATCTAAATTTTGTGATAGCTTTGAAATTTTTATTAAAATAGTAATAACTGATTAGAAAATACAAATAATAAGCTTCACATGGAAGACTATATTTTAAAAGATGTCAATTTTTATTAAACTAATTGATTTTAATAACACCAGTAGAATTCCATTTAGCATTTCTTTTCTGATAGCCTGAAAAAAGTTACAAGATTTAATAGTAAAAGCATTAATTAAAAGGCTTTTTCCTTCCAGTCTGAGCCAGTGCCCTGAGCAGACCTTGAGTGCTGGCTCTACAACATCCAGAGGGAGCCTGACTCCCAGCTGCTCTAAAATGCCTAAGATCACAGGACCACAGAGGAAGCTCGACTCCCAGGAGATCAGATACACCTAGGAGCACTGGACCTCTGCTACACTCAAGATCACAGCTGAGGCCACATCTTTCCTAACAGCCAGCATGTCTGGGACAATACAGGAACCAGGGAAACATGAACCCCAGCCCAGCCAGAGGCACGGGTTCCTTCCAGCTTGCACCTATGCCCAGGGCTCTGGCTCTCCACCCACCCCTGCAACACCCAAAGAAAGCTCAAATCCCAGGAGCTCTGACACAACAGGATCTCAGGAGCTCAGTCACACCAGGATTTCAGCATCCCAGAGGCAGCTTGACTCTCAGGAGCTCTGACACACCCAGGATCAAAGGATCCCAGTATCTCAGAATCACAGGATCACAGAGAGGGGTTCTGAGAAGTTCTGACACAACCAGGATCACGGGAGGGACAGGCTCCAGTCATAGACAGCAAGAGCAGGAAGGACTACAGATAACTGGATGGTGAGAGGCAAGCACAAGAACATAAGCAACAGAAACCAAGGCTTCTTAGCATCATCAGAACCCAGTTCTCCCACTACAGCAAGTCCTGGATACCTCATAACACCTGAAAAGCAAGATTCAGATTTAAAATCATATCTCATCTTGATGATAGACTGTAAGAAGGACATAAATAACTCCCTTAAAGAAATACAGGAGAACGCAGGTAAACAAGTAGAAGCCCTTTTAGTGGAAACACAAAAATCCTTTAAAGAATTACAGGAAAACACAATAAAAAAAAACCAAAAAAAAAAAAAAAAAAAAAAAAAAAAAAAAACACAATCAAACATTTGAAGGAACAGAGCAAAACTATCCAAGAACTAAAAATGGAAATAGAGACAATAACGAAATCACAAAGGGAGACAACCCTGGAGATAGAAAACCTAGGAAAGAGATCAGGCATCACCAACAGAATACAAGAGATAGATGCAGGCATCACCAACAGAATACAAGAGATAGAAGAGAGAATATCAGGTGCAGAAGATACCATAGAAAACGTTGACACAACAGTCAAAGAAAAGGCAAAAGGCAAAAAGCTCCTAACCCAAAACATCCAGGAAATCCAGGATACAATGAGAAGACCAAACCTAAGGATAATAGGTATAGAAGAGAGTGAAGAGTCTTAACTTAAAGGACCAGTAAATATCTTCAGCAAAATTATAGAAGAAAACTTCCCTAACCTAAAGAAAGAGATATAAATGAACTCCAAATAGACTGGACTAGAAAAGAAATTCCTCCTGTCACACAATAGTCAAAACACCAAATGCACAAAACAAAGAAAGAATATTAAAAGCCCTAAGGAAAAAAGGTCAAGTAACATATAAAGGCAGACCTATCAGAATTATATCAGACTTCTCCCCAGAGACTATGAAAGCCAGAAGATCCTGGACAGATGTTATACAGACCCAGAACACAAAAGCTAGCCCAGGCTACTATTCGCAGCAAAACTCTCAATTACCATAGATGGAGAAACCAAGATATTCCAAGACAAAACCAAATTTACACAATATCTTTCCATAAATCCAGCCCTACAAAGAATAATAGATGGAAAATGCCAACACAAGGAGGGAAACTACATCCTAGCAAAAACAAGGGAATAATTTTTTTCAATAAACCCAAAAGAAGATAGCCACATAAACATCATCCCACCCCTCACAACAAAAATAACAGGAAATAACAATCACTTTTCCTTAATATCTCTTAACATCAATGGACTCAATTCCCTAATAAAAAGACATAGGCTATCAGATTGGATACATAAACAGGACCCAGCATTTTGTTGCAAACAAGAAATGTACCTCAGTGTCAAAGACAGACACTACCTCAGAGTGACAGGCTGGAAAAAAAATCCAAGCAAGCGGTCCCAAGAAATAAACTGGAGTAGCCATTCTAACATTGAATAAAATCAACTTTCAATCAAAAGTTATCAAAAAAGATAAGCAAGGACACTTTATACTGGTCAAAGGAAAAAAAATCTACCAAGATAAACTCTCCATTCTGAACATCTATGCTCCAAATGCAAGGGCACCCACATTCATAATATAAATTTTACTAAAGCTCAAAGCACACATTGCACCTCACACAACAATAGTGAGAGACTTCAACACCCCATTCTCAGCAATGGGCAGATCATGGAAATAGAAACTAAACATTGACACAATGAAACTAACAGAAGTTATAAACTAAATGTATTAAATAGATATCTACAGAGCATTTAATCCTAAAACAAAAGAATATACCTTCTTCTCAGCACCTCATGGTACCTTTTCCAAAAGCCCACATACATGGAAGCTGAACAATGCTCTACTCAATAACAACTTGGTCAAGGAGTAAATAAATACAGAAATTAAAGACTTTTTAGAATTCAATGAAAATGAAGGCACAACATACCCAAACTTGTGGGACACAATGAAAGCAATGGTAAGAGGAAAACTCAGCTCTGAGTGCCTCCATAAATAAACTGGAGAGAGCATACACTAGCAGCTTGACAGCACACCTAAAAGCTCTAGAACAAAAGGAAGCAAATTCACCCAAGAGGAGCAGACTGCAGGAAATAATCAAACTCAGAGATGAAATCAACCAAGTAGAAACAAAAAGAACTATACAAAGAATCAACAAAACCATGGGGTGGTTCTTTGATAAAAATCAACAAGATAGATAAACCCTTAGCCAGACTAACTAGAGGGCACAGGGACAGTATCCTAATTAACAAAATCAGAAATGAAAACGGAGACATAACAATAGAAATTGAGGAAATCCAAAACATCATCAGATCCTACTACAAAAACCTATACTCAACATAACTGGAAAAACTGGACGAAATGGACAAATTTCTAGACAGATACCAGGCACCAAAGTTAAATCAGGATCAGATAAATGATCTTAACAGTCCTATAACCCTAGGACCAGATGGGTTTAGTGCAGAATCCTATCAGACCTTCAAGAATACCTAATACCTATATTCTTCAAACTATTCCACAAAATACAAACAGAAGGAACACTACCCAATTCATTGTATGAAGCCACAATTATGCTTGTACTTAAACCACACAATGACTCAACAAAGAAAGAAAACTTCAGACAAATTTTCCTTATGAATATCAATTGAAAAATATTCAATACAATTTTCACAAACTGAATCCAAGAACACATCAAAACCATCATTCACCATGATCACGTAGGCTTCATCCCAGGGATGCAAGGTTGGTTTGATATATGATATCTGAAAAAAGCTATTAACATAATCCACTATATAAACAAACTCAAAGAAAAAAAATCACATGATCATCTCCTTAGATGCTAAAAAAGCATTTGACAGAATACAACACCCCTTCATGTTAAAAGTATTGGCGAGATCAGGAATTCAAGGCCCATACCTAAACATAATAAAAACAAATTACTGCAAACCAACAGCCAATATCAAATAAATGGAGGCACACTTGAAGCAATCCCACTGAAATCAGGGACAAGACAAGGATGCACACTCTCCCCATATCTACTCAATATGGTACTCGAAGTGTTAGCTACAATAGTAAGACTACAAAAAGAGATCAAGTGGATACAAATTGGTAAAGAAGAAATAAAGGTATCACTATTCGCAGATGATATGATAGTATACATAAGTGACCCAAAATTTCTACCAGAGAACTTCTCCAGCCGATAAACAACTTCAGTAAAGTGGCTGGATATAAAATTAACTCAAATCAGTAACCTTTCTTTATACAAAGAAAATTAGGGAAACAATTCTCTTCAAAATACCCACAAATAGTATAAAATACCTTGGTGTGACTCTAACTAAGTGAAAGACCTGTATGACAATAACTTCCAAGTCTCTCAAGAAAGAAATCAAAGAAGATCTCAGAAAATGGAGAGATCTCCCATGCTCATGGACTGGCAGAATTAGTATAGTGAAAATGGCCATCTCCCTGAAAGCAATCTACATATTCAATGCAATCCCCATCAACATTTCAACTCAGTTCTTCATAGATTTAGAAAGAGCAATTTGCAAATTAATTTGGAATAACAAAAAACCCCCAGGATAATGAAAACTATTTTCAACAATAAAAGAACTTCTGGGGGAAATTACCATCCCTGACCTCAAGCTGTATTACAGAGCAATAGTGATAAAAAGCTGTATGGTATTGGTACACAGACAGGCAGGCAGATCAGTGGAATAGAATTGAAGACACAGAAATAAACCCATACACCTATGGTCACTTGATCTTTGACAAAGGAGCTAAAACCATCCAATGGAAAAAAGACAGCAGTTTCAACAAATGGTGCTGGTTCAACTGGCGGTCAGCATGTAGAAGCAATCGATCCATTCATTCTTATCTCCTTGTACAAAGCTCATGTTCAAGTGGATCAAGGACCTCCACATAAAACCAGAGACACTGAATCTAATAGAAGAGAAAGTGGGGAAGAACCTTGAACACATGGGTACAGGGGAAATTTTCTCGAATAGAACACCAATGACTTATGCTGTAAGATCAACAATAGACAAATGGGACCTTATAAATTGCAAAGCTTCTGTAAGGCAAAGGACACTGTCAATAGCACAAAACAGCAAGCAACAGATTGGGAAAAGATCTTTACTAATCCTACAATCGATAGGGGGGCTAATATCCAA
Organism: Mus pahari; assembly: GCF_900095145.1. NCBI lineage: Eukaryota > Metazoa > Chordata > Mammalia > Rodentia > Muridae > Mus > Mus pahari. The sequence goes on from NC_034593.1 coordinate 139,876,309, forward strand.
TATATACAAAGAACTCAAGAAGTTAGACTCCAGAAAACTAAATATCCCTATTAATAATGGGATACAGAGGTAAACAAAGAATTCTCAACTGAGGAATATCGAATAGCCAAGAATCCCTTAAAGAAATGTTCAACATCCTTAGTTATCAGGGAAATGCAAATCAAAACAACCCTAAGATTTTACCTCACACCAGTCAGAACGGCTAAGATAGCAAACTCAGGTGACAGCAGATGCTGGCGAGGATGTGGAGAAAGAGGAACACTCCTCCATTGTTTGTGGGATTGCAAGCTGTTTCAACCACTCTGGAAATCAGTCTGGTGGTTCCTCAGAAAATTGGACATAGTACTACCTGAGGACCCAGGTATACTACTCCTGGGCATATACCCAAAAGATGCTTCAACATATAGCAAGGACACATGTTCCACTATGTTCATAGCAGCCTTATTTATAATAGCCAGAAGCTGGAAAGAAACCAGATGTCCCTCAACAGAGGAATGTATACAGAAAATGTGGTACATTTACACAATGGAGTACTACTCAGATATTAAAATCGACTTCATGAAATTCTTAGGCAAATGGATGGAACTAGAAAATACCATCCTGAGTGAGGTAACTCAGTCACAAAAGAACACACATGGTATGCAGTCACTGATAAATACACATTACCCTAATAACCCAAGATACAATTCACAGACCACATGAAGTTCAAGAGGAAGGAAGAACAAAGTGTGAATGCTTCAGTCCTTTGTAGAAAGGGGAACAAAATACTCATGGGAGCCAATTCAGAAACAAAATGTGGAGCTGACTGGGGATCCATCCCATATACATTCACCAAACCCAGATACTATTGTGGATGTCAAGAAGTGCTTGTTGACAGGAGCATGATATAGCTGTCTCTTGCCAGAGCCTGACAAATACAGAGCTGGATGCTCGAAGCCAACCATTGGACTAATCATGGGGACCTCAATGGAGGAGTTAGAGAAAGGACTGAAGGAGCTGAAGGGGTTTGCAACCCATAGAAAGAACAACAATATGAACCAACCAGACCCTCCAGAGCTCCCAGGAACCAAACCACCAATCAAAGAGTACACATGGAGTGACCCATGGGTCCAGCTGCATACATAGCAGAGGATGGCTTTATTGGGCATCAGTGGGAGACGAGGCTCTTGGTCCTGTGAAGGCTAGATGACTCAGTGTAGGGAAATGCTGTCAGTGTAGGTCAGTCTGTTATCGTAGAAGCAGTGGGAGGGGTGATGGGGTAGAGGGTTTTCAGAGGGGAAACATGGAAAGGGGATAACATTCAAAATGTAAATAAATATCCAATAAAAGAAAAAAAAGGGGGGCTTTTTGTGGGGAGTGAAGAGACAGTTCAGTGGTTAAGCGTACTGGCTGCTCTTGCAAAGGTCCTGGGTTTAGTTTCCAGAACCCATGTGGTGATTTAACAACTGCCTCTGGTTCCAGAGGATCTGATGTCCATTTTCTGACCTCTGCAGGCAATGCACACACATTGTGCTTAGGCGTATATGTAGGAAAAATATCCATACAGGTTACATAAAATCCAAAAACTAAAGGTTTTGTTTGTTTGTTTTTTGTTTTTGTTTTTGTTTTTTGTGTGTGTGAAACAAAAAGGACACAAAACACTTTCAAGCAGTACTGGCCATGGTAGCACATGCCTTTAATGTCAGCACGTGGGAGCCAGAGGTAGGCGGGTCTCTCTCTGTGAGTTCAAGGTAGCTTTAGGTCAGGCAGGGCTTCATAATGAGACCTTGTCTCAAAAAAAATATTGAAAAACATATTCGAAGAATAATTAAAATGGACGAGTAATAGTGTTACAACAAACATGTATTTTTTAAATAGAAAACAGAATGACCAGAAATACTGTGAATTTTTCCCATCTGTATAGTATCTGTGTGTACATGTCTGTGTGTACGTGTGTCTGTGTGTTTACAGGTCCACTTATGGAAGCCAGAGGCAGGTGTTGGGTGCCATCTACCTCTTGATCTCTTGAAGCAACATTCTTCACTGAACCCATTTTTTTTTTTTTTTTTCCCTTTAGGTTGGCTGTCATTAAACCCCAGTGATCATATTTCCACTTTGTCGTCCTTTAAGATTTAGAAATCTTGGACCACATAGTCAACGAACTGACAGCACCACACCAAAGGGAAATTGCAAATATTGTGGGTCCCTAAATTATCTTTTTACAACTTCCTCCTTACATATTGTGTCTATTTTACCAAACAAACCTAGAAACACAGCTGAGTAAATAATTCTCCAGTTAGGTTGCCCCAGCCACTCCGGATCCTGAATGGAGGAAGGTGTAAGCGGTGGCAAACAAAACAAATCAACAAAATGAAGCCACAAAACAAAACAAAAACTACAACTCAAGGCCACTACCGTGGGAAGAACAAACCAAACCACACCCCCGTGCACGGCAGCGGCAGCGCTGCTTTACGGCACTCGCCCCGCCCCTTTGCTCTCCCGGGCGTGAGAAGCCGGCAGACATGGCGGCCCCCTGCTTCCTCACTCTGCCGGCGGCTACCCTGGCCGCCTTGGCGCTCTTGTCCCTCGGCAGCTTCGCCGCTGGTCACATCGAGGTAGGCATCGGTGTCTGTTGAGGACCGACCCCAGGGAGGACCGTGTGGCTGTGAGCGCCTCGGAGGCGGGACGCACGGCGCCTGCAGCGTCTTGCCTCCCCGGGCTGTGTTGTGGACACACAGGACGGTGCGTCCTGGGGACAGTGACCTGACCCAGCCTTAGAATGCCCTGCTAAGAGTGCGAAGTCACGGTTGACGGAGCGGGGGGACCCGGTCCTGAGCTCCTGTGACAGGCAGGGCACGCGTGGGGACTGTCATGGCTTTGGCGTTTTGCTCCTCGCCCGACCTCTCCTCCCCGAGGCTGCAGGACGTCAGCTTCTTTCCGGGGCTTTGCCGGTGATTTCCCCAGCGACGCGACCTGGGTTTCTAGCTTTATTTTAGACCTGCGTGCCCTGCCTGCTCAGGGAGCCGGCGTCAGCACACACTGTGAAAACACTGCGCCCAAGTTCCATCGCTCACCGAGGCTGCCCTAACTCAGCCCGCGCGGCTCTGCTTTAGTCTGTTCTCTAAGCTGAGGTTGGAGTAACTTTGCAAATGCTGACCTGAGCGTGTCACCCAGGCTCCCTTCTTGAAATCTCTTGCTCCCTCTTTAAACCACTGGGACCCTTCTGCCATTGGCCCAAATTATCTTTGTCTGGAATTGGCTTTTCATCTTTCGGATATTCGCCCAAAATGTCACTTCTGTGGGGAAACCTTCCCTGACAAAGTCATGTTCCCCTGTTACAATTACAGACCACATTGGTGTCTTTATGTATTGTGTGGCGAGTTCTTTGCTAATGTGTGCCTGTTTAACTCGACAGTAATCTCTGATGAAGGCGAGCACTGTGATCCGCTGTCATCCCCAACAGGATAGATGTCTAAGCATACAGTGAGTCAGTAAATGCAATAGTAGTGCAATGCATTTACATGTCCACCTCTATTAAACTCTGATGTTCTTGAGAGAAGATTGCATGCCTTTTGGTGATTTTCCTTTCACCCACATTCCATGGGGCTTGGCACATAGAAGGTGCTCCGTTAACTAAATATCGACTGAGTAACTTGACATTGCCTGCCACAGACTTCTCAGTAAAGTTTCAATGGAGTGACAGGTTTGAGCCTGGAAAGGACGCTAGAGATTATTTAGGTCAAATCTCAATTTCTTTTGGAGAAATTCAAGCCTAAAGTGCAAACTGACTTGCCCCAGTGTCCTGTACAGCATTTTAGCTCAGGCCTTCCCATCCCTAAACCGGGGGTTATCCACAGTAGCACCCTGCTTGCTGCTTTTCTTGGTGTCTAGGCAGCAGCTGCTAGGAAAAGTTTGGGGGGGGTGAGGGTGGTTGTAGTGGTGGGTCTATTCTCACACATGAGTGGCACTTTTTGTCTCTGAAAGTTTCCTGCTAGCCAGACAGCTGAAATCGCCATTTATTAGGCAACCTCTTCGTTGCAGTCTCTGGTCCTACATTGTGAGTCTGCTACCAGCTCTGTAGACGATGAAGGGTGGGGCTGGGGGAGAGCTAAGCCGAGATGCTCTTATGTATGCTCATGTCAGTGAGTGGTAGATCCAGGTTTGAATTCAGACATGCCGTCTGCTCTAGTAATGTGCTGTTCAGAAGCAGAGCTGGTTTGGTGCTGTGCACATCTGTCCTTATTTTAATGTGTCTGCTGTTTGATCCCCCCCCCCCCCCCCNNNNCATTTGGCACAAGCTAGAGTCCTCTGGAAAGAGAGAACCTTAGTTGAGAAGATGCCTCTCTAAGATTGCCCTGCAGGGGGTGTTTTCTTGGTTCATGGTCAATGGAGGCCCAGCTCATGGTGGGCAGTACCTACCCTCCACCCTGGGCAGGTGGCAAGCTAGGGATCAGCATTCCCAACACCTCTGCCTCGGTTCCTGCCTCCGGTTTTCTGCCCGAGTTCAGGTCCTGGCTTTCCTTTGTGACATACAAACCAGATAAACCCTCTCCTGTCCACGTTGCTTTTGGTCACTGTTTGACGTCACAGCAGCGCAGAAGCAGCGAACAGTGTGTCGTGAAAATTGTGTTTATTAGTTGGGAAGATGATGTTTATGCTGAAGTTTTTAATGTGTAGAAATCGCAAATGTCACATACATTGTAATGGTATGGAGCGGTGCATGACACTGAGCTAGAGGATAAACTGAAATACGTTTGTGTGTTCAAATTCAGCATGTAAAAAGTGTGGATAGTGAATGACATTTGAACAGGAAAGCTATGAATTTATATATATATATATTTTTCTGATATATATATATATAGACATAAGTCATTTACAGTGTAAAGACTGAGTGAAAAATTAGGAACGCATAAGGAAAAATAGTCTGTGTCTGAGATAAAGCAGCCGTTACAGAACTGTCTCCTGCAAGAATGGCTAGAGAAATTGAAAGTTTGAAACAAAAACTCAGTTCTTATAGGTGCTTCGGTATGCTTTAATATTCAAATATTTTCATTATTTGAGAGCTGGTGTTTCGTGCTGTGACTGATATTGAAGAGTGATCATAGTTGCAGAGATCTCAGAGAATCAACAGCAGTGTTTATCATCATCCTTGAGCTGGAGGATGACGTCAGAAGCAAAAGGGGTTATTTTGTTTTGAGTGAGGAAGGAGGGAGATGGTGTGACCTCACATTTGGGATCAAAGCTATCTTCAGGATCCTGTTAGACTCAGAGTGGACTTAAGTGTTGAAGAGTTCTTGGCATAACTGTTTGCACTGTATGTTCTCATCTTACAGAGACTGTTTCAGTGAGGGAATATCAGTATAACCTGAAGAGGATTTTGTGACTTAGGTTTCAGTTTTTGCATGTGATGCTTTTGCTCATTGGCATGAAGTCATGTGGGCCATATGTGTGCATTAGTACATCTAGCTGATGAAAGGCCCCAGTTAGAGCTTAGATCCTGTGGGAAGAGGGGTTGTAATGTTCACAATAAACTACTGGTACCCAAGAAGATGAGGAGCACAGTGATGAGCATAAGTCGTGGGAGAGAAGATGGCGTGTGCCGTGCAGTTTTAAATGATAACCTAGATTTTTAAAACAGATAAATTCCATTCAGAAAGACTGAAATGTGACTTCAGTAAGTCACTTGCATTTGTTTACTGCTCCCTAGTTTTAGAGCAAGGACATACATGCAGCATACTTCCCTGGTTCTGTAATGACACCTGTGTGGGGCTGGCAGTGCTTTTGCTCAGCCTGTGTGGAAGGGGACAAGTGGATTTACTTAGTTACTTACTTACTTATCTGTGCTAGTGATGAAATCTGGGGCTGATGGTTGGTAGGCAAATGCTCTGCCATTAACTTATACCTTCAGCCCAGGAGCCAAGCATCCTAGTTAAAGTTAGTTTGCTTAATTGGTGTCTCAAGCATGGCTGCAGCTTGGTCTGCAGCTGTCTAGTTAGGGCTTCTTCCTCAGGTGGTGCCTTAAATTAGGCTAGGCTTTTTGCCTGAGATAGTATCTTTTAGAGGTTACATTAATTGACATTAGTTAATTAACTTTAATTACTTGATTGTATGTACCATGGGATGCTTGTGGGTGTCAGAGGACAGCATATAGGAGTCAGTTTCCCCTACCGTGGGATTGAACCCAGGTCCCCAGACTTGGCAGCAAGCACCTTTACCTGCTGAGCCTAAAGTCATTCCTAGTTTATGTTTGATTATTCTGTTCATAAGGCCAAGTACAGGATCTTCATAAATGAACTTGATTGCTATTATAGAGAAGCCCCCGAGGGGCTAGAGGTGGCTCAGTGGTTAAGAGCCGGGAAGCTTTTCCAGAGGACCCAGGTTTGGTTCCCAGCACCTACTTTATGGTTCCCAGCTGTCTAGTACACCAGTCCCAGAGGGTCCAGTGCCGCCTTCTGACCTGTATGGACACCAGGCATGCCCTTGGTGCACATACATACATACATACATACAGGTAAAGCATGTATACACATAAGTAAATCTAAAAATTCAAACAAAAAGGTCCATGAGTCCTAAATGTTGTTTACTCCTCTTTAATTCTGGGAAATTGTATGTTTTCATAAAATGAATGTATGTGTGAATGATTTTGTCTTTATCTGACCCATAGGATCAAGCAGAACAGTTCTTTAGAAGTGGACATACAAATAACTGGGCCGTTTTGGTAAGTATGCTCTTTAAACATGTATCTTGGTGCTCACATTAGATATGTATATAAACAGTTGTGTGAATTGTGAATTAAATTTTTAAAAATAAAATTTATCCCTTAAAATAAAATTTTTGACAGAAAAAGAAAGCCCTCCCCCTCCCTCCATCTCTTCTCCCTTTGACCTCCCTCCCCCTCCCTCCATCTCTTCTCCCTTTCGACCTCCCTTCTCCTCCCTCCATCTCTCTCCCTTTGACCTCCCTCCCCTTCCCTCTATCTCTTTTTCCTTTCCACCTCCCTTCCCCTCCCTCCATCTC
>NC_034593.1:139883934-139888301 GCF_900095145.1 Mus pahari
TCTCTTTCAAGATAGGGTTTCTCTGTGTAGCTGTAACTGTCCTGGAACTTACTTTGTAGACCAGGCTGGCCATGAACTCAGAAATCTGCCTGCCTCTGCCTCCCGAGTGCTGGGATTAAAGGCTTGCGCCATCACTGCCTGGCTTAACTATTTTAAATCGACAACAGCTACTAATAATATTTCTTACTTTAAAATGTTCTGCCAAGTGGTGATTTGTAAATAAATACAAGAATATATTTGAGGTGCTGTCATTACAAGAAACACTTACAAATACAGAATTATTTTAATGCTTGAAGTGGGTAATTACGTTTCTCTGTAGTATTAGTTTATAGATAACTATACTTATGCTGTCTTATTGATTTTTATGTTTGCAAGAAATGATAATTGTAGAAAATACAAATCATACAGAAAGGTGTAAGAGAAGAAAAGACAAATTGCCTGTGTGACTTTCACCTCAGCTAAAAGGGAGGGCATGTTTTCACTCTCCACATTCCAGTCAGTATTTGGGGAAGCCCCTTTCTCTTCATAGAGCATAGAGATGTTGTCTGTATTTGTGTATTATGTGTTTCTCACACTGGGACTGTCCCTAGTCTGTTCTGTTGCATTGCCTTACCATGCCTGAGGCTCTTTCCTTATTGGTGGATATATAGGTTTCTTGTGGTTTCCAAATGCTGTAAGGTTTTCTGTGTTGGGATTCATTAAATCCTTTTTCCTGGATGTTGAGATCCTAAGTTTGTATTATTTTGTTCAGAGTTATATTGGACATTCTGTTTGAAATTGAGGCTCTCACTGTGTAGCCCAGGCTGACCCCTGATGCATAGCAGTCCAGTTCCAGCTTCTCCAAAGCTGGGCATACAAGCAGCACCACCTCACCTGCCTGGCTGTTCTTAAGTGTGTGAGTTTGTGAACCTGACTTTTTCCCTCAGGATGGTAATTTGTGGAGTTGGAGTTGTGGTGCATGCTGCTGTCCTGGGAAGGCTGCACTTCTTGTTCTGAACACAGCTCTTACTTCATTAGCTTTTTCCTGTGTGACTGCTGCACAAGAAATCGGTGTTTGACTTCCCATGATTTCATTTCTGAGCATGGTTTGTTTACTGGCCTAGTGTTTTCTCTACCTTCCATCTCCCTGCATGGTGTGAATTTATATCTTTAATATAATCTGGACCATGCGTTTGTGTTTGCCATTCCCCAAATAGAATGCATGTAAGTTCACTTTTCCTGTGTGTGGATCATTTTTACCACCAGAGTTCCATGTGATGGCCTCTGGTTAGGAGAAAGGCCGAGTCTGCTTTAGGAAAAGACAAAGGTTGTGGATGGTTCTCAGAGAATCTGCGATTGGGTGCAAATGAAGAACATCTCTGGAGGCTGGAAAGTCCATGAACCTGGCACCAGCCTCTCTGTGTTTCAGGGAGGGGGCGGGGCATCCTCACTGTCCCACCCTCTCGCCAAGGGCATCACATGGCAAGACAGAGAGTCTACCAGGTCAGACAGAGCTAGTCCTTTTTTTTTTTTTTTTTTTGTCCCAGACAGGGTTTCTCTGTGTAGCCCTGGCTGTCTTGGAACTCACTTTGTAGACCAGGCTGGCCATGAACTCAGAAATCCACCTGCCTCTGCCTACCGAGTGCTGGGATTAAAGGCATGTACCACCAATGCCTGGCATCAGAGCTCATTCTTATGAAACCACTAATGCTGTTGTGGGCCAGCGCAATGGCCTTAGCCAGTCCTCATTACTGCCCAGAGACTCCACCTCTAAATCTCATCAACACAAGAAGTGGGAGTTAAATTTTGTACAAATAAAATTTGGGGATCATTTTTAAATGATAGCAACTGACAACTAGGGGAAAGGGGAGTAGAGGGGGAGGGCAGGAAGGCCAAGAAATGAACAGAGACTGTGTCAGCATTGTCAACTCACATACTGGAAAAGGAAGGACGTTTGGGACCAGGACTTGTAAGAATATAGTGGGACCATAGTAGAATAGGAGATGTATACCCAAAGTCTAACGTAAACACGAGACTGAGGACCTCAGGGCTTACAAGGAGCTTGCTCAGGGCTGTTCCCGAAAAGGATGGGGTTATCCACAGGTCATAGGAACAAAGTGCAGTTGCAGGGAAGGTTAGTAACTGCAATTATAACTGAGTGGGATCAAGTAGAGTAGGATAGCATAGGATAACCCTGGGCACGCTTCCCACCACAGGAGACTTTATAGGATTGAAAGACAGGAGAGTTTTCAATGCCTCCAACAGTAACAGCCCAAGAGGCCAGGCTGTGACACCTGCTGGAAGGAAAGGGAGCCTCTCCTCGGTCAAGCACTACGAGCAGTTCTTAGGTGAGGGCTGGGGAGCAGCTGGTGCGCAGACCCCGACTGCTGCACTGGAGAGCTGTTAGCTTAGGCTACACATTTGTCAGAGTCCGTGTGGCTTGTGTTCCAGACGACAGGAAGGGCGAGAAACAGATTCTACTGCTGCATGGGACCTCGGTCAATTGTGCCTTCTTAAATGGAAAATCACGAAGTTTGTCCAGGCTCAATTGAAAGTACCAGAAGTGGCACGGGGAGATTGCTCGGTCGGTAAAGTAGTCAGATCCCCAGAGGCACAGAAAAGCTGAGCAGGGCGGGGAACTCTGTGCCTGCACTGAGGCTGGGTGGAGGCAAGGAGATGTTTGAAGCCAATTTAGCTGAGTCCAGATTCAGTGAGAGGCCCTGCCTCAAACGTAAGGTAATGATTGAATGTGACAGCTAGAATTGACTGACATGTGACATCTACACACCACCCATATCTGCCTGCTGCACACCTACTGTTAGCTAGATTTTCAGAATTCCAAGTTTGTTTTCCAGTTTGAGCTAATCTGCTTTTAGTCTTGAGTGGATGAGAGATAAGTGTAAAGCCTGCCACCAGAGTGAGGCAGAAGGGAAGCAGGATTCTGTTTGGGCTCTTACCATTTGGTATAAGCAATTTTGTGCCCTCTAATAAAGCAAGCAAGGAAACCATGAAGCCAGTCTTCCCCTCAGCGGAGGAGACAGTGCTGAAGGATGAAGGAGGTTGGTCCTTGTCCTCATCACTGCTGTCCCATGGTGTCAGTGTTAGCTTACTTGTGTAATTTTAGAAGGTCCCTGGGGGGGAGCATGGTTGTACCCCACTTCCTCTTGTGAAAACAAATGGCAGGTTTAATGCCCCACATGAGTGTATTCACTGGGTATTTGATAATTTATATTAAGTTGATATTTCCTGGCATCTCTACTTCTTTTCTATAAGTACTCTTTCTATTCCTTGTTAGTTTATGGCTAATAATTTGCATTTGGAGGTGAGGGCAGTTTCTTATGCTTATTAAATAACAAGCTGACACATAAATGGCCTTTACTTCACATAAAGTGCAGTGGAAATCCTGGTCTTCATTGTGGTTAATTCTTCTAAATTGTTTTATGCATCTTCAGACTCGCAGTAAGAGGAACTGTAGGCTTTGGCAGTGACTTGTATCCATCTTACTTTGTTTTCATATTTTCTTTACTTTTTTTTTTTTTCTTTTGGCCAGTGCTCAGTCAGAAGAGACAGGAGTTCTTGTTCTTAAATTAAATGTCTGTAAATATATCCATTTCCACACATACTGAGTTACTTGTTTTAATATGGTTAGAAATTTCAAGAGTCCCATTGCACTCTTGGTTGATAATTCACTTTAAGTATTAAAAAAATAAGTTATGCCCCTCCCTCAGATTTGTCACTTGTGCTGTGGTCACAGGCCTATGGCAGGCGGCAGGAGTGTCCACAGCCAGTCTCTCTGCATGTCTCATTGGGGGTAGATTAAAAAAAATAGTTTTCTTTGTGTTAAACTTAGATTTACCTAGTAACTTAAAGGAGACTTTTCTTTTCAATTTTTATATATGTGTGTATCTGAGTGTGGGTTTGTGGGTGAGTGCAGTACCTATGGAGGCCAGAAGAGGGCGGTGGGTCTCCAGAGTCTAAGAGTTACAGAAGATTGTAAATTTACCTTTCCTGGGTCCTGGGAACTGAACTTGGGTCCTCTGCAAGAGCAATAGGTGATCTTAACAGTGGGGTCATCCCTCCAGCCCCTCTCTAGGTCCCTTGGTATTTTTAGTGATCTTTATTTTAAGTGAAAAATTTGGTTGACTTCTTGTAGTCTTTAGTTCTATAATTATAACATACCTCTTCCTGTGTGTGCACGAACCTATTTTCTAAGTTATATTTTGGTTCTGTCTCACTTCCTACAATGAATGAAGCAATTAAATTAAGAAACAGATATTACAGCCAGGCATTGGTGGTGCATGCCTTTAATCCCAGCACTTGGGAGGCAGAGGCAGGTGGATTTCTGAGTTTGAGGCCAGCCTGGTCTACAGAGTGAGTTCCAGGACAGC
>NC_034593.1:139888678-139935886 GCF_900095145.1 Mus pahari
AAATCTTTTAGAAATAAGGACACTACAGATGCGCAGAAATGGAGACAAGCTGTGTTGGCTTGGTATTTGGTTAAATTCTGTGTGAACTGCTTTCTCCTCAGCTGGGTAATCTTAATTTAATATCAGTTGTAAGAGCATTCCTTTAGGGAGATTGGTTTTATTGAAAGTTTTTTATGTTCTTTGATGTTTCTAAGTCTGAAATGCTTTCTTCAGGCATTTCCATATAGACTTGAAGTGCAGTAATTCTGAAATCCGTGCTTTGACTCATAAAACCATGTTTTTGTTTTACCTCTAGGTGTGCACATCCCGATTCTGGTTTAACTACCGACATGTTGCAAATACTCTTTCTGTTTATAGAAGCGTCAAGAGGCTAGGTATTCCGGACAGGTAAGCCAGCTCAGCTAAGTTTAATTTAAAACCCTGTGAAGACAGCTCTTAGCTGAGTTGATTTTGAAAGAGGTAAAGATCCCTGATTCTCAGTTTTTCTTGTTGGACATACCATCATACATGACGTAGATGTTAACTTAGGGCCACAGTGCACATGAGAGCTACGAGCACTAAGGTAAGAGGATTTGGTAAGCTCTGGGTTTTTTGTGTTGTTTATTAGGCGCTTTCCTTGGAGTTTTTTAACAGGTTACTATTTTAAGCAGAAAAAGACTGATTCCAAACGTGATGATTTATTCATCAGATTCTGGGGAGAGCTGTAGCCTTAGCTAAGCAGGAACAGGAAAGCAGATAGTAGAATGGGAAACTAAAAATCATGGCATGAACCCAGCCTGGTGACAGATGCCATGCTGCAAGCTGCTGAAGCTGGGCTCTGTGCTGCACAGTGGCCGGGATGTCCAAAGCTACTTCGTGTTGCTTCTGCCTCCTGCTTCCCAGAGCCAACCCTGGCACCCTCAGCTTCTTACTGTTTCTTCTAGTACCTGTTGGAATGCCATGCTGGTAGTAGGACATAGGTCTGCAGTCTGTGTCGATGCTCCAGGGTGACTGGATGGACGAGTGAATGGCATTGTGTTTTCTGAGTAGGAAGATGGGCTCTGCCTCTGCAGAATGTCCCTCAAGTGGGACATTTCCTACTTGTAGGGAGTCAGGGACCTTTACCCAGACCATGGAATTGGGATTATTATGGCGAGTTTGGTTCTGCTGCAACCACAGAAGGCACAGTGGTCTCAGTTGAGGGTTGATTGATTCATTCAGCCCCCTCAAGGGAGAGGAGCGTTCGGTGAGCTTGCAAGTGAGACAAGGGTTTGAAACCTGGCTTTTTGCTGATTTTGGTTGTGACTTCAAAGGCTCAGCACCTATGACGTAGTGCTAATGTAATGGGACCATTGTAGGATTCAAGCGAGGAAGCAGAGATAAATAAGATGCTGCAGAGGCAGAGGACACAGTGCACGGCTTGGGGGTCAGAGACGCCGTGTTCTACTTAGCAAATGGTTTCGGTCTTAGAAAAGCACACACAGCTCAGTGTCCATACTCCATCTCATCTCGGAATGAAAGCAAGCACATGCTATTACTGCTTTTAGTAGTGTCATCTAAGTCTGAGAAGGAAGGTGACCTGTCAGGTGTGCAGGTGGGCTTCTCTCTTGCTGTCTGTCAGTGGGCCCTTCGCAGGTAGCACTTTGGTTTTTAGCTTTGCCCTCTGTCTGTCCAGAGACTTCATAGTAGTTTTATTTGGAAGTGGATGGAATCATGCTGTTGTGAGCCGTTAGGAGATCCTGCTCTGGCCTGAGGAGATTTGGAGGTTCAATGAGAAGCAGACGGGAGTGACAGCATGTGCTAGTATGTATGCCGAGTTTATTAAGTTTGCCCTTGAGGTTCTGAAGGATTTCTTTTGAGGTTATTTCTATTTCAGATGCTTGTTTGTAGCTTTGATTATACAGCCTTTGTTCTAGACATGAATTGGGGGATTCAGACAATGAGAATTTCATACTGCTTATTTTTTTAAATTTTTATTTATTTATTTTACTGCCTTTTTTAACAAAGAGAAATTAACAATAACAACAAAAGAGATAATTTTGCTGTTTAGTATGGGAAATGTTTCTTTACTATAATAGCATTTTCAATCACAGGTTTCTCTTAATATACATTATCTTACTTTATCTTATAATACTCTTTAGAGATTGGTATAATTATGCATATGATTTAAATACCTAATTAAATCCTAAAAGGTTTATTTCCATATCGAAGGCAGTAACTAGGTGGTCATGGAAACAGTCTGAAGTCACCCTTCAGACCGGCCCTTGGGTTTCTCACGTTCTTTTCCTAAGTACTGGGTGGCTGCTGTCCACTTTGTCTCTCCTTCCTGCCTGAGCCTTCCTGCTGCAGCATCTCAGCAGGCTCTGTGCATGAGAACCTGTTGCTCTCTAACCCCTCAAACCCCAAGTCTCCCAAAATCTGACACATTCACACAATTCCAGAAGAGACGTCTGCACTTGACCTGAAGTGATAGACCGAGGCGAGGCACAGGTGTGCCAGCACGAGTGTCTGAGGCATCAGCAGATGTCCTGAGCAGAGCTGGGTCCCATCTGCAGGGTACCTGAGTGTGTGTTCTGCAGTCTGAAGCATCTCCTCCTTCCCGGCTCATCCTACACACAGCTGTTAGACCGAGCTTCCTCAGATACCGTGGGCATCCTCTCACGCCCACGAGCACTGTGGTGAATCTGTCTGTCTAACAGACCTGAGCATTTCTAGCTGTAACTGGTGTTTTGTTAATTTGGACTCATTGTTCAATTCGTTAGCTTGTTTTGGTTTCTCTGGGCTAACATTTGGTCAGTCACGTCTAATTTTGACCATTTATTTTGCCTAAACACTTGGAGTATCTTGGGTTCATTTCAGACTCATATGTCTTGCTGTTTTCATTGTGTAGAATTCTGTGTAGGAAGGTCACTCTGATTTCTGTTAATTGACTGGTATGTTAAAGCCATTCTAATTAGTTTGTAAAAAATTAAAGTCAATATGTTAATAGCGTTAAATTTTTGTTCCATTACTAGTTTATACTTTTGTTTTATTGTGCAGAAAATCATCTTTATAATTTGTAATGGACAGAAGTAGTGGAACTATATAAATATGTTTTGTAAACAGTTTCTGATATGCTGCCATAGTAACAATCAAGATAATTTTAGTTCGTGTCTTTGAATGTTCTTTCTCTTGTCTCCTGTCACTTTCTAACAGTTTTTTTCTCATGTAGCCCTTAAACATGTAAATAATGATATTTGAATATAGATCCTTACACGTTCTGAACAATCTGTCCTTTTTACTTTGGCAGCTGATGTGTCTCACACTTTATGTGATATTCCTGGCGGAACAGTGTGTAAGATCTTTGTGTGTGTGTGTGTGTGTGTGTGTGTATGAGGTGGGCATTTAGTGTGGTTAGGAAATGAAAGATGCTTTAAGAAGAATAGTGGCCCAGGTAACAGGGGTATTTTAGCCACTACCTTAGTGCTATGGTGTTTAGAAAATAAAAAGATCAGTTTGCAGGCCTCAGAAGACCTTGAAGGGTGGGCGTTTGCCAGGTATGAGGGAACAGTCTGTCTCGGTGTGTGGCTGGGTTGAGAGGTCTTTGGATGCTTATCTCTTCCCCAATACCAGTGTGGTCCCCACTGTCACTGTTCTGTCTGATAACAGGGTTCTTTAGAATCATCTATTCATGGATCTTTACTTTCACATGACCTCTCCGTGTGTGGTAGTGGGGATGGTCCCCATGCCTCCTAGTCACATGACCTCTCTGTGTGTGGTAATGGGGATAGTACCCATGCCTCCTAGTCACATGACCTCTCTGTGTGTGGTAGTGGGGCTGGTCCCCATGCCTCCTAGTCACGTGACCTCTCTGTGGTAGTGGGGATGGTCTCCATGCCTCCTAGTCACATGACCTCTCTGTGTGTGGTTGTGGGGATGGTCTCCATGCCTCCTAGTCACATGACCTCTCTGTGTGTGGTAGTGGGGATGGTCTCCATGCCTCCTAGTCACATGACCTCTCTGTGTGTGGTAGTGGGGATGGTCCCCATGCCTCCTAGGCAGATGCTTCATCTCTGAGGTACATTCCCAGCCCTTCTACATTTACTTATTTTCTAAGGAAAGCATAATTATTCAGATATTTTTTGGATGTTGGCCTGAATAGTGGACAGCTTTCTCTCTCCCTCCCTCTCCTGTTCTCTGTCTGTACACACACACACACACACACACACACACACACGCACACGCACACGCACATGCACACACATACACACACACACATACACGCATACACAATGTATTTTGATCCTGTTCAACCCTGTGTCATCTTTTATTTCTCTTCTCCACTGAACACTTTCTTCCTAAGTAGCCCCCTTTTACTTTCCTATTGTGTGACACATTGAGTTTGGTCAGAGTTAGTTGCATGAGCAGAGGTGAGTTCTTTACCCGAGGATGGCTTGTGTCTATACCATTTAGTAAAATGTCTCTTCCTCCTTCAACAAACATTGGGGTGTAGACCTGGCGTCAGGTGACTTGTGTCGGTTGTTGCTCTGTTAGTGTGTTAGGTTAGACTGCAAAGTGATGGGCAACAGTGGTGACTTGGTGTCTTTTACTTTAGGTTGGTACCAAACCAACAAAGAGACAGTGCAGAGTATGTGAGCCAAGGATGTGAGTGGCTGGCTCACAGTGCCTCTCCCTGTGTTTCTCACTGTGGTGCACTTGGATGTGGCAGTTAGCACATGGAGAAAGTGGATTGGTCAGAGGAGTCCTGAACAGTCAGCAGGGGAGGAACACCTGTCACTCAAGCTGATTCCTTGCTGTGCCTGCTGTAACCATGTGCTTCGTGTGCTCCATCCTTCACACAGCATCCTCAGGCTTCAGTGGCCTTGGAGATAGCTTGGGGCAAGGTCATGGAGAGTTGGGTTACATGCTTGTGGGTGCCTAAAACCCAGCTCTCTCTCTCTCTTTATAGTGTCTTGAATCAGCCTGTCATCTTTTAAAATTTGATCATGTTACTCTATTATTAACAGACTTGGCTCTGAATAATTTAGTAGTATTCCATTGTGTAAATGAAGCATATTTTCTGTATCCATCCTTCAGTTCAGGGGCATCTAGGTTATTTCCAGTTTCTGGCTATTATGAGTAAAGCAAGTGTCCTTGTGGTATGGTAGAACATTTTTTGGGGTATATGCCCAGGCGAAGTATTAGCTGGGTCTTAAGGTAGAACTATTCCTAATTTTCTGAGAAACTGCCAAATTGATTTCCAGAGCAGTTGTACAAGTTTCCATTCCCACCAGCATGTGCTCCACATTCTCACCAGTATGTGCTGGCACTATTCACAGATGATATGATACTATACAAAAGCAACCCCCAAAATTCTACCAGAGAGCTCCTACAGCTGACAAACACCTTCAGCAAAGTGGCTGGATGCAAAATTAACTAAAAAACAAAAAGACAAAAAAAAAAAACAAAAAACCCAACAACAACAAAAATACCAGTAACCTTCCTTTATACAAATGATAAACAGGACAAGAAAGAAATTAGGGAAACAACACCCTTCACAATAGCCATAAATAGTATAAAAATACCTTGGTGTAACTCTAACCAAGAAAGTGAAAGATCTGTATGGCAAGAACTTCAAGTATCTAAAGGAAGAAATTGAAGAAGATATCAGAAGATAGAAAGATCTTCCATGCTCATAGATCGGTAGGATTAACATAGTAAAAGTGGCCATCTTACCAAAAGCAATCTACAGATTCAATGCAGTTCCCATCAAAAGCTCAACACAATTTTTTACAGACCTTGACATTTACTTGGAAAGATAACCCAGAATAGCAAAAACAATCCCGAACAACAAAAGAACTTCTGGAGGTATCACCAGCCCTGATTTCAAGCTGTACTATAGAGTAATAGTAGTAAAAACTGTATGGTATTGGCATAAAAACAGATGGATTGATTAATGGAATAGATTCAAAGACCCAGAAATAAACCCACACATCTACAAACTCTTAATTTTTGACAAAGAAGCCAAAACCATACAGTGGAAAAAAAAAGCATCTTCAACAAATGGTGCAAGTTTAGCCGGATATCTGCATGTAGACGATTGCAAATAGATCTATATCTAACACCTTGCACAAAAGTCAAGTCCAAGTGGCTCAAGGACCTCAACATAAAACCACATACACTAAACCTGATAGAAGAGAAAGTGTGGAATAGCCTTGAACACATTGAAACAGCTTAGGCACGAAGACCAACATTAATAAATGGGACCTTGTGAAACTAAAAAAGCTTCTGTAAGGCAAAGGGCACCATCAATAGAACAAAATGACAGCCTATAGAATGGGAAATATCTTCACCAACACTAGAGATAACAGAGGGCTAATATCCAAAATATATAAATGACTCAAGAAGTTAGACTCCAACAACCCAAATAACCCAGTTTTAAAAAAATGTGCTACAGAGCTAAACTGAGAATTCTCAACAAGGAATCTCTAATGGCCAAAAAGCAGTTAAAAAATGTTCAGCATCCTTGGTCACCAGGGAAATGCAATCAAAATGACTTTGAGATTCCACCTTACACCTGTCAGAATGGCTGAGATGGAAAAGTTGGAAGTTTTACACTGAGCTGTTTTCACTGGTGCTTGTTGCCTGCTTCAAGATCTGACAGGAGCATGTCTGTGTAGGCAGTAGATAAAACAGAGAAACCAATTTACGTCAGCCCCCGAATGGAGCCGTCCATGTTCCCCAAGTCTATATTGATAAAAACTACTTGGAGTTCAAGTCTCTGCAAGACCTTATCTGTGTGGTTTTCCTCTTTGGTGCCAGGGATCAAACTCATGGCCTCTCTGTCAGCATCTGCAGCGGCAGTCTCCCCCGCTGCGCTCCTGATTCCCTCAGAGCTGTATCACATTTTCATACTCATCCTTTTCCCATGTACAGCTTTCCTGATTCTTTGGTTAAGCGAGATATTTAGAATGCCGTGTGAGGAAGTAACAGGAGAGCTGGGCTTGTGCTTACTTTCTGTTATTGCTCTGTAACGCTGTTAAGGGCAGTGAACGTTCTTTGTGGTAAAGATTTTTACTTAAGTATGTGACTAATTAGACTGGGCTGTAAAAAGGATAACTATTGGGAAGAAAGAGTGTTGGGGGCTTCTCAGAGTCATATTTTCTATAAGTTTGTTTCTTCCTTTTTAAGAACCCTGAAAGCTTAGAGTCAGCTCCAGTGGGCCATTAGTTCTTAGTGAGAGTGAATATTCTGCCCAGCCAGTGTGACTCTTATTCCCTCATGCCTGACTATCTCCTGCAGGACCAAACAGAATAGTTCTGGAAGATTCTTTTCATCTCTCCTCCTGTTCCTGCTTTTCCCACACCTTCCCTTCTTCCTTCTCTTCCTCCTCCCCATACCTGGTCTCTCTCTTTCTCACAGACACACATACACACTGACACACACCAACACAAACAGACATACACACACACACACAGTCACTCACACTCACAAGTACTCTCTCCCTGCTCACTTGCACGGGCACACAGGTGCCATGCTGTCAGCTACAACAACAGGTTTGTGTGTTCAGAGCCTTTGCTATTTACAGTACATTTACTAATCTGTGTGATTTCAGCAGAGGTGGGCATAGGTGGAAGGGAGGAGAGGGAAGTAAGTTATGGTCCTTTCAAAGGGCTTGAGACTTGGATGGAAGGTATGAGAGTGAGCTCTCAGTAAGTCAGACAACCTTGACATGTCTCCATAGAAAGTGCCACTAATTGTTTCTAAGGAATTTCTGAGATTTTCTCCTGAAGGATTGATGGACTGTTCTCTTTAGAATGTTATGTCTGACCCTTTGGAGCATTGAGAAGTCAGTGGAACTGACATGTGTGAATATAATTTGATCTCAGAGCAAAGATATTTCACAAAAGTTTATGTTTCTGAGAATTTGTCTAAGTATGAATGAGAGGTTATCAAATCATTTAGATACTTTGATGTTAAATTTTTACACTCATTCCTTAACTCACATTTAAAATTATCTTCATGAGTAAGGCATGGTCAGGGAATTCAGATATGTTATTTTGGAAAACTCCATATTAATTAAACCTAATTCACTTAAACTGTTCTTTCTTTCTTAGTTCCTCCCTCCCTCTCTCCCTCTCTCCCTCCCTCCTTCCCTCCTTTCTTTTTTTTAAGCTAGGATCTCACTATGCGAACTTGCGATTCTCCTGCCCTGCATTCCTAGGTATGGGCTTCCTGGTGTGCCCTGCACAGCCAGGTGAGCACAGTGAGCTTCAGACAGGTAGAAGCAGATGGTCATACAGTCTGTCAGGGATTGCTCACTAACATGTTCTGCAGACACACACACACACACACACACAACTACCCCTCAGCTAATTTTGTCTATGTCCCTCTACTCTCTATTGCTCAGTAAAGATATTCAGACATTGCTTTGATCTGCTGATTACGTGAAGTATAATGTGCATATGTAGGAAAGCCCTTTAAACCCCAGTGTATAAAGGGACCGCTGTGGTGACTGTCACTGGGTAAACTTAGCTCTTTGCTTCCAGCATCCTCTGCCAGTGCCTCTGCTTTCCTGTGGCCACTTTGTAAGTGGGACTCAGTGTGTGACATAGACAGTGTGTCCTAAGCAGTGCAGTCAGGGGCTTGTCCAGTTCCTCACCCACAACTCCTTTCTCTTTTACATTAATTTGGTTATTATATTCATCGGGATCTTATTAGAGGAACCAAGGAACTATTCATTTCTTAACCCAAGTCAATTTTCTCTTTTTATAAAGTATAGTAGTTATTTGTATAATCTTATTTTATGCTACAAGCAATCCAATTTTTCTGTGATCTTTTTAAAACAGGGAATTCAGAAATTGATAATTAAGGCAAAATTTTATATCAGTTCTGGAACAAATACTATGGAATGGTTATGTTAAATTCAGGTCTGTGAACACAGCCATGCCACTTAAAAACGCTTTGTTGAATTACATTTAATTGGGATTGGTCTGTGATTGCTCCTGTTTTGTCTTGTTCTTGCTTAATTATTCCCTACTTGACAGATTGTTGCATTAAAGAGCAGGTCAGTGGCTCAGTGCACTTCATCCCTAGTGTTTGATGTATTCTGTGTTATTTAAATATTAGTAAGGGAAGCCTGGGAAGATAGTTCAGTGGTTAAAGCACTTCCCATGAGCCTGGCATTCAGAATCCCCAGAGCCTACATAAATGAGGGGTGGGCATGGTACCCCATCTATAATCCCACCTGTTTACATACACATACATTCTTATGTACTATACATGTTAACATGGGTACGTGCATATATACACACATCACACACAAATATACACAAAGGGGAGAAAAAGAAAAAAAATACCATATGAGGGAGTGGGTGGGTGGAGGAGCAGGGGTGGGGGGAGGGTATAGGACACTTTCGGGATAGTATTTGAAATATAAGTAAAGAAAATATCTAATAAAATAAAATAATAAGTAAAAAAAATACCATCTGAGATGCACCTGTTCAGACTCTTAGCCATCATTATCCCTAGAGAAAGCTTGGAGGAACTTTGGCTTTTCTTGCTGTGAGAATCGAAACAGTGACTGAACTCCTGACACACTTGACCCTCCTTAACTCCTGACTTTCCTGACCTCCTGACCCTCCTGACCCCCCCCAGACCTCCTGACCCTCCTGACCTCCTGACCCCCTGTACTCCTGGTCCCCCTGACCTCCTGATCCCCCTGACCTTCCTGACCCCCCTGACCTCCTCACCTCCTGACCCCCTGAACTCCTGACCTTTCTGAACTCTTGGGTCCCTGACCTCCTGACCCCCTGTACTCCTGGCCCCCTGACCTCCTGACCCCCTGTACTCCTGGTCCCCCTGACCTCCTGACCCCCTGACCTCCTGACCCCCTGACCTCCTGACCCCCTGTACCCCTGACCCCCTGAACTCCTGACCCCCCTCTATTCCTGACCCCCTCTACTCCTGATCCTCCTGCTGCCATCTCCCAAGTGCTAGAATTGCAGGTGTGTGCCTTAGTGCCTGGCTTTAAGTCTCAGATTTGAGAATCTTTTTTAAAGACCCATTTATACTTTCAAGGGCCTACTTTATTTTCATTATGTGTCATGAATATTAGCAGTCACAGTGATCCTGCTTCTAACTTAATCATCTCGGTCAATTAGGTTATCAGTATAAGATGAAACATGTATTAAATTAAGTTAATAGAGTTTCAGGACCTCACAGAGTTGTTCACCTTAACAGGATAGGTGATTTCAGTCAAGCTCCACTGCTCTCGAGCCACGTGACCCAGGGCTTGACACCTAATACTCTGTGCTGTAGCTTCATTGCCTTAGTAGAGAGGACAGTACAGACTTCAGAGGAGCAGTAAAGACAGTGATTCGGTGATAAGCTCATCCCGTTAGTGCAGTGCCCGAGCCACACCCAGCACTTCATAAGTGCTTGTGGTGTGACTTGGTTGTGCATGAGCCTGTAACAAGGCCGCTCTGCCCTCATGATGACCTGTTTGCTGTCCTTGTGCTACCAATGACTTCCTGTCCACAGTGTGTTGTGAGACTCCCCCCTCCCCCTGCCCTTTCCGTCCTTTCCTTGTTCTCGGTGTTTCTTTCTCTCCCTGCACTGGAACTCTCTCTTTCCCGGGTCTCTTGTAGTTCCGGTTGTCCACTAACTTGAGATGAAGCTGAGGGTAACACTGGCCTCCTCATCCTCCCATGTGCTGGTGTCTCCATTGCTGCATGCTTGGCTTTGCATGATTCCTTCTAACACTCAGTACAGAATGACTGGCATTATACAGTCTAGGAAGGCAAATAATTCAGAGTGCCCTGTTGTTGGCAGGTTTGCTAGGGTTAGTGCTGTGCTATGTTGGTGGGAAGAGTTAAGAGTTCGGAGATAAGATAGAAGAGGAAGAGATAGCATAAAAATAGAATACGGTTGAATTCAGGCTATCTGCGCCTGGCCTTTGTTGGTCCTCCAGTCATTACAGAGCTGCAGTGGAGTGCCTGAGTGGTTGCCTGTAGGGTAAAGGCGGCCGCACCTCAGAGACAGAGAAGAAGGACCTAGGGACCCATGCGCTCACTACAGCTGCCTTTCCAGCTGAAACACCGAGAACAAGGACTAGAACAAACACCGAGAGGACGGAAGGGGGGGGTCTCACAACACACTGTGGACAGGAAGTCATTGTTAGCACAAGGATAGCCAACAGGTCATCGTGAGGGTAGATCGTCCTTGTTATAGGCTCCAGTAGTTACAGGTTGTCTTCAAGGAAGCATTCTTTGATTGTAGGATGCCTATAGACTATAGCAATTCTAAGGAAAAAATTAAAAATATTTTGAACAATATCAATTATTTGATTTATTCAACAAAAACATTTTAATAAGGCAATGCTAGTCTATTGTAAGTAAAATTTTATGTCTTTTGAAATTCCAAATTCATATTCCAGACTTTGAGAGTTCCATCTATTTAAAATGCCATTAATAGCCCTTGATTCCTGGTTGCATTTGGGGCGGGGGTTGGGGGGGAGGAACACTTTCAGTAAGGAACAGACACTCACCCAGCAGAACGTCCTGGGCCCCAGTGTTTGGCCAGGACAAGAGTTGGGAAAGCATTTATTTAGGTCATCACCATACCACACACATTTGTATAAAGTTGAATCTCTTCTTTTTTAAAATAGACGTTTTAAATTGTATGGTGATCATGGCCATGAAGAAGTCTCACAGCTCCAATCAGGGCGTCCAGTGATGAGTGTGGTGAAGTAAAGTCTCAGCTGTGCTGCGTTTTCACTTCTGTCTGAACAAACGAAAGCCCTGCTGGGATAGATGTACACAAGGCAGCCAGCTCAGCAGGCGCTGTGATGGGCCCTCCTAATTCTGGTGTTGACTAGAGAACATGGCTGGAGAAACACAACCGCCTCTATAGATAGCCTCTAGATAGCCGACTTGGCCTGCAATTTACCTTGTGCCACATTCCATACGCTTTGTTTTGTGAAGAAGTGTTCGCTGTGGCTCAAGCAGAGTAGGGTGTGAGAGCTGTGTCATCACATGAGGCAGTGAGGCCCCCAGACAGCTGGAGATGCATCCTCCTGCAGCTTGCTTCTGGGTGATGGGTTCTGTATTCATTTAGTAAGACAGAGGGCCATGCTGTTTACAGAAGCTGGCCTTCAGTGTCAGTCTCTCTCAGTGTGTCTTGGACCCACAGTGGTTGATCTTATTGATCTGCTGAGTGCCAGTTTAAATCCCTGCTGGGATACTAAACTGGCCCTAAGAAAAGACACTGAAAGGAGTCAGCAGGTGAGCTGTGACTGTTACAGCTGTCACTCAGGGATTCTGATGGGCCGCCCGAAGTTACCTAAGTACACAACTTGACTGTGAACAGCAGGCCCTGAGGACTGTCTCCTGTATTGAACAGTGGATACTGTCTCTATCATCATGTTACGACTGTAGAGCAGTTGTCAAAGTGAAGAGAACACTAAAGGTGGACTGAGACTGACACCACTTGGCAGCATGTGGGCCCAGACCAGAAACCCCTCTGTGGCCCGGGCCAACAGTCATTTTGCGTTAGCAAAGTCATGTCACCCTCATCCTCCAAGCATGAGTAAGGTTTTCATAGCAGTGTGAGCTTGCTAATTTGTTGGGATTTAATATACAGTTTCTATCTTTAGTCTGTCATTAGAATTATAAGCCCAAGTGGTGTATTTGTGTGTGTGTATATTTAAGTGTTGTTATACAAAAGTTTAAATACCAAAGAGAAATTTGTATTTCATCAGAAAGTCAGAAAGCTCTAAACAGTGAGTTAGAATGTGCTATTATACTTTGAAATCTTTGTAATCTATTCTTTTCAATACCTTCTCATTTACATTACTAGTGAAATTATTTTTATGATATATTGATGATATTTAATTAAGGGTAATAGTACTTACACTGAGGCTCAAAATTATCTCTTAGAAACACATGGATTACATATACTGTGATTGATATGGTAATCATTTCATTTCATAGAAATTAGCTCTAAACAAAGCATGGCCTGAAGGAAGACTCACTTATACATGTGTGCATCAGTTATGTCTTGTCTAATGAAACATATATGATTTATTAATAACTTAATGTAAACTAACGATCTTCCTACGTTATAAAGTGAAACCATGTTTCCATTTTAGAGATGTAACAGCTGCAGGGCTGACACTGAAACACTCAGGATTGGACTGCTTCCAGAGTAGAAATCTTCCCAGAAAATCACAGTGTTTGAGGCTTGAACTCTAGTGTATTTGGAACATATGCAGCAGAACATTTTCTTCTTGCCATCTCTGCTAAATTAATTATGTATACCACCATGTTGGTTTCCCCTGTGCTGGGGAGCTCAAGTATATGTAGAAAAGAAAATTCTTCTGACTCATGGTACCAAGTTTCAGTGGTAGAACCAATTTCCTCTTCAGGCTTTAAAAAATGAAGATATTTGAATCACTTAAGTTATTAAGTATCCACTATATTCCAGGCCTGAAAGTGGTGGTAACCAGGACAGGTGCATTTGAGTCCTCCTTTGACCTGTATCCTCACGGAATGGTGACAGGGTGTGATGCAGGGTTCTCATGCATTCTTGCCCTGGATGCAGCAAAGCAGACCATGAGAGCAGTGCCTATCAGGGTCCGGAACCCTTTGCAGTCTGACTGGTCAGTGGCTTGGGAAGAGCAGAAGACACAGAAAGGCTGATGAAGACTAGCATTCTGAATAGGAGTGATAGGGTGGAGCCAGCAGATATTATAAATGGCTCCCACTGTGATCACAGCCAGACGTTTGTAAGTGGCACGGTTTTGACTGATGGAGAAACTGTGGCTAGCCTTCCTGAGGGGTGTGGCCTGGTGTGGTACAGTTTGCTCCGTGCCTGGCTCCAACGCTCGTTCAGGCTCGCATAGGCTCGCGTAGGTTCGCGCAGGCTCGAGTAGGCTCACAGACTGCAGATTTCATGCTTACATGTCTGAAGTTTTCCATTCTTGAGGATGTTAGATATTAAAATGTCTGGTCTAGCTCCTTTAGCTTCCCTTTGTTACATGGGAAATGTTAACTTACACCAAAAGTTCTAACATTCATTCTAGAATGCCTGTTCTCTGCTTTGAGTTATATTACTAATATCTACTATAATGGGAGAGTTAGTTAAGGCTCTTTGACTGCCTCAATGATAATTCAGTTATTTCTAATGAGGAAAAGGTTGAATAGGATTCTTCTTCTTGTACATTAACCATATCTGTTGGCCTTTGGGCTGTATTTAAAGATTTCTGCAATTCTTTTGCTAGTCACATTGTCCTGATGCTTGCTGATGACATGGCGTGCAATGCTCGGAACCCCAAGCCAGCCACAGTGTTTAGCCACAAGAACATGGAACTCAATGTGTATGGAGACGACGTGGAAGTGGACTACAGAAGCTATGAGGTTCGTTGTCCATCAGAAGCATGACAGCCATCTTTAAACTCCAGTTAGTTGTCGTTGAGCTCCGGTGGGATTCAGTCAGCTTTTGGAGTTCACAACTAAATGCATGACGTTGACCAGGACAGTTGTGCTGACTGTTTTAACAGGAAAGGCTGGCTTTTCATGCTTGCTCTGCAGTCTCAGCCTCAGTGTTTTATTTGGCATATTAGTTGTGGATAAACCCCATGACTAACAAGGACTCCTCTTCTCATAGACCTTGTCTAGTCTGTGTCCTGTGGGCCTTATGTGCCCAGGAGAGTTATAAGCATAACCAACCACAAGATTGTAAACTTACTGAAGCATTATGAGACGCTTTTCTGTTGCATTTTTTTTGTTGTTGTTGTTTGTTTGTTTTAAACTCAATTGCATGTCTCAGGTGTCACTTTGTAGATGACGGGTTGTGCTGGGTGGTGAAGGTTAGGCCTACCTGTTTGATATGAGACCACCTTAAATAAGCTCCCACTGTGTTCTGGTCACCCAGTTAGAAGTAACATGCTCGCTGAGAGTGGTATTATGCCATATCTTCTTCCATAGAAACTTAGTTTTTAAGTTCAAGCCTGTTTGGAATTTGAAGGCGTCTTAGATCCTGCTTCCTTCTCACCAAGCCCCCTGAGGGTGGGAGGCCATCTCCTGTCTGCAGAGCTCCCACATCAGCTGTCAGAGCAGCCTGTCCCGGGCTGTCAGCCCCTTTAAGGACTTGTCCTGTTTCTGTGTGTCTTACAGCTAGAGAGTACTCAAGTTACAGCTGCCCAGAAAAGTTCTGCAGATTGATGTGAATGAATGTTCGACCTCTCATTTGGTCATTTAAAAGAGTAGATACATTCCCTACCTTGTTAGCCAATAAGAGATCCTGTTAAAACCCTCAGTATTTTGCTGTGTCTTGAACAGCTTATGCACATGTGTTCATGCATGTAAACAGCTTGTAAACATATGTTCATGCACATCTTCCACTCATGGTCTAGGGAAAACAATCCCATGAAAAAGCTGAATGGGTTTTCTGCTTTTTAATTAAATTTTAAATCATGGATGATATATGACTCAACTGTTAACTTTAAATTAATATTTTTTCCTACAATGTTAAACATGCCTTTGAAGAATCCCAGATGCCTAGAAATTTCAAATTGGGAAGATCTGTGTAAAATGTGTTTTATAAGTTGATATTCTGATAGAAATCTAAGTGACATAATTCATCCAAATTTAAAGATACATATTTGGCAGGTGGTGTTGGTGTTGGTAGTGGCATGCCGTGTCTTCTTGTGTGACTAACATGTCATTGACTGAGCAGTGGCACAAATTAGCTGTATGATATAACTAGTTATTTACAAGTATCTGTAAATAACTCCCAAAGAATTACTTGTATAAATAAGTCAGTAAACTTTGGGATCAATTTTTAACACATAGTATTTAAAATTCTAAATTGAGAATTAAATTATTTTGCTCCAAAATAGCTTTTCCTTGTTAGTGTTTAGTCCCATTATGTCTTGCTGTATAGTTCAGTCTGGCCTTGGGGTTCCCTTCTCTTGCCTCAGTCTCCTCCAGGCCCCCCATCCTATGCTGGGTCACAGGCACACACCCTGCACCAGGCTGAGGCTTAGCTTTAGTAATCTAGTTTTTGCTTGCACTATAATTTGCTTTCTTTTTTATTTTCAAATTACGTTGAGTAATATATAGATAGGAAGATTATTTTGAATATCTTCAGGTTCGATTTCATCTGATTACTCTTTTAAAAAAAAAAATTAATTCTTCTAGGTAACCGTGGAGAACTTTTTAAGGGTATTGACCGGGAGGGTTCCACCCAGTACCCCTCGCTCAAAGCGTCTTCTTTCCGACGACAGAAGCAATATCCTCATTTATATGACAGGTATTTCAGAGTTTAAAGAGTTCTAGTAGATTATTATATTGAAACATGATCAAATGGAACCCGGTGAACAGATGCTAACAGAGTGACCTTTGATTAAAGTCGTGTGTGTGTGTGTGTGTGTGTGTGTGTGTGTGTGTGTGTGTGTGTACCTGAGATGACATGTGAAAAGGACATAGGTATAGGTTTTGGATCCTTATTCCAGAATCTACAATCGTTGCCAACCCGTACAAACATCTGACTTCATGTGACAGGTGGTGGTCTAAATGCAGGTACTGAAAGGACAAAGCTACCTTCAGACTCTGCATAAGAAACACAAATTGATTTCACGTTTAGATTGGTCCTAGCCTTAAAATATCCGACTGTGGGACAGCCCTCCTGGCCCCCATTTGGATAAAGGCAGTGCATGTGTGTCATCGATCTCTTCTAATGTGTCACCTTTCCTGAGTCCTCTCCAGCCACACCCA
Organism: Mus pahari; assembly: GCF_900095145.1. Classification (NCBI taxonomy): domain Eukaryota; kingdom Metazoa; phylum Chordata; class Mammalia; order Rodentia; family Muridae; genus Mus; species Mus pahari. Next base: position 139,905,415 of record NC_034593.1, read on the forward strand.
CTCTGGCTTTTGTTCCCCTTGGGTCGTCCTACTCAGCACTTAATAGAACTGTAGACCTGCCCTTCTCTGCCACACACTCCCAAATTCTACTGTTGAAGGATTTACTCAGTGTAGAGCTGAGACTTAGCCTAAATTTCTTTGTTTTGGTCTGGGTGGGGTCTGTGAAGCTATATGGTGAGCATATTTCCTAGATATTATAATTTCTAGGTTAGTTTCATTTAATATACTAAACTACAGGATTTACATATTTTACATTTTTTCCTTGGTTTGTTGCCATTCTTTGAAAATAACTCCAGACACGAAGGAAATTCCAGCAGTTCTAATATAGAGTCTGTGTAGAGAGTCTGCAATACAGTGAAAAAGCTGATAATCATGATAGTAAAATAAGAGCCAATTCTTTTGAGGCTTTCTGTGTACTGTGAACTGTCTTAAATTACTGCCTCTGCCAGCGAGTTTCATCCTTAGGTGGCCTGGTGAATTTGGCGTTGATATTCAGAGCTGCCGTGTATGGTCATGCAGGTCTTACCGTGCGCACAGCGCGTGGCCTGGTGTTAAGTGGAGCTGGCGTCTCGTGTGTTTTGACTGACTTGTGTGCCTTGCTGCAGGGTGTCTCATGGGAAGGGGAAATACACTATTCCCCACAAAGGCTTAGCCGCTTTCCCTCCTTAGCCGCTCATGGCACTACGATAGGCTTTCCCTCCCTCACTGTTCAGAGGAAGCTGCTTTTCAAGTCTGCACGTGGGCTGTGGGAGCCTGTGCCCTTGCTGTGTGACTGAGCAGAATGGGGCAGAGATTAAGTTCCTTACTAAAGTAGCAGAGCCTGCACGTGGCACAGCTAGGGGTCCCATCTGCACACACTGGCTGTTTCATATCACCACCCCTGGCCAGCTAATGGACTGTGTTCAATAGTCAGGGATAAACCTCCGGTTGTTAGTGAGAGCCACACTTCCTAGTAATAATAGCAGAGTACACACGGAGTGAGCGTGCACCAGGCACTACTCAGTGCAGAGTACACACAGAGTGAGTGTGCACCAGGCACTACTCAGTGCAGAGTACACACAGAGTGAGCGTGCACCAGGCACTACTCAGTGCAGAGTACACACGGAGTGAGTGTGCACCAGGCACTACTCAGTGCTTTAGCTGCTTTCTCACCAAGCGATAGAAAAACTCTTAAAGAAATAGTATGTACTGTTCTTATGCATGTTTTAAGTTGTTACGGAAAATTAAATTTGCTTTCTAGCCCATATTTTAGGTAAGGAAGTATTATTAAAGCATCACAGCAAATAATCTAAGTGTGTATATCTGGATGTGTTTGTACTGTATGTGGTTCTGTGTGCATTTGGGAATGTGTCAGCGTTTGTACTGTATATGGCTCTGTGTACATTAGGGAACGTGTCAGCATTTACACTGTATGTGGCTCTGTGTGCATTCGGGAATGTGTCAGCATTTACACTGTATGTGGCTCTGTGTGCATTCGGGAATGTGCCAGCATTTATACTGTATGTGGTTCTGTGTTTGTACTGGGTGTGTTTCTATATGCATTAGGGAATGTGTAAGCGTTTGAACTGTGAGTGTTTCTATATGTGTTAGGGAATATGTCAGTATTTATACTGTGAGTGTTTCTATATGCATTAGGGAATATGTCAGCGTTTGTACTGTGTGTGTTTCTATATGCATTAGGGAATATGTCAGTGTTGTCTTTTTGGCTTTCTGTAAGGTCATGGAGGAAATGGTTTCTTGAAATTCCAAGATTCTGAAGAAATCACCAACATAGAACTTGCAGATGCTTTTGAGCAGATGTGGCAGAAGAGACGGTAATTAACAAGTAACTCTTCACTTTATTTTCTAACTTCTCCCTTTATGTCTCCTGCAGTGAGTGTCAGGGCTGAACCAGGGCTTATGTACACCGGGCAGTTGCTCTACCCTGGGATACACACCCAGCCCCAAACAAATGACCTCTTTTTCCAAGATAAACTAACATCAAAATTTCTTGTGGGAGATGTGTAGTTATTTTATATGATTTTTAACTTGTCCTAATCATTTCTCCTACCATCTGAAATTTATATTTGTTATTTCACTGAACAGAGTTTTATGAAAGAAAAATTCAGTTATTATTTAGCATGAATGATGACTTGGAACATTTTCCATGTATGTAGTGTCCTGAGCATGTGTGTACTTGCATGCATATGTGTGTGCACACTTGTGTGTATGTTTGTGTGTGCACACACACCATATTGTGCATGTGGAGGTCAGAGAAGAGCTTGTGGAGTGGGTTCCATCCTTCTACCAGGTGGTTATGGGCACTCATAACCCCACTGGCTTTGGATTAACGTTTAAGATCTAATGTTATGTCACCATTATGTCTAGTGTCATGTAGCTGTCACCCCCACTTCCCAGTGTGTTTGAAAGAGAGACTCATTGTGTAACGCAGGCTGCCCTTAAACTCAGGATATCCCTGCTTCAGCTTCCTGAGCAGCTGAAGTTATAACTGTGTGACACTAAATTAGTTATGTTTAAATTCAGAGTCACGCAGAGTTTCAGAGCATAGGCAAAGTGTAGCCAGCTTCTTTGCCAGACTACAGATGGAAGATCTCCAGTCCTGTTCCTGGTGTCCTCTGAGACCTGATGAGTCCAGACTTTCCTGCCCACGCTTCTGTCGGCAGATGGCCCGCTGAGGTCTGCCTGCAGCACCGTGGCCTTCTCTAGTCCACAGTTGCAGATTCCTGCTCACTGTCACAGTCAGAGCAGCACAGCTGTGACCCCGCCTCTCAGTGAGTTTCCTTGGAGCACAGATTCAGCTACATGACAAGCGTCTTCAGGGGACTGCAGTTCTGGAAGGGACAGTCCGTCTCTGTAAGGAAAGCACAGTGACTGGAGGGTTTCTCCTGCTCCTGGCAGCAGCTCGTGGTTGGCTTGTTCCCATCTTGGAGGGTAAAGAAGTGGAGCCAGGAAGCCAGAGCCAGGAGCCGAGGAGGGTTGGGGTGAAGTGTCATCCTAAGACTCCTTTGTTAGGCCACATGGTTCCCAGCTGCCCTGAGAGGCCTTGGGACTGCGGCCAAGCTAACAGAGGGAGCACTCTGGGTTGGGTGGACTGTGAGAGCAATGGCAGGATTTTGATCTCCCCAGAGCTTTCAGGTTCTGAACCACAGAGATGTGAATATGTCACAAGCTCCTACCACCATGGATGGAGCTGGTCAGCCCCCGTGCCTTCCCCTCTGATGGACTGTGGGACCACACACCCGCCCAGTGTGCCCCAGTATGTCAGCTGCGCTCACCTCACGCCTGTGATTATGTGTTCTTTCCTTCCAGTTGTACGCTACATTGCTTGAGTGTGGTACATGCTTATGTATGGAATATACACATCAGCAGGATATATACCCACTTTCATGCTCACAAGTTACAGCTCTGCATGTATGTGTTAAATTTCCAAGAAAACCTGTGTGCAAGGTGCTTCCTGTCTGTCTGTCTGTCTGAGTTCTGAATCATGTGGCAAAGAGCAGAAGGAAACAAATGGCAGCAGCACCCTCAGGAGGCGACAGGCGCTGCCTTGGGAGGCAACAGACTGCTGCTCCCTTTTTGAATATTGTCATGTGTAGGATTTCTCTTTCAACTTTTAGCTAATGAGGTGGCGCAGACTTAGAGTTTTGAGTGATTGGAGAAATGTTAGTACATTACTAGCACAATCCACCTCAGAGCCTCTGTCCCTTCTCTTTCAGCTACAATGAGCTGCTATTCATTATTGACACTTGCCAGGGCGCGTCCATGTACGAGCGGTTCTACTCTCCTAACATCATGGCCTTGGCTAGTAGCCAAGTGGGGGAGGATTCGCTGTCGGTACGTGTGTTCTCCCTTGATTCTCAACCCCCCTTGATATGTTTTACAAACACGTGTGCTAATCTTAGATGTTGAAAGCAGGACACTTGTATATTAAACCATATCTTAAGGTGAGATCCTATTGACACTGACTCTCTCCCATGTTCACAGCATCAGCCTGACCCTGCCATTGGAGTTCATCTTATGGATAGGTACACATTTTATGTCTTGGAATTTTTGGAAGAAATTAATCCAGCTAGCCAAGCTAACATGAATGACCTTGTAAGTACCTGTTGATTTGATTACAGCCCGTGGGTGTGCTGGCTGTAATGGGTTGTGTGAGGTCTGCTCTTTTCAGGGTCCCATGGGTACCGTCTTAGCATTATGGTGTGGCTTTTAAATTGTTTTGAATTCACATTTTTATTAATGTCTTCTTTGAAAAAAACCTTCAAAATCATGCTTATCTGTGTGCGTGTGTGTGTGTGTGAGCCTGTGTGTGTGCAGAGACCAGAGGACAATCCACGGGAGTCAGCAGTTATGTCCTTCTGCCATGTGAATTTGGGGGATAGAACTCAGCTTGTTATGTGCCTGTACCTGCTGGGCCATCTTGTCTTCCAGTGTGTCCTTTACCACACATGGTCACAGCTTCATTCCAGTCGCCTGTTCTGAGGCACTTGACTGTCATCTCTTATGCTTATTCTCTTGTCTACAGGTATATTTTTAAAGTGATCGCTCCATGTTTTGAAGTTCTGCCCATTCTGAGTGGGTTAAATCAGGCGATACTCTTCCAGGAAAGCTGCCCGAGATTTTTCTTGGGATACATTTTATCTTTTCAGAGCTTCCATAGAACATAATTTCCCCTCTGTATCATTTCACACAGTCTGTTTTCTGTTGATAGCAGGCATTGAGTGAAGCCTTTATCATCTAACGTGAAGCTCTTGGAAGAGAGGATCTTTACCTTACATAGTTTTTGTGGCCTATAATTTCTTGGTATAACTTGAATTTAATTAAAATTTCTGGTCTTTCCTGTGTTGATTATACCATTCCACTCCCGTCAGCTTGAGGTTGCTGTTGAGTTGGCACAGTGTGAAGCCGCAGCCAGAGGTTATGTGATCACGTCATTCCTTGCATCTGCTTACCCGGGTCACTCATCCACACACACTGGTCCAGTGGTCCTGCTCTACCCTCCCAGTGCCAGTGTGTTGCTTGTACTGTGTGACTGGCTCAGCATGGCCTTTCCGTGTTGGGTCTGTGCAGTCACTGGCTGTGCCTGGCACATGGGGTAGACACGGTGTGTGCTTTCCTGGATGTTAGGGACTGAGTGACCAGGCAGATGGCTCTGTCCTCACCCTTCACCTCAGCAGCTCTGCATTGGGATCTAATTGAGCAGAACAATTTTGAGTGGCTTTTCAGTATGAAGGAGTCCTGCCAAATTCTGAGAGCTGCTGTTGGCTGCCAAGTGTGGTAGGAGGACTCACTCACACCAATGTGAAGATTATGTATTGTGATGCCTGTTAGCTTCTGATAGGGACTTGAATATTAAACTTTTTATAATGCTAATTTCATTTTTTAATTAGAAAAGGGCACCACCTTATTTTTCTCCCTTATGAAACCATGCTTTCCCTCAGACCTGCTGCTCTCACAGAACTGGAGAGGGATGCTAAGCTTGCTCTCCTAAGCACAGCAGCCCCGTGGCCATTTATCTCACAGGGAATGTGACACATTTACCCTGAGCCTAAATAAAATGCATCACTGGTTTACAGAGCTTTATTTACAAGTTGGTTCTCAGTGTTTGGAATGCATGGCATGCCACCTCAACAGTGTAAAATATGTATTGCTCCTTGATGTCTAATGAATTTAAAAATACTTTTCCCATTGAAATTCCATGAGAAGTAATTATTTTAATTAATTACAGTATATATTATATACATATAATCTATCAATCATCTACCATGTTATCTATCATCTAATCTATCCATCCATTCATCCATCCACCCATATACCTTACTAATATCTTGGTTTCTTGCTTGCATTTGAAAATTCAGTGATGATTATTTTAATGTCTTTCAATAAGAATAATCTATAAGTGCCATGGTGGCATACACCCTTAATCCCAAGACTAATGAGACGGAGGCATGTGGATCTCTGTGAGTTTGAGACCAGCTTGGTCTGCGGAGGGCTATGTAGAGAGATCCTGTTTAAAGAACAACCCCTCCTTCCAAAAAGGAACAAAAAGACTGATCTGTAACATGATCAATAAGTATTTATAGGTAATCGATTTGATATGCCTCTAAGTCGTAATCACACTTGCCTTCTATTGGCTAGAGAAGCAGAGTAAAGTTTGTCAAAAGGGATTGTAGTCATAGGACTGTGTCGGGCTCTATAGGAGCAAAGTTAGAAGAGCTGGTCGTCACAAGTGCACTGTGCCATTGGTGACGGTTGTGAACTTTAGTAAACACTCCTGCTTTTCATAGTGAGTGAGAATATTCTGTCCTTGGAATTCACTAGTGTCCAACGCCACAGGAAAAGCAACACAGACTTTACTGTGACATCTGTGAGTGCAGAAGCCATGCTTTTCATCTGCATGTCTTGGAGGTGACTTTGGTTCATTTTCACCTTGGTTAACGTGGTTAAACTAAGTCAGTTGGCATATAGCAAGGCACATCGTTTCACAGAAACAGCAAGAGGTGTGCTGTGGGCATCATATTGACCTTCCTGGAGTCCTTCTGGGATTTTTTACATATTGGACTACCATGGCACAGTTTACTTGACTGAACCTTAGATGAGTCAAACCTTAGATGGGTCTGGCCAGGTTCCTCATTTCATACGTCTGCGGCTTCCTTAGAGTATCAGGCACTGCCGTAGGATTGAAATGCTAGTCTTATCTTTAGGTTGGCAGACTTTACACTCTAGTCGAATGCATTATTTCCTGGATTGAAGCCTGCGTGTGTGTGTGTGTGCTTGTCACGATTATGCTTTTGTTGCTGCTGTTTCAGTTTCAGGTTTGTCCCAAAAGTCTCTGTGTGTCGACCCCTGGACATCGCACTGACCTTTTCCAGCGAGATCCGAAAAGTGTCCTGATCACCGATTTCTTCGGAAGTGTGCGAAAGGTGGAAATCACAACAGAGAAGATCAGTTTGCAGTGGGATTCACAAGTCGTGGACAGCAGGTATCATCATAGTTATCATTTGGATAGAATTTTTAGAGCAGGTTCTAAGGGCTGAGGGTGGTGTTTATAAGTAGTTGTGTTTCTCCACCATCTTCACACGCCACACACTTTTCAGGTTCAGGTTCAGGTGGATAGAAGCTGGGAACTGTGGTCACGATTGGATTTTGATGTACTAAGGAGTCTTGAGCTCTCCACAGCAGTGCCATTCAACCCTGTTTTGCTGTTGGGACTTGGTAATTGGTTAGGGCTGGCAGAAGAGGCGAGGTCACTGTGTAGGGCAGTGGTGTGCCTCTGTATTTGTGAGAGAGACTGAGGGAAATTGGCGGAAGTTGGGGGTTTGAAATGTTTATAATGCTCAGGGTTTTTTTCAGGAATGACTTTTGAAAGGAAAGCAAGCCTCATTGAGATTAAATAGGGGTTTAGTTAGCAGGTCCTTCTGTGGGAACTTTAGCAGTGCATTTCTAGCACTGCCTGAAACCTGGGCAGCTCAAACTCCAGACGGCCTTTCTGGGTCACCCGTGGCAGCATGCAGAGTGTCAAGGGTTTATAGTTGTAGTACTGAACTAATAGAAGTAAATTAAAATGCCAGGAAGGATTTTTCTTGTGAGGATTTCGGCAGGATCTCATTGTTTTACGATGCAAAGCCTTATTTTTTCTTTTCTTTTCTTTTCTTTTCTTTTCTTTTCTTTTCTTTTCTTTTCTTTTCTTTTCTTTTCTTTTCTTTTCCAATTGCTTATGGCTGTTGGCCTATAAAACTGAAGGCAGCAGATAAGAGCAATAGAAATAAGAATTTCATTTCATTTTTAAAACAATAGCTTTATATCCCAAGCTGTTGCCCGTCTGTGGGATATGTTCTTCTAGCTGGGCTGCCTTGTCTGGCCTTAGTGGGAGATGATGTGCCTAGCCTCACAGAGACTTGGTGTGTGAGGTTAGGGGGATACCCAGGGAGGCCCCACCCACTCAGAGGAGCAGGGGAAGGAGGCCGGGAGGATTGTGGGAAGGGGTGACTAAGAGGGGTTCAGTGAGCAGGATGTAAAGTGAATAAGGCAGTAAAAGGTAGAAAAGGGAAAGGAGGACAACCCAATAGCTTTAACAGTACCTTTGTAAAAATTGCTAACTTAGGCTGTGGTACGTTAATGACCTGGACTAGAATTCAGGACGTTTAGCCTTAATCTCCTACCAGATTAGTTTTATAATTTCCCTTGACTTCAAGCCTTAAAGGCTGTTTACTCCCCTTTAGCTGCCTGAACATGGATGTAATGTTTCTTAGAGACAAGGGCGTTATTAGATTTTAGCTCTTATTGCAGATGAGACTGAACTTTATGTACCATGAGGAGGCTGAGGAGGGCTGTAGTGACATTGGAGTAAGTGCTGCTATATACAATGGAAGAATGGGTTTTTGACTCTTTGGTTTTCTTTATGTATTTGTTTGAAAGCAAAATTCTTAGTGCTGACAATTGTCTCACTTTATATTTGAGAATAAAATTAAGTTTTACAGCTGCATACCAAGGCCTGTTGTCTTAGAGCGCCCTCTAGTGCTTGCAAATAAATTTTATTTAGGATCTTGTCATTTGCCTGGTGATATTATTATAATTTTGTGCACTGGTGTCCCACTAACTGTTTAAAGGTTCATCTAGGAAGACTGCACCAAGAGTTATCTATCCTGTGCAACATGGTGAGATTGCTCTCAGAAGCATTGCTGTCTCCTTCATTCAGTTACCATGAGAATTTCATTTCTGTCTTGCTCTAGGAACTTTTCCATCTATGAACAGGCATTATCTCATGTATGCAGGTGCTGTTCACATGCAGATATGAATCACAGTTTATGTAGAGGAAACTTTATCCACCAAGAAGCAGATATTACAAAAATTTGTGAAGGTAGTTGTGGATTCAGTGTTATTTATTGTTTCAGATCTTAGACCAGCAGTATTAATACAGTGTTACTAAAAATACTAATTACATTTTTTTGAAAAACATTCTCACACAATGGACACAATGCAGTATATTGGTTCAGATTGGCTGTTTTATATTTTTGTGCAGTGACTTAGCACTTAGTATCTTAGTCACGTAGAATGAAATCGTTTGTATGTAACTCTAACTGAAGCAGCTCTAGGAAGCAGAATTCTTATGTGTGTCCTGGGACTTAGGCATGCCAAGGTGACATCATATCTTAGTCAGTAGAATGAAATCGTTAGTATGTAACTGTAACTGAAGCAGCTGTCAGAAACAGAGTTCTCTTGTGTGTCCTGGGACTTAGGCATGCTGAGGTGACCTCATGGAGCCACAGGGCACAGAAGAGGACAGATGGCTCCTTGACTTGGTTAATTCCTCCCGACAATTAATTGTGTTTTGCCTCTAGTGCTATTATTTTATTAGTGAAATTCATGTATGTTGACCCTAGCTATGGTTTTTCATTAAAAAGATACATTAAAGTTGAACAGTGGTGGCATGTTCCATCAATCCCAATATTCAGGAGGCAGAGACAGGCAGATTTCTGAGTTTAAGGCCACTTTGGTCTACAGAGTGGGTTCCAGGACAGCCAGAGCTCTACAGAGAAACCCTGTCTTGAAGAAACAAAAACAAACAAAACAAAGCAATAAAAGATACATTGATGAAACCTTCAAAGAATAAAAATATTTTTAAATAAAGGATAATTTCTTTAATAGAATGCCTTTTAATATGCATTTCAGAACTCTGACACACATATATATATATATATATGTCAGTTGCTCAGTTGTATATATATATTTATATATATATATATACAACTGAGCAACCATTTCAGTCTGTCATGCTAAGGACTTTATGTGTGTTCTGACACAATGACTGTTTCCTGGGTCCAGGGTTTGCCAAGACTGCGGCCAAGCTTTTGGACTTGCCACTCAGAAATCCACTGGAATGGGTGTGACAACCATAGTCCTGTTACCCTAGGCATCTTACTTGGCCTTCTGGTTATTATCTTATGACAGTTTGCCACAGTTTACCATGCTGTTCATCTCAGATTCTGTTAAAATAGAACTTGAGAAATTGAGTGATTAGGTGATTTATAAAGGCACACAACTAATAAGGAAGTTATCCATTTTATCATTTTGTCAACATAAAATTCTTATTATAGTTTCAGAATGCACTGATCATCTTGTAAATGCTTTAGTAGTTTCTTTTGCCACCTCTGGAGAGCCCAAACACATGAAGGATTGCTTTGGGTCCTCCGAGACAGCCGTGTGTGAACAGTGCAGCCCCATGCCTTATTCAGCACGCTTAAGTGAAGTGGCCAGTACCACACATGCAGAGAGACAGACTCCACTTAATGTTTGTTAACATTGCAAAATATATCACAGCAAACTTGTTTTTCTTAAAACAATAAATGTCAGAATTTAGAATTTGAAATCATGTTCAATCAAAAGACGCTGTGACTGTTTACATATCACCGGCCTTCTGTCGTGGGTGCTCAGAGGGTGAATGTCTGATTTCATCACAGGTGGCTGAGGTTCCTCTCGGACCTTTGCTCTGTTCCCTCACACTCCTATTGTCTGTTAATTATGGCACTGCTTCCTTCCAGTCAGTTAAGCCTGGGTTAAGTTGTGCTGCATGATGTGGGGAACATTACAGTGTAATGGCTGCCCGGAGTCAGTTCCTGGATTCAAACCTGGTGCCTTCACCAGCTGCATAACCTGGGGTGGGGGAAGCCTGAGCTTGGCCTGCTCTCTGCCTGTCTCACAGGCCTCAGAGGAATTAAACTTGCCTGTGCTTATAAAGAAAAAGCAAGAGTCTGTGCTTTCCAGCAGCGGATGCTTGGCCATGTTGCCTGAAGAAAGCAGATCACAGCGTTGTCAGATGCGTCTCTTACTTAATGATCTGCCCTGCTGTGGTTAGTGCCAGCTAATCCTTGGGTTTGGAGGGCTCCTTTTGGTGGAGCTGGGTTCTTTGCACCAGGAGATGGCAGCATTATCTCATGTTTGTACATGTGTAACAGACCTTACGAAATTCTGGAGGTCCAGGTAGGCTGTAGCTTTAAAGTAACTGTGATGTTCCTGTCTCCACCTGGCAGAAGACAGAAAGATTTTTGATACTGAGTTGTCAGTTCAGAAAAGAATGGGAGGAATTTCTCTCTGTATAGTTTTTTGACATAAGATACCTAATAATATATAATTTTACTTGTAAGAAAGCTAAATCTATAGGATACCTTAGAATCACCATACTTTATCATCTTTTAATACATTACTTTGCACATTAGTTTGTTAATTACTTAAATAAGAAATTATAGGTCAAAAATCGTAAGATGTTTGTTTGAAGACTTATGAAATAATAAACTATCTTTAACTTAATTTTTAAAGGATTCGCTTTATAAAATAAGCACTAGGAATGCATTCATTAGGTGATGCAAGAAGAAGGTATAATGAATACCAATCATAGTCAGTAACCCCAGTGTAGACATTGAGATCACAGAGGGCCTTTCACTGGGCACTCAGGTGTTGTGCAAGCTGGTGACTGCCCTGGTGCTGCAAGCCACCCCTGGTAGTGTGGCGGGAATGGACCTGACACATTTCAATCTAGTCATTTGCTTTCCATCTTCAGACACGTTCTTTAGTCTTCCTTAAACTTAGGTATTTTATCTATGAATTGCTGCTTCCCCTTGCCCCTCTAAAGTAGCATGAGGGTTGAAGAGAATGCATACAGCGACATACTTGCAGTCTAGCACTCCTGTGTCCCGCCCTCTCTTCCTTCAGTGTGAGGGGCAGTGTGTGTCAGCCTCTTTATCTCTCTAGCTTTATGTGCATCTTTATCATCCATGCCACATGCTGCCCGAGCTGACAGGAGTCATTGTTAATGTGATCTTATACTTACTTCTGTAGATGATGATGGGAACCTATTTTAGGAGCTGGAGAGATGGCTTAGTGGGCAAGTGCTCACTGTGCAAGCAAGAGGACCAGAGTTTACATCCCCAGCACTCAAGTCAAAGCCACCCATAGCTCAGCATAGCTGTACCCCAGCCCTAGGGGAGTGTGGAATATGGAGATAGGAGGATTGTTGGCTCTTGTTGGTCAGTCACCCTAACAGAAAAAACATACAAAAAAGCAAAAATGAAAGCAAAGCAAAACAAAACAAGAAAGCATATGCTCTGGGTTCAGTGAGAGACTGTCTCAAGAGGATCTGCAGAGAGTTACACAGCAGGAGACACAGGCTCTCTTCTGTCCTCTGCCTGTGTGTAAAGGGATGCACACACATATATAACACACACATGTACACACATACACACCCTTATGCATGCACACATGTGTACACACATACATGTATACATGTATGTGTAGATACATGCACATAACACATAGTTGGTCTGGGGGTTGTAGCTCACTGGCTGAACTTGTCCAGTGTACACAGTGCCTGAGTTCTCTCCACAGCACACAAGAAACAGAGAAGAACACCTCTTCAGGACTTCATGCGTATATCTGATTTTACCTTACTTTTATCCAAGTGACAGCTTAGAGCTTTTAGCTCCTTATTGTACCCTTTCATAAGGATTTATTTACGCTAGGATTATTGTACCCTAGCGTAAGGATTTAATATAAGCTGCATTTTGGCGGCATTCTTCACTGTCTGTAGCAGCACCCCCACATCTTTCTGCCACGTTTCTTGGCCTTGGCAGGCTCTTGTCCCTGTGGAACCCTATGCCCTGTTAAACTCTCCCTTGTGTAAGGTGCCTTGGTCATGGTGCTCCATCATAGCCACTACTCCATTGTACTTTGTTCAGCTTGACGAAATGAGAACTGGTCTACCGACTCTGCATCTCAGGCAGCATTGTTTTGGAATGCTTTAAAATGGGACTAGTTGGCTAGCTTCTAACTCATTAAATCTAATGACTTCAGCTTCTGATGTTTTATATATTCTACTTCAGTTTCCCAAGAATTAAAAAACAAACAAAACTAATAGATTCCAAGAGTTCATAGGCTGTGATCCCAAGCTAGCTAATTTGTTTCCTGGGAAACGAATAGGAATGTGGCTGGTTATGCTTCCCCACCATGGGCAGGGGTGGCCCTCGTTTACTTGATTAAACAGGGATGCAAACCAGAGACTAGAAGTGAGTTGGTGAGCCATTTAGACTGGGTTTTATTAAATTAGTATATCAAGCTTTGGGGGGCGGGGGCTTTTATTGTAAAGCCAGGAAAGTGATGGGTTTGGCCTTGGCACCATTTCCTGTGCTAGTTGGAACTATCCTCACAGTGCTGTCTCTGCTTGTATCTCATTGAGTTTTCTTTGTATTTCTTTCCTATTGGTTTCAGAGTCTCAGATCATACATTGAGGTCTTTGGTCCATTTTGAGTAAAGACTCATGCAGGGTTGAGGAGAATGGTTCCCTCTCGTTTTCCCACATTTGGACGGACGTCTGTTCCACCCAGGACTGTTTGCTGGCACTGCCCCGATTCCAGTGTTTTTGACACTTATGACTGTGCCCGTGTGCATTTATTCCTGGACCCTCTGTGTGTTTTTTTGCACCAGGGCCAGGCCCTGTCCCTGTGGTTCTGGGGTGCGATCTGAGGTCAGGAACTGTGACCTTTAGCGTTACTCATCAGGGCTCATTAGGGCTGCTTAAGCTATCCAGGGGCTTTTGGTTCCCACAGCATGGTTTCTGTATGCAGCACAGTCCTCCCAGGGTAGCTGCTGACACCGTCCTCATACAGAAGGACAGTGGTGGTTGTGGACACTGCCCTCATATAGAGTGGCAGCTGTGTGTGGACTGCCCTCACACAGAGTAACAAAACGGGATCCTGTCCACTGCTATGTGCCCTAGGGATTGATAGCTTATTAAATAGGCAGCTGGGTTTCAGGATCATAGACTGTGCGTTTGTCCTGCTGAAGGTGGCTCTCCCATCCTCTTATTACAAGGGCCGCTGGCCCCAGAGCCTCTACCCCTCCCCCACTCCTGGGACCAGCCCAGCATGGCTGCTGTGTTTGTTGCCTGGTTTCTTCACAACTGTTAGCTGTTCTCTTACCACCTTCCTGACCAGACTCTCCTGAGCACTCTTGCAAGACACCCGGAGATGCATCTAGTAAAAATGTGTGTTTTACAGAGTTGAACGGCCAAGAAAGTGCGTCTGTAGAGACAGGCACATGCTCCATGGAAACACGGGAGGCTTTTCTGCCCTGCCCCCATTCGATGGAAGGAGCTTGGCTTCCTCCAGGATTTCGTCTTGGTAGCAGCTGGTATTAAGTGTCAGTTGACATGCAGCTCAGCCTCTGTCTCTAAGAGAGAGGATCAGTGAAGGCTTCTCCTGATGTCAGATGCTGAGCTCAAGGACCATCATTGCCTTCTTGGTCCAACTCACGCAGTGTCCAAATGCACTATATCCAAGTGTGCCTCCATGGGGTTCTGAGTCCCTCATCCTGCCCTTGGCATGCTGTGGGCAGAAAACATCTGCAGGAACCTGCCACCTGTGCCATGGACTACCCACTGCCTGACCCCACTTACCCTTGGGGGTTGGAGGTGAGGTAGTGTGGAATCAATGGCACAGAACTACCACGTCCTCTCCCTTACCGTCTTAGGTACAGTCTGGTATGTCCCCCTCCTGATAGCTCATTCCTGGTTTCCTGGTTTCCACTGTGCTCAGTTAGCTCACAAAGGAAGACTTGAAGCAGCAGTCACCATGTGAGAGGGATCATGCGGACTTTGTCTTTCTAGACCTGAGTGACCTCCCTCCATTGCTGGAACCAGTTCATGATTTCCTTCTTCCTTACATGTGTGCATGTGTGCACCACACTTGTCTCTTTCTAAGATTTAATTTGTGTGTGTGTGTGTGTGTCTGTGTGTGTGTGTCTGTGTGTGTGTCTATGTGTGTGTGTGTATGTGTGTGTGTCTGTGTCTGTGTGTGTGTCTATGTGTGTGTGTATGTGTGTGTGTGTCTGTGTGTATGTGTGTGTCTCTGTGTGTGTGTGTGTGTCTGTGTGTGTGTGTGTGTGTGTGTGTGTTTTGCATGTGATTATGTCTGTATCCACAGAGTCCAGAACAGGGTGTCAGGTCTCCAGGAGCTGGAGTTACAGGTCCTTGTGAGCTGCTTGGCTGGGTGCTGGGGCTGACCTCTGTCCCTCTGCAAGAGCACTGAATGCTCTCACCCACTGCCTCCTCACCTCACTCAGCCCGTGGCAGTGGAGGGAGATGGCAGGTGTCTTATAGCAGGACATGGAGACCTTCAGGTGTACCCATGAGCGGGACAGTCAGCATCTGGTCATGCCACATGTCTATTCCTGTAGCTCCCACATCCACCAGCAGTGCTCTTCTTCCCCACATCCTTGCCAGCATTTGCTTAGTTGATCCCCTGACGACTACGGCCATTCTGAGTGTTGTGAGGTGGATTCTGGAGGTGGCCTTAGTCTGTATTTCCCTCATGGCTGAGTATGTTGAGCACTGTTAAAGGCATTTCCTAGCCACTTGTAACTACTTGAACATGTTAAAAATACAGCTAAGGGATGGGAACTTTTCTGTGCCTTCAAAATCTATATAATTTAATTTATTATATATAAATAAACTAATTTGCCTTCTTTGGTATATGTTTTAGTTTCAAGTAATTGTTTCAAGCTGTCTCGTTCAAGGGGATATACCAAATTGTGGGTTTGGACCTGTTTCTGGGATTTCTTCCTAATGCCCTTGGATTACTTTAGATAATGTGGTTTGAATTATTTATTGATTTTATTGTTAGTATTGACCATAGCACAACCTCTGTTCTTACAGTTGTTTTCAATTCTTAGAAGAATGCTTTGGCCTTTAGGCCCCAATAAGCTCTGTCAATTTATACATGAATAATTTGATTTCAGCATGGCATTGTGGGAGGAAACACTCTTTCTGAGTCAGAGATGGCTTTATGTATGGGCACTGTAAATAATTTTAGAGAGTTGTTCTAGGCGAATTTCAGTAGCAGAGTAAAGAGTTTCTGAGGCCACTGGGCATCTAAGTAGAGAAACAAGGACACAAAAGGAGGATTGTAAACTGACTTTGTGAGCTTCTCATGAGCCTGCTCTGTCTTCTTCATCTTCACAGAGGGTTTGGGCGGTATTTTAATCAGCTTCAGCACAGATTGTAGCATTGCTGTGTTGGATTCAGAGCCTTTCACAGGGAAGAGACTCAGCTTGTATCTGTGAGATGCTGTTTGTCTGAGACACAGTAACATAAGGAGAAACAGCACGGCCTCCTGTGCAGAAACTGTTCCTTCATGAAATGCTGTCAGTAGAGCTTCTTAGCCCAGGGCCTTGGAAAGAGAGAATGAAGAGACAACCTCTGGAGCCAGTGAGTGACTTGAGCTATACATATAATATATGATATATGATATATATATAATATATAATATATATAATATACATATATGATATACATCTTAAATCAAAGAATGACCTTAAGAAGGAGAACATACATTATTCGTAAGAGGAAAAAAAGAGGTGTTGGGGTTCCAGCCATTCGTAAGTTGGAGTGAGCACCTGTAGTTTTCTCAGAATTACAAATACTGATTAGAGAGTTTGGTGACCTTATGCACCATGATTAGGAAAGCGACAATTCTATGAGAACAGAGGACGTTGTGAAGAGGAGGGTGGGGGACACGGTGCCCAGAAGTGTTAGATGTGAACAGAAAGAGTAAGGAGGGGCTTTATGAAAGCAAGGGAGTATTTAAAAATCCCACCCCTGGTACATTGGATACTTTATTAAATAAGCTGCAGTTCATTTCGGTTCCAGAAGAGGGCGCTCTTGAACTGAAAACTCTCCCTTGTAAATTAGTTCCTCTCCTTGATCCAGCTCCAGATTTATGGCCATTACTAATCCCAGGAAAGCCAATATCAATAATCTTCAAGAGAAAAAGAATTCAGCAAATGTACCAAGTTAATACAAGAATAAAATGGAAAAGTAAGATAAAACCTTATTAAATTATATATAATTTATATACATTTTGTTATGTGTAGACCCCTTCAGTGAATAAAAGCAAAAACAGAAGGATTGAGGAGATGGTGTAGTCACCTGTTATGCAAGTTTACGGACCTGAGTTCAACCCCAGGGCCCTCATAAGGTAGCTGGGGTGGGGGCGGCGTGTGATTGCAATCCCAGTACTGGTGAGGCAGACACAGACCTCTGGGGTTCACTGGACAGTCAGCGTGTCATCAGCAAGACCCACACCAGTGACAGACAGGCTGTCTCTAAAACCAAGTTGACAGGGCTGAGGAGTGAGGTTTTCAGACATGTACATTCATATCACATACAAGTACCTGCACATGCGTGAACACATACAGAGGGGTAGGCTATAAAAAACAAAAACAAAAACAAAAACAGAGGAAGGCCAGCTGGAGCCCTGGAGTGTGAACAAGGTATTACACAAGTGTCTGTGTTATGAATGAACTCACTTAGAGAGCCATGACTGAAAGAGACAAACAACAGGAATGTCTGAAAGAACGCAACTGGACTCTGGAAAGAAAAAGACAAACTAGAGAAAATCACCTTGGAAGTGAAAACTAAATTACAAGATACCCAGGGGAGGTGTGTGTTACCAGAAGTTCAGTGAAAGGAATAAAGACTAGAAATAAGAGCCAGGAAAATAACACTGAAATCTGAGGAAGAAAAAGATCAGAGAGAGAGAGTGTGTGTGGGGAGATCCATTATATTTACTTAATGCTTAAACTAGAAAATCAAATGGAATATAAACAGAAATAGCGTTAGAAACTGTAATGGAAACCTTTTCAGAGCTCAAGCAGAATGTCTGCGTTGAAAGGTCCTATGGTGTGGGCACCTGAGAGGACTGTCTAGACTGCCAGTCCTCAAAGTCCGCTAGGGCATCACCTCAACAGAAGCATGGAGGAAGAGGCCTTCTGAGCCTCCGAGTGAGAAACGAAGATACAGAAGTGCAAGGGTAACAGCCCATTAGGATGGAAGTCATCTAACTGGAAAGAGCATCGGGCCATGTTCCTGGAAGCCGTGTGTAACCTGTGGAAGAAAGCCAGTATTTCCAGGAAATTTAAGAGCGGTTGATTTAACCACTGTAAGACTGGTGAGCTAGTGGAAAGTTCCCACTGTGTGCTACATGAGATTCAGTGTGAATTATACACTGTCTTTGAAACATTGTTAACATTGAGAAGGAATACTGAAATACATAATAACTGCTGGAATATTCAAATGTGAACTGTCATGTTGTCTCAACTTTCAAATGGTTCAACAAGAAAAATTTACAAATTAGAAAATTGCTCATTTTTCTCAGAAGTTCCTTTTTCTTTTAAAAAATTTTTCTGTTGAACTGGTTCTCATGTATTGTAGGCTGGCCATAAACTCTTTGTGTCCCTGAGATTGGTCTTGAACCTAGGTCCACCTGATGTTACCTCCCAAGTGTTGGGACTAAGTGTTTTAATTAGCATTATTAGTATATTAGTTCTCCACAGCAATGGATTTTATTATGTCAGTTTATGCATGTGCATGGTGTATGTCAGTCATATTCACCCCAGTTCTGCTAGTCCTCTTCCTGGCTGGCTCCCCTCTGCCTTCTTGTCTTGTCTTTGTCTGTCTGTCTGTTGTGGTGACCCTGTGAGTCTCCTCAGGGCTGTCTGCAGGGCTGTCTTCCGCATGGGTGGAAGCTTGTTTACAGAGCGTGTACACCTTATAGCTACACAGCTGTGGGAACTCTGTGTCCTCCCCCATCAACTTTTAACTGTCAGTGAGTCCAGGAGAGGGTGGGGCTCCATGGATCCCTTGCTCTTCCCTGGAAGGGTCCTGACAGACCCAGCCTTGCAGTCCAGTACAGATGTCATTGCTGCCGTGGGTGCGATTGCCGTAGTCCCGTCGTGTCCGGAAGTCAGCTTTCCACAGCTATCTCCCTTCCGCTGACTCTTGTGTTCTCTCTGCTCCATCTTCCACAGCGCTCCCAAGCTTTGAGGGGTTGTTCTATATGTCCCAGGTATGGTGGGCGATGTATTCAAACTGTCCTTTACTCTCTCTACTTTGAGTAGTTATGTATGAGTCTGCAGTCACTGCTGCCCACTGGAGGAAGACCATGTCTGCGGGCGTGTAAGCGCTGGAGAAGGCCACTTGATAGGCACGTGACTTTGATCCAGCAGCACCTGGAGCTTGTGCACTGGGGCCTGGGGCCTTCCCAGCTACAGGCTTTGGACCAGCATATAGCGTCAGAAGTGAGTTCCTTCCTGTGGCAAGTCCAGCCCTGAGGCTGGTAGGCTTCCCACGGTTATCCAGTGTTCTCACGCTGCCTGGCCCGTCAGTGTTGGTACAAAGAGGGCGAGCTGTGTGGCACCCCCTGGCAGTGTCAGGCTAGCCAGAGGGAGGAGGTTCCAGCTCAGCTGCAGCTTGCTTTCTCTGTGTCTTGGGGTTAAATCCTGTGTGATCTTCAGCAGTACAGTCTGACCAACTAGTTATGGTAGGTAACTAAGGGCAGTGGCCTGTGTTGTTTTGGGGTCATCGGGAGCACGCATGGTCACCTCCTGAGAAGTGCCCTACCCTGGTCCTGGGATTCTTGTTTAATAGGCTGTGACCTCTGGAAGCACCTTTATTCACCCCCACAGGGTGAATATCCCATTCAAAATATTTTTAAAAATTGTTCTTTGATTAGCTTACCAAAATGTCAGCTTTCCATGTATCATTACTTTCAGTTGACACCCTAGTCTGTGCCTTCCGTCTGCCATCTGTTCTCATTGAGTAAGACTGTCAGTGTCCCCCTCCTTTCTATGTCGCACGGGTTCTGCTTCCCCCCCCCTCGCCCCGACTTAAAGATTATATTTTTCCTCTCATGCGCCCCTTTTACACACTGTGATACAGATGTGTATATATAAAAGAGCTAGAACACATATGAGAGAGGTAAGGTAATAGAATATTTTTCAGTTTCTTCCGTTTCTTGGAAAATCTCCTAATTTCAAGTTATTAGATGACTTGAATTCCACTGTATGTGCACCTCATTTTTGATGTCACTTGAGTTCATAGTGTCTAGGCTGAGTGTATTTCCTGGCTACTGTGACTAGAGCAGCAGTGACCACAGATGTGCAGGTCTCTTTGCCAGGATGCAGAGTTCTTCCGGTGGGTGCCCAGGAGTGGGTTGGGTGGGTCATATGGCAACTCTAGTGTTTGCTTTCTTAGAAATCGCCATGTTGATTTTCCTGGTAGCTGCAGAAGGTTATATGCCCACCAACACCATTCCAATATCCGTGTCTTGATATTAGCCATTCTTCCTGGTGCAGATGGAACTCATAGTGGTTTTAACTGGTGCCTCTCTGATGACTAAGGGCACCGAGTGCTTCACAATAGTTACCGGTCACTTGGGCTTCTTTGGAGAACTCTCTGTTCAGTTCTGGAGCTGAATTTTGATTGAGTTGTCTTCTGCATTCTTCCTGACATCTGTGTTCGTGAGCTTTTGTATATCATGGATATTATCATAGATTATCTCCTGTCTCCTAGGCTCTCTTTTCACCCAACTCTTTCTTTTGCTAAATGGAAGGGTTTTGTTTTGTTGTTTTTGTTTTTGTTTTTTAATTTCATGAGGTTTCATTTCTCTTCAGCAGGAATCCTGAGGAGCCCTCAGGAAGTCCTTGCCTACGTCTGTATCTTGAGTGTTTTCCTGCTTTTTTCCTCTGGCAGTTTTAGAGTTTCTGGAAACTTTACCGAGGAGCTAGTAGGCCCCTCCTACCCCTTCCCCCATTATCTCCTCCCAACCAAACTCATAGCAGTGACCCACCCACTCTCCATCTACTGTTGCCAGAATCTGTGGCATTCTTGTGGACTGAATTAACTATCTTTTATGTTGTTGCTGTGAGAGAGATGCCCACACCACCAAGAGCTCCTGGTCTGTGTTCTTTAATCTTGGGCAGAGAATGGCGCTGATTTGCATATCAGCCTACTTTGGGGTGAGACCTCATAATCCTCACATTGCAGGGCTCCAGTCTTAGGTCAAGCTTATTCCATAGGATTTTCAGGGAAAGTTGAAGTTGAAGTTTTAAAATCTAATGTTGACACACACATCGTGGAATTCACAGAAAAAGGATAAAAACATTATACTGCATGCAGTCAGATCTTACTACTATCTAGTGCTCATTTTTGAGGTGGTCGGTACTGTAAAAGTGCATTTTATCAGGCTACTGGTTGGTTGGTTTGTTTTATTTTAATTTCTGATTTCCAGGGATCAGGGAATGACAAGAGAGAGTGATGGAATATCTAAACTGAAAGTGGAGTTGAGGACTGCATAGGAGAAAGGGGCCAACAAGGAGTGGGTGTAGGTGAGGGTAGTAAGCGGGACACAAAAATGGCGATGTAGGTCGGAGATTGTCACAGTGGAGCCCCGTACTTTATATGCTCATTAAAAATTCTAATAAAACTGAAAAAAAAGGAACAAGCTAAAAGGGAAAAGAAATCTACCTTTCTGCACCTGGGTTTCATATTGTAGTAGATTCATTGTGTGAATTCTGCATATCATTTTAAATTGCAAAGACCAGGATCTAAGTGACTTAGCTCTTAGGAGCCCTCTGTCCACGAGGGCTGACTTCTCAACCTTCTCTCTGCAAGGCCACTTCTGGGAATGCCCAGGTCCCTGCTTCCCCAGAGGCCCTGCTCCTTCAGGATGTGTTCCTAAGTGTTAAGTCCCAGGTGAGCGTGGGAACCAGAACGGTAGGTGACATTGACTGATCTCATCACGCCGTTGCATGTGGTCTGAATACTTTCCTGGCACTCATTTACGTCCTGGCCATTGCATTGGGTAGTTTTTCCAAAATTGTCAATAAATACTATTTCCAAAAGTTCCATTAGGTCTGTGGTAAGCACATCTCAGAGCGGTGCTCTTAGGCTAATAATGCTTGCCTGTGGCTCTGGCCTGAGTGTGTTTTGATTGCTTTCTAGTTCCAAAGAAGACGGCACGGCTGAGGAGCTCACGGAACCTCTCAAGTATGCTGAACAGCTCCCGGTGGCTCAGATAATACACCAGGTTTGTTTTTGTTTGATTCTTTGGAAAGAAATACACTTTTAATCTCAGAAGGGAATGCTTTTGTTAGGTTTTTCAGAGTCCTCGTGTTCTGTCTATAGATGTTGTGGGTACACCCTTCCTACTGCGCCCTACCCTTATGTGGACATGTCCAAATGAAGCTCAGTATTGAAGAGACCATGCAGTGTAATGCCTGATCTCTACGTACAATGTGGGGTAGTCTAAATTTCCTCTTACGAATTAGAAAATGCCAGAAAACTTAATTTTGAACCACTGTATGGGGTTCATGATGAGAAAGCTGAAAATTAATCATGACCGCTGCTGTGCTTTGGAGAAGCTAAGGAGAAGAAGCCATTGCGACTGCTCTCGTCTACCTTCCCCAGCAACTGTTGTGAAGCGTAATTGTAACTGTCATGTGGGTAGTTTGCTCATTTCCAGCCATGACGACTCTGTCATCCTTATGTGTGGGGCTCAGCTGAGAACAGGCAGCATTGTAAGCACCAAGCTTGGAATCTTTGCTATGACTGTGACAGACCAGACACGGTCTGCCCTGCTGGGCCATGAGCAAGTCACCTCAAATAGCTTGTTGACCAGCCTGTGAGCCTGCAAGGTTTTTTAGCTCCTCAGAGCTCGTTGGAATCGTTAGGCATCCTCACATGTCAGAAAGCTTCAGAGTTGGTATGGATGTCAATACTAGGAGGTTTTCTTACATTTTTTTTTCAATCAGAAGAATTTTAGTGGCTGTGGGTTGTTAGTAGTGCCAGTTTGAGTTTATTAAAAGAAAGAGGATTTTAATTTGAAAATTAAATATAAAATATAAATATAAAATATAAATTCATGGGGGCTGGAGAGATGGCTCAGCGGTTAAGAGCACTGACTGCTCTTCTGAAGGTCCTGAGTTCAATTCCCAGCAACCACATGGTGGCTCACAACCATCCGTAACAAGATCTGGCGCCCTCTTGGAGTGTCTGAAGACAGCTACAGTGTACTTACATATAATAAATAAATCTTTTTTTAAAAAAAAATATAAATTCATTATATAAATAAAACTCAGTTTTAAAATTCTGCATGAATCTCAAAAATTGTTAAGTGTGCCCCTCTGGGGCGCTCATCTGTGTATGGTAATTAAGTCCAGTTTGTATGCCAGGAATTCCTAGATTGTCAGAGCTTAAATGACCTAACAGACTGTAAATATTACATTTAAAATTCTGTCTTCATGCCTGACTCTCAGCATAAATGAGTTAAACAGCAGAGCAGGCAGCAAGGTGGATGTTCTCGGCAGTGAGAGTACACCCACAGCGGTTCAGAGCAGGCAGCAAGCTGGATGTTCTGAGCACTGAGAGTGCACCCGCACCTGCACCTGCAGCAGTGTGCTTTGCTCACAACAGGGAAACAGGGAAGCTGTTGCTGGTCACCCAGAATGGAGCTGAGCACGCAGCAGGAATTAACCTTTAAGACAGCTGACCACAGGAAATGTCAGATATGTTTTTATAATGACAGGAAACAGTAAGCTGCCCTTTTTCTATAACCACTGTTTTGTAGTTAAACACTGTTTGAACTCAAAGTAAAAACACTTCACCCTGGTGAAAATTTTATATTGTAGGGTTTTTTCTAGTATAAGAGATAGTAGCCGGGGGCTGGTGAGATGGCTCAGCAGTTAAGAGCACTGACTGCTCCTGCTTGTGGACGTTGTACATCGTGGTGCGCACTAGGCTCCGCACCACGATGTACAACGTCCACAAGCAGCCTCAAACTCAGAAGTCTGTTTGCCCCTGCTTCCCAAGTTCTGGATTAAAGGCATGCTGAAATCTCTTTTTATTAATCCAAATTAAGGCATAGACAGGAAACGATACCTTTAACAGCACGCGTGTCCACTTCTCTGTCATTCTCCTTTGTGACAGCTCTGTAACAGACAGCCGCCGCTGCACTCTCTAGGCAGGGTCACTTAGGAAGGCACTATTTTGTCTTACAGTTTTTAAAATCTGACTATCCATATCTATATCTGTATCTGTATCTATATCTATATCCCCACTTGTCTGTGTGTGAGTATGTGCACTTGAGTACAGGTCCCCAGAGACCAGGAGAGGGTGTGGGGCCCCTTGGAGCTCTTCTAAATACAGAAGTGGCAGAAATGCAAGGATGACGATGACGACGATGACCCTTATGTGCAGAACATGTGTGACTGGAGTGGGTCAGTGACTTGCATGACCTTATAAACTAGAGGTCACATGCCCTGAAGAACCTGTACTCCATGGAATGTCCTGCAAAGGCTGCTAGACTGACTAGATCTGAAGTCACTGTGGGTGGGTTGGAATGTTGCAGATCTAGAGCCAGATTATCTTGGGCTCTTTGCTCCCTTCCCAGCTATCCATTGCTCGTCTGCTCTAGCACTCAGGAAACTCTTTGGGGTGTAACAAACCCTTGTATCCAGCAACCCTGCAGCCATAAGGATATATTTTCCATGACCTAAGGAGCCACCAGCTTAGAAGACAGATGCTTCTAAGATGTCACTGAGTTGTGGAGGATGAGATTCAACATATAGGACTGCTCGGTAATGCCCAGCACCCCACCCCAGCGAAGGAAGACAAGGAGGTCAGTTGATAACAATACATAAGAACACTTGGGATGTCGTCTCAGTACACGGGGGCAGTGAATATAAGAGCTGCAACTGTCACGATCACGTTGTACACTCAGTGTCTTTAAGTAGCGCCTATCAAGCTAGCAAACTGAAGTCCTGTTTGGGGAGGGCTGGGGAGTTGGTGCAAGGCATAAGAATGCTTGTTGCACAAGTGTGAGGATCAGAGACCAAATCCCACCCAGCCCTCTGTGTGAGAGAGGGGCAGAGACCACAGGAGTTTGCTGGGCACCAGCATGGCTGCAGGACCAGGGAGGCAGACAGAGAGTGATAGAGCAGGACACCTATGTGCTCCGTGAGTGTGCCTGTGAACACACACCACACATACACACATGCACACACCAGGAGACAGGCAGAGAGTGATAGAGCAGAACACCCAGTGTCCGTCGTGAGTGTACCCATAAACACACACACACACACACAAAATCACATCAAACTACAGTTTCTGAGAAGGTTAAACAGAGTTATCACATGACCCAGTGATTTCAACATAGGCATATGCCCAAGAGATGTAAAGACAGGGATGCGTATAGACAGATCTTTCACTGCAGCAATTTGTGGTGAACAGCCGGTGATCAGGTAGACTGAGTAAAGCACACCTAGACCTAGCACTGAGCAGTGGGAAGGACAAGGGCAGGCCTGCCAGGTGTAACCACGACCCTGTGCACGAGGTCAGACACAGCGCTCATCTTTGCCGCATCTGTAGATGGGAGGAGGCGGGACCTGATCCTCCCTGCCAGGGACACAGAGTTTCTCTTTTGAGTCATAGAAATCGTATAACTGTGACGGAGATTATTGCTCAGTTCAGTACTCACTGAATTAAAGTAGGTGAATGCTGTGGTGTGCCCATATATATAATAAAGATATTTGGAACATGAAAGCACCTGTTTCCAGTGGAGAACCTGGAAACAAGGCTTATGGCCCTCTGCTGCTCTTCGTGAATGCCACAGGCAGCCTGTGAGTGATGTGTAGTGGACAGTGCTTCTGCCCATAAGAGTCTAGCTAAAGAATGAAAGTGCTGGCCTGTGAGACCCAATGCAGTGACGTGCATCAGGCTCAGTGTCCACAGCACACTGAGAACACGTGGTACCACACTCACCGTGTCCACAACACACTGAGAACACGCAGTACAACACACATAGCAGACGTGGGAAGCAGAACTTTCAGATCTAGAACTCAGCAGAACAAATGTGTATGTGATTTTTTTCTTTCCTTTCTATCTATCTATCTATCTATCTATCTATCTATCTATCTATATTTAAAAATAATTGAATTTTATTTTCTTATCAACTAAATGTTCTCCCCCCCCCCCCCCCAGTTTCTGCTTAATGGCAGAAAATTTAATCCAGATACTTGTAGATACATTCACTCAAACCCAGGATCTTCTCCACCCCTTTTCTGGTCTCTCTAGGATGACAGACAGGTCACAGTGCAGGTGATAAGGTGTGGCTGACATGGCCTCATAGCACATGAGATTCAGTGTCATTCCTGCTGACTGGTAGTCCATAGGACTTTGCCCTGATCTGCCCTGAGGCAGCCAGCATAGTACATCTGGAAATACTCCTTTTCTCTGTGGTTGCATGGCTGGTGAAATTAGTGAGCACAGCAGGTAACTGGAGTGTCATGGTGGAATCAAGAATCATGTGGGAGATGGGCTGCTGGCATGCCTGTGGGTCATCTTGACTGGCATTCTCTGGGGCCTCTCAGGCTCTGTAGTTGAGAAATGGAAGGGAGCTGTAGCCTGACTGTGGATACCATTGCTGCCCTGCTGAGATTTCTACCCACTGCTTGCTCCCCAGAACTCTGAGGGAGAATACACAAACCCTTCCTCCCTGCAGTTGCTTGTGAGGATTTTGTCACAGCTTCAGGAAAAGCAACAGCCAGGGAGAAAAGAGCCTTGCTGTTGGTTCTATGGCCTCCCTCTGCCCTCTGTTTTCTCACTTCTCTTTCTTCCCTCTTCTCCCATTGCCCTCAGTTTGGGCCTTTAAACATCCTCCCCTTCTTCCTAAATGTTGGCCAGTGTTCTAAGTACTTCTGTTGAAGAATCCGTTGCATTGTATCTAATGCATAATAACACTAAGTGCATTTGATGTCCACTGCTTATTGGATTCAGACTTCTTTCTCACTGACTGGCAAGTACAGGGGTCTCTCAAGGCCTTACACCAGGCCTTACTGTGAGACTTGCCTGTGGTCTTCGGGTTTCTTTCCTAGCCAACAGTGGTGTATTTACCAACATTTGTAAGAGGGCTAGCAAACTGTAGCGTTCATATGCTCACTGTTTAGCAGCAATTTGGGAAATAGATTATTGGAGTTGCTGCTGAGGGTCACTGCTCTGTGAAGCATAAGTCTTTTAGGAATTTGTTAGCTCATAGCACTCGGACATTATGGAGAAATAGCAGGGAAGTGCACACCAAGTGGTTCGTGACTGTGTTCCTGTGTCCATAATCTCTGTTCACAGACTGTAACTTGTTCTGTTTAGAAGCATAGTATCGTCGGATCATTGGAGGGAGAGAAATGGGTGGGTTCATATATAAGTAAACTTCACAGTTACCTCACAGGTGCTGGTTTGAAAAAAATCAAACCGCTTTTTACAAGGTAGTGTGGATTTTGAGATGTAAAATTTATAATATAATATGGTATTTTTATTGAAAGTTAATTTTCTTTATAAATGCAATCACTTATAAATGAGTTAGATAACATTTTGGGCCATTAATAGGTTCGTTTCACTTTAATTTGTGAGCATAAAAAGTTGATTAGCACCATTAATTATAAAATAATGCAACAGCCAGGGAGCACTTATTAATTATAAAATAATGATAATTAGTGATTTGAAAATCAGACACAAAAGTCTTTTAAACTATCTTTGCAATTAGGAATTTCTATTTATCTCAAATGCAACTTTTTCTTAAGCTTCATTTGGAATAAAATATTCCAGAAATGACAAGTCCATGCTGAGTGGGTGTGAACCTCCTGTTGGGAGAATTGTTCTTTGGTTTCATCAAGTGAGGGATGCCCTTTAATTTTCTTTTAAGGACTCATGTTAATTGCTCCTCACACATACTAAGGTATTTGGCCCCATGTTTTCTAGATATAAAAGGTAACACAAAACCAAGAATGATGATTGCCCTAATGAGCACAACTTGTGTGGCTGGAGTGGGTCAGTTACCTGGTGACCTGCATGACCTTATGAACTAGAGGTCATATGCCCTGAAGAACCCGCATGTTCTGCAAAGGCTGCTAGACTGACTAGACCTGAAGTCACTGGGTGGGTTGGAATGTTGCAGTTCTAGAGCCAGATTATCTCCGGCTCTTTGCTTCCTTCCCAGCCATCCATTGCTCGTCTGATCTAGCACTCTGTGACTATCAGGAAGCTTCTTGGGTTGTAATAGCCTAACAGGTGTCTAATAACTTAATGTCTAGCAACCCTGAAACTAGGACTATTTTCAGACTGTTATCAGAAGCCTGTAACAGAGCCTACCCGCTTCCCTGTAGCCCACCTGCCTGATGCTTCCACTAATGGATTTGAAGTGTTTTACTTGATGAGTTTCTGTTCTGTTACTAAGAAAATCTTGTGGAATGGCTATCACAGTAGAACATGGAGTTTGGGGTGACTCAGGACCTGATCATTTTTATATTTGACTCCATAATAAACTGTCCTCAGTAAGTGTCT
This sequence comes from Mus pahari, assembly GCF_900095145.1. NCBI lineage: Eukaryota > Metazoa > Chordata > Mammalia > Rodentia > Muridae > Mus > Mus pahari. The sequence goes on from NC_034593.1 coordinate 139,933,631, forward strand.
GAGATTTGTGGAATGTTGATAAATTATCCAAGGACCTTGACAATACTAAGGCACCTTTTGAACATAACAGTAAATTGTCTTCCATCTGCATAGAGGTTAAGCTAATAGTATAGTGAAGTGACGATTTCAGGAGTAAAAGCTGCATCCAGGCATATGTTGCAGTTTAGTTCATGTAGTAGTTACATTGATGTAACAATGTTTCAACTGCTTGTTTAATAAATGTCTGTGATCCAAGTCGGTAGCAGTGACTTGGTACATTGTGCTGAATGCCGAAAAGTCATAGATCAGTAACTACAGAGTACCGAATCCAAACCTTGGTCATGATGATTACTCATTCCACTTGAGAACTGTAGCTTCCCTTCTCTACCCTGTGTTAACCAAGTCTGTGCCCACTTGGTTGAAACAATTTGATTAAAGGTTCCATGCTTCTGTGGCACAGTTGGGATGTGCAAGGGCTGCCATTAAGACTTGGGTGCTGAGATGCCCTTTCCCTTTGCTCTGGGTCCTTCTGCTCAGGTGGTATTCTTCGTGCTGTTGTAATCAAGCCAGAGCCTGTACAATAGTGTAAAAATGTCAGCATATCCAACGGTGTATGTCAGGGAACCCGCTCCCACTGTGGAAAACTCTGCCTGCCTCTCCTACCCATGCTGTTATCCACATTCCCAGCTTTTCTAGGTTCTGTTTTGTTACAGAGCCTCTTACAAATGTTATACTTTGGTAAGGTTAGTGCATGTGTGCGTCTCAGACTAGGGTCTTCCCAGAATGCCAGCTCAGAGAGGGTCCTGGTGCCATCCACTGTCAGTCTTTGGGGACACTTTACTCCTTTACTGAACAGAGCTGATCTTGACACCACAGGATGTTTAATGCTGGCTGCTAGCATTGCTTACACCAAAAATTCGCCTTTCCCCCTTCCCCCCTTCCTCCACCCCCCTTTTCTCCTAATTGCTCCCATGCACAGAGGACAGAACCACAGCAGATCTTTGCAGTATCTGACCATGAACTCTTTCATTTGCATAATCTAGCTTCTCATTCTTATAATGCTAAAATATGGGCCAGGCAGATGGCTCAGTAGACAAAAGCACTTGCCACCAAAGCCTGCTGATGTGCTTGATCCCAGATCCATGGTGGAAAGAGAGAACTGGCTTCCAAAAGTTACTCTGACCGTGTGTGCGTACATGTACCTACATATATACACATGCATACACACACAAATAATAAAATTAAAAATTTTAATGCATATTTTAAAGTCTCTCCTTTGTCTTGGTCACACAGCACAGTGAACTCTGCAGTTCTAGCTCCTGCAGTATGCCATGGTAACAGCAAATGTTCAGACCTTCTGCTCATGTTTGCTTTTTATTTTTTCCTGCTACAGCTACTTTTGACATTTTAATGTTTTCTTCTGTTCCAGCGAAGCCTCCCACACTGTAGCTAAACTCTGCTAAAGGTTGACTGAAATGAAAAGTCTCCAGTCACAAACCTCTCGCACCTTCTTTTCAAAGTGTGTCTATTGAGTTATTGACATCTGGAAACTTGTCAAAAGGGAACTGAAGCCACAATGCTGGCTGTGGCTGGGACAGGCTTAGATTGGAGTCTCTCAGATTCTTCTGAACCATAGCTTGGGAAACCAAAGCTTCAGCCTGAAAACTGAAGTGGCGTGAAAAGTAGCATAGTGGCATGACAAGCCCACTGGCCAGTTCTTTCCGAAGACCTTATAAGGAGAGTAGTGTCATCACAGGCTTGAGGTCACGCAGGAGTTTTCAGGAGACTGACCCTGCTTTCATGTCAGAGCTTGACAGACAGTTGCAGAAATAGATCACAAACTGTTTTTAGAAACAATAATTCAGATTTCAATAATGGTGTCTCATCAACCTAGTGTAGTTTTGTTATCATATCTATTTGATGTGTTGTTTTTAATTAAAAATTAAAATTTGGAACCTCACCTACTCATGAATTTTCTAGAACAAAGATATTCCTGTTTCCTGTTTTTACTACATTTTTAAAGATTTAAAAAGTAAGAATAGTTGATATTAATGAAGAAAGTAGAATTCTTTTTTTCCCTTTTCCTATCTTCGTTCCTTTCTTCCTTTTATAACATTTATCTACAGTGGCTTTTAATTCCTCCCAACTCTACCTGGAAATAAATGCCTCCTTTATCTCCTCTACCTTTTGTGCAGTAGTTGAATATGGATACCATCATCACCACCACCTCCTCCACCTCCTCCTCCTGCTCCTCCTCCTCCTCCTCCTCCTCCTCCT
>NC_034593.1:139936166-139951562 GCF_900095145.1 Mus pahari
CCTCCTCCTCTTGCTCCTCCTCCTCCTCCTGCTCCTCCTCCTGCTCCTCCTCCTCCTCCTCTTCTTCCTCCTCCTCCTGCTCTTCCTCCTGATTCTCTTCCTCCTGTTCTTTCTCCTCCTGTTTGTCCTCCTGCTCTTTTTTTCTGTTCTTCTTCCTCCCTGTTCCTCCTTGGCTTCCATCTTCTCCTCCCCCTCCTGCTGCCCCTTCTCCTCTTCCTCCTCCTCACCATCATAAAATAAATAGTACTACTGAGGGAGTTTCATTTACATATAAATGAACTGGGTCTCAGTCACTTTAGTAATCTGCTTGAAGTCTTATAAATGTCAAAGTGAGAGTTTGGGTCTGGGTCAAGTGGCTCCAGAGTCAATATTCTTGACCACTAATCAATGTTCTCTCCTTATCAACACTTAAAATTATTTTCACAGAACTTTTTCCTTCAGAAAATTTGGTGATTGTGAATTATAAGCAGGTATGACTCCTGTGCTGGTTTACTGAAAACTTATTTTGGAAGGACTGGCTCTCAGCAGAGTTCCCTTGGTATTCCTACAGCAGATGAGGGTTAGCTCCGTTCATTGGAAGTCATGGCTAAGCAGATTCACTGTAGAAGACCTGTGTCTGACCCCTTCTCTACCATAACTGCTCTGTTCTCTCCAGTGAGTTGGAGACAAACAGACTCTGAAGGGTTGTGGGTGGAAACAGTCATGGGGAAGGTGTCAAGGCACTGATGCAGGACTGCACTGAGAAGAGCCTTGCTTATTTAGAATGCATTACCTGGCTCCCCTGCTCTAGGATCCATTGTCTAGAACACCAAGGCTCTTTCCATAAAACTGACCATAAAGAGAATGTCTAAGGTGTGACTCCATGACCCACTGCAGAGTGTCTGTCCCCACTGTTCTGTAAGTGCTCATGGTAAGTGGATATCCAGGTTGTCAGAAAAATGAGTGGCAAAGATGTTGGATCATTAACTTGCCTGAGTGGACCTTGGATATTTGAAAATTAGCAATACGCAGCTAAAACATTAACAAAAAATAGCAATGCACATTTCTTCCACAAGTCCTGTAGAGTTTGTCACATTGAGAAGGCAAACATCTCTGGTGAGTATCAGCCCTGGGCATTTGACCCTGTGCAGTGCTTTGCGTATCAGCTACTGGGTGGTAATTACCTCACCCTTTCTATTGCCCCGTCACTTTAGTTACAAGGCGGAAGGCTTTCGCAGCAGCCTTTTGCCACTTCTTTTCAGAGAATATGATTTTAGTAATGTTTTTTTGTTTTGTTTTGTTTTTTCTGAGGCAGGGTTTCTCTGTATAGCCCTGGCTGTCCTGGAACTCACTCTGTAGACCAGGCTGGCCTTGAACTCAGAAATCTGCCTGCCTCTGCCTCCCAGGTGCTGGGATTAAAGGCGTGCGCCACCACCGCCTGAGAATATGATTTTAAATGCCTATAGACACAGTAGAGCTCATTAAAATGCCCCACAATACATTTTCATTTACTAATAGAAACCATAGTAAAATCATTATGGTGGTTGTAAATTGACTTTTGATTTTTTAACAGTCATTATAATCTTATAAATATGGCAAATAAAAGAAATATTTTCTTTTTCTGTATTTTATTTTACAAAAGTGCATCACTTAGCAGAGAACTCCAGTGCTGCTAGTATCTGAGGCACATGTGTGCTGTGGTGGAGCGATGCTTGCTTTCTGTGTTAAAGTGAACAGAACTGAAGTGAAGAAGTTTTCTACCTCCAGCGAATACAGAGGTAACACTCTCAGGGGCTTCTCTAGATGAAGAATGTCTAAAAGAAATACCAGTAAAGAAAATGGACCCAAACCAGGTTTCCATCCTGTGCTTCCAGGGGAAAGGTTTAATCTACATTCCAATATGGCAGGTTACCATAGTTACCCAAAGAAACATAGAGCAGAGCACTGATGCTCTGAGCAGCTGTCTTCATTGTCACTTGCCCATCTCAAGGATCTTGACAGTCACCAAATTCACCAAAATCTGTCCCTGCAGTTTTGGGAAAGAGAGCACTAAGTCCCGGGACTCTCCTGTGTGTGCAGTGCCTGAGTCCCTAGATACAGGAAAGCATAGGTCCCCTTAGCTTCATGTTCAGCAGTGCTGCAGCCTTGCCACACACCCAAGTTGTGTAGCTAGGCCACTTCTCTGTCACCTAACTGGCCTGAGCTGGAATGAGCATGCTTCTTAATACGAACTGACGTTCTCATTTATGGTAACACTGGCATGTGCGTGCCAGCATCCTGTCTCACATGAGAAGGGTCGGTCGGTGTCTCCAGTTACAGATCTGAGATAGTTAGGGCTACTTGCATTTCATCATGCCAGTCACAGTTTGTTACTGTGTCACTATTTTTTCAGTTACCTCTGACTATAATTTCTGGTCTGTCTGCCTGTCCCTATTTATTCACATATTTGATGGTCATAGTGCTTTCCATTGAAGATGCTTTATCTGATCAGTTTTAATTTTCTCATTTTGTATGTGTGCCTTTCTAAATGTTCCAGTGCTCTAAGTTTACTAACACAAAATGAAGCCCATGTTGTTGTTGTTTAACTGCATGTACCTGGCAGGTGTGTGGTTTAAGATATCTTAATTGTATGGAATACACACATCTATGGTTAGGTAGTTATTCAGTCTACACTGTTGCTAGAGATGTGTGGTGATTACAAATGACTAGGTTAGGTACGGATTACTCTTTCCCTCTCTGTAATTAGTACCGTGTCCTGTAATGAAGGCTTGCACAGCTTGTGGTGGAGCAGGAGGTGTCGGCAGTTGAGATCCTAGAATGGGCAGAGTTTTTGTTGGCATCTTACAGTAGCAGTTGCCATCTATCATCTAACTGTGAATCCGTCCTATGTGCTCAGCTACTGCTGAGGTAGGAAGGGCTGTGCAAAAGCCTAGTCACAGATTATTACCCACAGAGAAGATCTTGGTCCATGGAAGAACCATTATGAATATGGGTAAAATAATTACAATATTTGTTTTTATTGTAAAGATACGCTAAGCACTTTTGTAATGACTGCTGTGACTAACAGTTACTACTTTTATTAAAAATGCTTTGTTGAACTTTATTTGAAAAGTCATTCAGTCTGTGATCGGTTTTTGATGCAAGCAAATAGAGTTCCAAAAAATTAATTTGACTGAAATTAAATTGTTTCTCCCATGAATGGCTTCATTTAAGCACAGAGGGGGGTTTTGTGATTTGTTCTTCGGTTGGTATATCTCAAAAGAGAGTACTCTAGGATTCAGACATTAAAACTTGAAAGGATTGTAAGGCTTCTCCCGGGAAACCCACAGTGAAGAACTTAAAAGCGAAGAAGTTGGAATTTAACTGTGTTTAAACAAGACAGTACTAGGAGCTGGCACACAACTTGCATCTAGAAGTACTCCTGGGCCAGTGACTGCTTCAGAAGGGCTCCCTAGCCCAGCAGGCTTTACCTACTGGTGATATGTGCTGGGGTTCCTTGGGATGTACATAAAGTTGTTTTTGTTTTTAATTTCTGGGGAATGAGTTGTGATATTTTAGGTCATTGACTTTGTTTTTACCAATGTGAGAACATTTCTTCATGCTCTGAAATCCTAAGGTGATCTCACAGTCCACGCCATGCTCTTCCCCGGGAGCTGCCCTGGTCTCTTCCCACCCTTCTCTCCTTGGCCCTGAGGCCGCCTCCCACACTTGTTTGCTCTTGCTGGAGTAAGATGTCTCCATCTAGCAAAGGCTCCCCTTCCCTCAAAGGGCCCGCTACTCATTCCCCCCTTCTCTCCTGGCTTTGCTGGAGAATCCTTCTTCTATTTTATCAGAAACTGCACTTTCTGTCCTTCACGTTAGCTGTAGCACCCGCGTCCAAACCAGGCTCTGTCCTGTATGCAGCTGTTTGGAGGGTTCCCTGTCCTCAGCTCCTGGACAGTCTCTTCTAGAGGGAAGCATTACTGTCGTGGTCAGAGAGCATGGCCTTGGGATGAGCCAGGACAAGGTGCAAATGAAAGTGTGCTAACTGATCATTTTGTCATGTTGGATGATTTCTATGTCTCTAGTCTTTTTTATCTGTAAAATGAAATTAATATGAATTGAGAATTTTTACAAGACAACATAGAGAGAGCACCTAGCACATTCTTGACACTTACCAATACTGGTGTGGATTAGCGCTAACTCTTTTTACCTCTTTTAACAAAGAATTCTACTGTTAGGCTGTAGGGTGAATCACGCACAGTGAGGGGCTCTAAGAATCACCGAGGAGCTGGCTAGTTACTGGAAGAGACGGGGCTAGCCCTTAGCCCCTTGCCCATTTGACTGTCAGAAGTTATTGTGCCCGCTAGAGATCAGAGTGAAGTCGAAGAGGGTGCAGAGTCCTTGGGGAGTGTAAGTAGCATATTCCTTTAGCCCCTTCTGCTGCTCGGCAGTGCCAGGCGCCTTTTGGAAAGGAAGCAGCAGCATTGCCGTCTCTCCGGGGCTTTGTCTGTTACTTCTGTCTGCACATCGCTGCTCACTGTCGGTCTGTCCCACCGCATTGCCAGCGTCAAGGCTCCTGTCTGTCCTTCTGGGGTTGTACTTGGCACCTGAGCAGTCCCTGGTGTGGGGTAGGTGCGCAGACTGCATGGATCAGATCAGAGCTGTGTATCTGATTGCTAAACTGGGCGTGACCACATTCGTCTACCAGCATGGTTGAAGAGAACGTGCTGTCACGCGCACTCCCTGGTCAGTGTCTCAGAGCCTGTGTCACAAGAACTCTATTGTGTTTCCTGCTTTTATTCCCCATGCTTTTATTCTCTGCCTTTCAGTCATCACTGTCTGGACGTCCTGCCTTAACTGTTGTGTGGTCTCCATTTGCTCTTCTGCTCTTGGCTCTTGTCTCTTGCTTCTGTACATTATTTTAGATTGTGTAATCCGCAGAATTCCACTGAGTCTCCACTAGCACTTTGTCAGTGAATTGCCTCATTGCCCTGGGACTTCATTACAATCTACTTATTTATTTTCCTGTTGGGGGGGGGGATGACAACCTCAAATGTCATCTCCTCAAATGTCTGCCCCTTCTGAGACAGGCGACAGCCAACCAAAATGCAAACACAATGTATGAACTCCATCCACTCAGTTAGGAAAGTAAGGTCTTTTTTCCTTTTCTCAAAAATTAAAGCTTATCAGGTACTTTTCCATAAACAAAAGACTAGCTTTAGCATCTTGAGTAGCAGTCTATTTTTCTTTATTGAACACAGATTTTTTTCTCACACAGCATATCCTGATTACAGTCCCCCCATTCTTCCTGTTTCTCCTCCCCTCCCGCTCCCAGTCCACCCCTTTCTCCCTGTCATTAGCAAACACACAGGTTTCTGTGGGATAATAATAATAATAATAATAATAATAATAATATGAAATAAAATATAACAAGATAAACAAACACTAACACATCTGAACTGGTCAAAACCAACCAACCAGCAAAACAGAGCAGGAGAAGAGCCTAAGAGAAGGCGTAAGACACAGAGGTCCAGTCGTCTGCACACTTGGGGTGCCATATATGCAAAGGACTTGTAAGCTAAAAAGAGGGAAAAAAAGATATATAAATAAAATAAAAATTAAAAAATAGAATTAAAAACAACAAGAAGCAGGGAGAGCCCTGGCTGACATTGAGACAAGGAACCTGGAAAGATGAGTTCATTTTCTGTTGGCCATCTACTGCTGGCATGCAGCCCACCCTTAAGAGGGGTTTGTTTCCCCAGGGAGACACCCTTGGAGAAAACAAAATCTTCATCTGCAGGTGGTTGTCACCTGGAGATAGTTCCTGGGGTAGGAATGGGGGTCCTGCCTGGTGCAGACCTGTGCAGGCAGGCCTGTGCATGCATGCCGCCTCAATCTGCACATTCACATGCAGGCATGTGGACCTCAAGAGTCTTGCTTTGGGGTGTCCTACGTTTCCTCTGGCTCTTGCACTCTTCCCACCTCCTCTTCCATGGGTTCCCTGACCTGAGGGGAGGGATCTGATGGAGGCACCCCGTTTAGGTGTGAGTGTTGCAGGGGCTCTCACTGTCTGCATGCTGTCTGGCTGGGGGTCTCTGTGTGTGTTCCCATCTGCTGCAGGAGGTAGCCTCTCTGGTGATGGCTGAGCAAGGCCCTGATCTGCTTCCCTGTCTGGGGTGACCTGTGGGTTCCCAGGGAGCGCTGTCTGGAACTAGGCGCGGCCCCCCTGGCCGCAATCCCACAGGTCTTATTTTTAACTTTAGGAAGTCTTGCATGGGGTGTGTCTGTGTGTCTGCTTCTCCCCTCAGATGTTTTCCTTCACACTCAGTGTAAAGGACGAGTTTAAGTTTCCCATTTGCTCAGTCCCTCCTCTCTTCCTGGACAGCTTTGTTTGACTTGTGTGGTGGTTTGAATAAGAATGGCCCCCACAGACTCATACTTGATTGCTTGGTCATCAGGAATCAGCACTATTTGGGAGGAACTGGGAGGTGTGGCCTTGGAGTAGGTATGAGCTGACCAAGGGAAGTGTGTCATTGGGGTTGGGCTTTGGGACTCTGGATAGAGAACTCTCAGCTGCCATGTCTGCCTGTGTGCCACCATGCTCCCCACCATGAGGATGATGGGCTAACCCTCTGAACCTTAAGCGAGCCCCAATTAAACGCTGTCCTTTATAATGGTGTCTCTTCATGTAGAACATTGACTTAGATACTTGGATATGGTGTTTGAGCAAGGCCTTGTAGAAAACATAGGTATGGAAAATACAAAGAGGCACAGTGGAGTATTTTGTTTTTATGGATTTTTAAAAAAACAAATGGTAAGCTCTATGAATTATTGCCTCAGAGAACAAATATCAAATTTTATTTCCTATCAGTACGTTTTTCTCCAAGTGTGTTCATTTTGTTTTGCTTTGTAACAAACAGCAATTTAAAATCACCATTACTTCACATTTTCCTGGAGTCTGGCCCTGGCTCTCAGAAGCTTCAGTCAGGAGAGCAACCGGCAATGTCCCCGAGACCCTGGGCCGTCTTCCTCGGAAGACGGATAGGATAGGATAGGATAGACTATAGGATAGTTCTCCATGGTGTAGAATTCAGGCCTTGCTTGGAGGCTGAAGGTTGTCTGCTCTTTGCGTGGCCCCTGTTCTCTGTCCGTTCTGAAATGTGGCGTTGCTTCTCTAATACCCAGGATGTAGTTCGGTGCTTCTGACATAACTGTCTTTGATGCCTCTCTCTGATAACTAGGCCTTCTTACCGGCTTTACTCCATCCCAGTAACCGTCCTTTTGTTAGAGACCCTCAGTGTGTCTCAGACTCCTCCTCCTCTGCTTTGTAGCCAGCTGCTCACAGGGCCCTGTCACAGGCCCCATCCCTGCCCTAGAAGTCCTTGTTTTTCTTGGAGTGGGAATTGTGGGGTTGTCTTACAAGGCTGCCTACCATGGTTTCCCTTATATTATTAATGTGATTTGAAGCCTTTAAGTCATGGAGGCTGAAGAAATTAAAATCGCAGGCTGTTTTTCCAGAGGACTCCTGTTGGATTCCTAGGACCTACGTGGTAACTCACAGAGGTCTGCAAGGTCAGTTCCAAGGGAATCCAACCACCTCTGCTGGCCCTGTGGGAACTGCGTGTCCATGGTCTGCAGAGATGAGGCAGGCAAAACCGTCATACATACTAAAAATATACGTTAGGTTTTATGTAAAGGGTATAGATACATAGAAAAATACTAGTAAACTATATTAAATAGACAGTGGAAACCAATTATTTTCTCAAGTATTGTAACTGTAACCTTGGTAGATTGTTTTATAATTTTGTTTCTCTAGAGTATAGTATAATTAATTCTCATTATTCTTAGAAAAGAATCTTGGTGAAATTTTGGTAATTTTCTCTTTGCTTAGTAATAAATATGTATAATTTCAAAAATCCTGTTTCGTCTTTACATAAATTTAATACTTAGTTCTGTACTCTAAGTGTTTTGAAGTTATATGGTAATTTTCTCACATGAAAGGGGGGGGTGAACCTTTCACAACGCTGAGTGTAGTGTTGCTTAGCTACCCAGCCCTTTCATGTGAAATGTTAGACATTTTGATAATTGGTAGCCCTTGAGCTTCTGAGTGTTGGTTCCTGACACACTGTGTTTTTATGTAAGCCATTCACCTTTGTATTGTAGATGTTTCTATGAGGTAAAATAAAAGAAGAGTGTATTTAACAGCAGTCTGTAGAGTGCCTTAACTGTGTAAAATTAGTCATTTTAGGAAATGCTCTAATGGACATGAATGAAATTATAAAAATACTTTAATATGAGCTTGCTTCAAATACAGCTGTACTACAAAATGCTGTAAGGTACTGACCTGTCACGTGGCTGTAGGGAAAAGATCAGTGGAGGATGTCCAGAGTGTTACATGGAGTTGTATAGCAATCCTGAGATGGCAGGAGCAGCATTGGACACACATGGAGAGTGCACTCGAATCACTCTGCCCCCCCCCACCCCCCGTGGTACCCATGTTACTTAAGTAGTATCTCACACTGCTCCTCCAATGGGAGAAGAGCATGAGGCATGCCTAGGTAGCCCCATTAGGTTTCGGTTTCTACTTTTCCCGTGTGCGTTTGTGGGTGTGGGTGTGCATGCACAGGAGCTTCAAGGCTGGTGCCAGGAAGCCTCCTCCACTGCTTTTCTACCTTATCTATTAAGGCAATATCTCGTGAGATCCAGAGCTCTGGCTAACCATTGGCTTGCTCCGAGGATGCCTGTACGTGCTGTCTGAGACTGAAGTCATAGGCGACACGTGGGTGTGGGGTTCTGCAGCTCCAAATCCCAGGGCTCACATTTGCATGGCAGTGTGTTTTAGCTGAGCCTTTCCCAGCCTGGAGACTCTTGCACTGCAGTTTTTTCTGGGCATTCCCCTTATACACCCCCTTCCTTCAAATTCCTGTGCATTATACATAGACTTTTTTAAAACAGATTTTGCCTCAAGTTCATTTGTAACAACAGCATAGGACACTGGTCATCTGCAAATAGTGTGTAGGTAGGTGTGTCACAGCAATACGGCAATCCATCTGTCTTCACGCTGGCAGGAGCCTTTTCTATGGGGCCATCACAGAGGCCTGGGCAACTTTGGAGCCTGAGCTGAAGCTGAAGCCTGGGCCTTAGCTGGAGCTGGAGCCCCTGCCTTGGTTTGAACCTTGGGGTTTGGATGACAGAGCCTTTGAGCCGTGGCCATGTAGCTTCGAATCCGCTTCCCAAACTTGGGGTGAGTGATGAAAGCCAGGCGACTGAGTCTGCAGCTGGGGCCCTCTGGCATCTTGGGCTTGATGGCCTGAGGCTTCACAAGGGCCTTGATGGCCTCTGCGCATGCACTCACTGCCTTTGCATTGTTGGCCTGCATCTTCTCCAGGCCTTTCTTGTTGTGCTTCTTGGCAAAGTGCATGTTCCTCAGGAACTTAGGGTCAACCCCCTTAAAAGACTGATATCTTTGTGACCAGGGTTTCTTGATGCCATTTCTGTGCCATTTCCGGGACTGGTTGTATATGGTGTGGTTCTGGGACTTGGCCATGTCTGCATGTTCCCCGCAGTGCCTGGACCGGAAGAGCCATTTACTTTCTAAAAGTGCAGATAAATCCGAGTTGAGCAGTGTCCATCTACAATCCTACTTCCTCCAGAGAAGCAAAACTAAGGAATTAGTATATTTCTCTCCTTTAAATATTTTGCTGTAGAATTCTAAGCTGTATGTCATATTCAGTTTGCATGTTGTTTTAACTTCCTTATCATGGGATAGGAATCCCTTAAATCACTAAAACTGTTTACAAGCGCGTTGGCCGCGGTGTTCTGCGTTTTACTGAGGAGGTGAAACTGGAAATCCTGTGAACCTTCGTCAGTACTTCTGGGCTCCTTTACTATGGTTCCTAGAGGAAGAAGAAACAGTTTAAAGACTTAAAACTGAAGTTGACCTTGTTAATTAACATTTGCTAGTTTAATTTTAAAGAGCATACATTTGCATACTGTTTTTATGACAGAGAAAGTGAATTAGCCCTTTATAGATTGGTGAGAGCTTTGATCCCCATCTCCTTTATTGATTAGCCCTGTGCCTTGTGACTTTGGGGGGAAAGCCTCCTGAGCCTAATCCCTTCTTCTGTTACATTTTCCTATTGATTTTCCTTTAAAGTTTATTTATATACTTTGTAAAGTGCAGGTATTTCAGAAATTTGTTTCCGTTCTCTACCTTTAACTCTTTTGTTCTCACTCATTGCATTTGGGCTTATAAATCTTTTTACTGTGTGCATTCCCTACATTTTATCCCCTTTGTCCTTTGTGTTTATATCTAACTTTAAATACTATAAAGTGTTTTTTGGTGTTCCCAGGGCTGAGTTAAAACAAATCTGACTTTGACACTAATCCAGTGTTAAGAATGTGGAAACAGCACTTCTTTGCCATTGATTTTAGAAAGTTCTAGCATCTGTAAATTCTTTCTTTTACATTCATATAACATCTACTGTAGGAGGTTGCTATAATATTTATATTTTATTAATATTAGTAATCTTTTACTGTACCATTTAAGCATTACAGTGTGTGTTAAGAATGTTTGTATTGAAAAGTGAGTTCCGTACCACCTGCGCTCTCCGATGTTTGCTGGGGGCTTGGAGCCATCACTCACAGATAAAGGGGAGGGAAGTATGATAAACTTTTATTGTTGTAACCCATTGACATTTGTGAACTTTAGTAATGGTAATTTCCTGCATGAATACAGTGTATCTTAAGTTCTAGCCACCTGCGCCCCATTCTCCTGACTCCTATCTTAACCGCACATTGGTGGCTGCACTTTGTTCTCTATGACTATCTTTCTGGTTTTGCACCAGTACCACAATATTGGCTAGCATTATCCTTTTTTTTCTCCCTTCAGGCCTTATCCCTCTCTGTAAACTAATATAATTGTTTTCCTGACATCTCATGCTATAGGCATAGCTACTTGTCTTATGTTTTTAAATTGCTATTGTAAGTAAAGGAAAAAACTCTATTACTGACAAGATTGATGAGTACTGATTTTTAAAAAGAGTATTTCTTTCAAGCATGAGCTCTTCTCAGTAGTTATTACAGATACATCTATACACATTGTATATGTATAATAGTTTCAAATGAAAGTTTACTTTTCCCCCCAGGAGTTGTAGATTGGCCAGTGAGAACAGAGTGGTCTTAATAAAAACTTTAACAGTAGGTATTCTCATCTCATCAAAGTGAAATGCACGGTAAGGAAAAACTATAATTAGTGTTCTATCAAAATGGAAGTGCCAGTGGAGAACAGTCATCCATAATTATCTAATTAGATTAACCACACTGTCACTTTACATAGGGTCAAAAGCAGAGGAGGGAAGTGTTTCCTTGTCCAGCAGGGGGCAGCATCTGACTGTCAATAATGGGTCCCCTTGCCTACTGTTGGTGAGTAGAGAGGCAGAGCAAGTACTTCATTCACCTTGGGCCTGGAGAGTGGGAGTAAACACTGTGCAGTGGCTGTGTGGCATTGCCTGTTCCAGCAGAGCTCCTGGTGGGGCAGCCAGTCAGTCCCCTCAGGCCGTCGTATGTACACACCACTGTTGAAATCAGAGCTACAAGTGGGTCTGTGCGTGCAAGTCTTTATTATGACTTTAAGAGCCAATATTTTCCTGTCACTTCAGTGTTTATATTTCATGGCTTTGATGTGTAATAAATCATTCCACAAATTAGAGACTTAAAACCTTTGTTTGTTGGTCATTTGTTGAGTGGGTAGTCTTCAGCTTGTAACTGTTACCATCCTGGTTAACATTATAGTAAGTTGACACATAAAGACATAGTAGGCACACGCCTCACTTACAGAACCGTAATGCAACTATTGAAGACACAGCAAGGTGGGAGAATGGTCTTCCCTAGATGGAGGCGCACAGGACACTCAGCTGTGGACTGTGGGGTGTGTGGGAGAAGAAGTGCATGTGGACACTAGATGGAGGCGCACAGGACACTCAGCTGGACTCTGACAAGCTTGGAGCTCAGCAGGCCGGTGTGAAATGAGCGGTAAAGGTAACTGATGTGGTAGATAGGAGGAGCCAGCCTTTTGAGAATTGAGAGAAAAAGAGTTCTGCCAGAATCAGTCTTGGGCGGCATCACCCTAGTCAGTGAGTTTTGAAGAAGTACACCATGGTAAAGGCCACCTCTGTGAAGGGAAAGTACAACCAAGGTTGCTGCTGTGGTAGCTTGTGCCCTGTCCTCAACCTCTAAGGAGTGGTGTGAGTGCTTCCTGTCAGCGGCAGCAGGGCCCTCAGGGGCCAGAGGTGCCGGGGAAGATGAGACGTGCAAAGTGGGAACTGGTGGAGAGATGGACAGTGCCGAGGGAGTTGGAGGAGGGAGGCAGCTGGTTGTGCTGTGCCAGGACAGGCCCCTCTGCGGCACGTTTAGCAGGACAGCTATCCCATTTGAAGTCTGCCCCTGTTGCTGTCCCAGTGTGGTGTTCACTGGGCCACGCCCTTATAACTCGTCACTAAATGCTCTCCCATCAGCATTTACATTATCTATTGCTGCGTTCTCAGCTCTGAGGTGGCCATGTTGTCCTTGTCTTGCAGAAGCCGAAGCCGAGAGACTGGCACCCTCCCGGAGGCTTCATCCTGGGGCTGTGGGCGCTCATCATCATGGTCTTCTTCAAGACCTATGGAATCAAGCATATGAAGTTCATTTTTTAAGACTCAAAGATGTATGAAGAAGAATGAATGGAAGATTGCAGCCTTGGATCAAAACTTAGGTTTTTATATGTTTTTAAATATGTTGCTTTTGTGTAATTTGGGAAGAAAATTAGGAAAATTGAATATTAATGAACTTTTGACTTAAAACATAATATTGTTAATGCACTTGTTTATTGGCCACAGAATATGTCTTTCATTGTGTTTGTGTGTGTGAGTTATAGAAAGCAGAGAGCAATGACATTGGAACTTATTGCTTAATTCTTTTTACCCTCCTCTCATTGTAAAAGTGAGAGTTGTTAAGGTGTTGGTTCCCACTAAAGGAAGTTACTTCCGTTAATAGGTTTGTGTGTGTTGTCTTCGTCTTTTTATCTATGGACATATGTTCCCAACCATACAGAATATGCCATCCTAATCTTTTGGTGTTTACAATGCATTATTAACCTTTCTCCGCCCTTGGACATCCTTCAAGGGTAGGTATACTGTGAGCCTGACTTGCCTCACTTGCCTGCAGTCCAGGCTGTTCAGGAGGCTAAGTCGATTTTTGAGCCCTGGGGGTTGAAAGTCTGCCTGGGCAACAAACAACAGAAAAGAGAAACACCACGGAATGCACTACCTACTGTATGGTGTTCATGTGAAAGAGAAACACCACGGAATGCACTACCTACTGTATGGTGTTCACGTGACAGCTCCTGATGGACCCTTACCTGTTCCCAGAGTTCCCTTGGGCTCACTCTGGAGTACTAACGACTCTGGAATTCTGCAGCTTTAATTGCATGGGAAGATGGAAACACAGCTTTGCTAGCTGTTTATCTAGGGAAGTCATGCCTCTGAGAATTTTTAGTGGTAACCCCTCAGAGAAACATGCCCTATTATTTTTTATTTTTAAGAAACTTCTAGAATTGATTATATCTCTTCAGTTTTTGTCCTGAAAGAGACTGATTGCTGACAGCTGGATCTATGTTGTCCCTGAGGATAGCCCCATAAACTGGATAACATGCATGGAGCACACACTGAAGGCCCCACCTTCATGTCTGATGGATCAGTAAAACACATCCAACACTGACTCTTCTAGGATGTCAGTCACCTCCACGTCTTCCTGCAGTGAAAAGATGGCCAAGCTTGGGTCTTGTGACCAATCTCAGACACACTTTTCTCTTTCAGACCTTGGCATCAGAGAGCCGTGCTGGGGTGGGCTGTGCCTATAGGTTTACTATTCATGTCTGAGGAGAGTCTCAGGTGTTTCATCCAAGAATCTATATGTTCATCTGTTTTCTTTACAAATACTGTTTCTAATTGTAGATAACAATTAAGAAAAGTCTTCTAATCCCTGGCAATAGGCAGAGACACCTTGTTGGTAATATTGCTCTTATATCAGCCAGGGGCAGAGCACATGGCTGTCCTTGTCCATCCTGGCTTGTTGCCTGGTGGCCAAAATTGTGTTATGCCTAGGACACATAATAATCAAATCAATTATCAAATCAAATCGAGGCAGCGCAACTTGGGAGGAAAATGATAGAGGCCTGTGGACCAACATGCCACCCACAGACCTGCCCTCTGATGTATGACACAGGTGGGCTGAATATACCCACCTGCTGTGCACAGACAGGATGTCATCCAGGGGCCCACCAGCTGCATGGCCACCCTGCTGCAGGAGTCACCATGATATGTTAGTATGTGCTGGTCAGGTGGGAGACTCAAGGGCAGAGAGGAGTAGCCTGTGGTTAGTGGCCAGCGCTGCCACCTCGGGCCATGCTGCTAGTGAAGGCCGTGTCTGAGTCCGTGGCTATGCAGGGGCAAGGATAGGTGTCCATATCTGAGGCTCGATGTCACTATAGAGCAGGGGAAGACCCTGATGGGGCAGCCTCTGGGGACCACGTGGATGTCCAAGGCTGTGCAGAACGGGCCCCGCCCTTCACTGGCTGCAGCCCTCTGGAGATCTGGCCCTTCGCCTTGCCCTGGCAGCACTGCGGAGCTGGTCCTGGAAGTAGGAGTGTGGGTGAGTTGGGCCCCTATGTGAGGGAGAACTGGTCCTGCCACTCCTCTGCCATGAGGTGTCCTGGGCAGAGGATGTGTGAGTGTGGGAGAGCTGACCCTCTACTTGGCTGTTGTGGGGTGACAGGGGCACAGAGATGCCTCCCTTGCAGCTTCCAGCAGTCAGGAAAGCTGCCCACAGGGTGATGGGTACAGGGAAACTAGCCTGCTCCCTTACCTGCTGCAGCACTGGGGAGAGTGGGCCCATGCCTTGACTGGGCAGAACAGAGCACTTAATTCTGAAGGCATGGGTGCTGTCAGCTGACCCTGCCTCCCGCCAATGGCGGCACGGGGTGGCTTAGCCAGAGCAGTGCTGGAGAGCTCATCCTGGAGGGGAAGCTAGAGGAGAGCCCAGCAGCCCAGGTCCATCCCCAACATCCATACTATCTGCAAATCGTTGGGGTGCATGAACGAGCCAGTCCTGCACTTCCAAAGCTGTAGGAGTCCTGGTGAGGATCCTCTATTGATGATGTCACAGAAACCAAAGACCTCCAGCCAGAGCGATGACTCATTGCAGTGGACATTTACAAGTAAAGACGTGTGGACAGAGGGGTATACTGTGAGACTCACTGTGATGTGTGGACAGAGGATGGACTGTGAGACTCACTGTGACGTGTGGACAGAGGGTGGACTGTGAGACTCACTGTGATGTGTGGACAGAGGGTGGACTGTGAGACTCACTGTGACGTGGACAGAGGGTGGACTGTGA
>NC_034593.1:139952007-139960794 GCF_900095145.1 Mus pahari
AGGGTGGACTGTGAGACTCACTGTGACGTGTGGACAGAGGGTGGACTGTGAGACTCACTGTGACATGGACAGAGGGTGGACTGTGAGACTCACTGTAACTCCACAGCTTCCTCAGTGAGATGTTTTCCATGCTTTGTGTTTTCGTTATTTGTTGTTTGTTTTTTATTTTGGGGGAGATTGCAAGGGCAGAGGGCAGATATTGGGGGACTAGATGAGTGGGACTGGGGTGCATGATGTGAAACTCACAAAGAATCAATAAAAATTTAAAAAGGAAAAGAAAACCTTTCCTGCGCAGTCAGTGGTCTCAGTGGCTGCAATCCCTTCAGGGTATGGAGGGGTCTCTTCACGGTGGCCTCCTGTCAGATAGCCTGCATATCAGATAGTTATAGTACAACTCGTAACAGTAGCAAAGTTACAGTTACAAAGGAGCAACAAAATAACTTTGTGGCTGGGGGTCATGCAACCTGAGGAGCTGTATTAAAGGGTGGCAGCATTTGGAAGGTTGAGAAGCACTCCTCCCATTTTAATCCACTGATCTCGTTACCAGTTAGCGCTTAAAACATTGTGCCATGGTTGTAAGCAAAGCATTCGCTCGCAGGCAGCAGAGTGACTGTCACCTCTTCGATGACAGTCTGGTGCAGGTAATACCAAAGTTTCTCTAACTCCAAGTTTTTATCTGAATTGACAGTTTTGTTGGTGTGCTATATAAGAGAAAAAGGAAACTTTTACCTGGCTACATAAAGAATTATCCCTGTGAGCACAGAAGGAGATCAAGCAGAAGGTTGAGTGACTAGCTCTTGTAGTAAGAGACAGTCTGACCGTGTGCCTTCCAGACCGTGACACAAGGTACTGGAGACGTGGTTGGGTGGAGCAGGAGGAGCGTAAGAGTGAGGACTGCCCTTGAGCCAAAGTCATTTCTCTGAATGTAGTGAACATGCCCTGCCGCTTCTGGGAAGCAGAGCTCACCCTCAGAGGCCGAGAGTAGCATGCACTGTTCATTCACCCCAGCACACTTGGAGAGGGCACGGGCGTTTGACATGGTGGTGTTTGTTCTTGTTTCTTCTTTCACTTTCCGACTTTTCAGAATACAGTTGAAGGAAAAAAACTTTAAAAGTCTGCTTATAGCTGTAGTCTCTGCCCACAAAGCTGCTCTGTAAGTAAACCGCGTGAGTATATACAGCAAATAACACATATCCTAAATATACTCTCAGAGGCCCAAAGAGCTGAAGGGAAGTGCTTGCCTCTCAGTGTGGCAGGACGGATGAGATAATGCTGTCACTGAACATTTCGGAAGTTGTAAATATGCTGTGCGATTGCTCTCACTGGTGCTTAGGGGCACGCAGGGACAGCCATGGTAACAGGGTTCTACTGGGCTTCGGTGTCTTCTTAAGCTGCTCTGTGACAATCCTGGTTCTATGGTGCTTTTTCTCTTCTGCCCCGTGGTGTTGTTGAGGTCTGAGAGCAGGGAAGTAGACCAGTGGACCCCTGCAGGCATTCCAGCATTTCAGAGAGCACAGGGCACAGCGGGGCTGTACCTGGCAGGCAGCGTGTGTGAGGAAAAGACACCCAGGCCGAATGTTGTGGATTCCAGCCTCACCCTCACGAGACATATATTTGCAGCTTATAAAAGGAAAATGTAGTTTGGATGCAAAGGTGATAAAATTGAATCAAAAATTAGAAGTAAACCTCAAAATAATGTATGCATTTATGGTTTCGATTTTTATATATTCTCTGCTGCTTGAAAGTGAGGAGCCCCACAGCAGGCATAACTCACCCCTCCTGCTTACCCAGTGCTTTCTGTCCAGGTCTGTGCCGCTAACATTTCTTCCATTATGCATGTGGTGTAGCAGTTACAGTTACTGTGGGAATCATCATTCAAAGTTCTGATGCTTACATTTCTGGAATCTTTACAACAAATATGAATTAACATATTACCCTTTCCTATTTCTTTGTACCAAAATTAAGCCCATCTGTGGTAGATGCTGTTCTAACTTGTGAAAGATATTTTGTAAACACAGTACAAGATATAGCCTTGGAGCCGTGACCAGAATCCAGCTCTGCTCTGTGGCACCAGCTTCATTGCTTCACAGTTTCACTCGGAACCTCAGAGCCTTAACTGCTGTCTGCGGCCTGCACGGCCGCTGGTCAGCACACCTCTGCATGGCACTGGTCAGCACACCTCTGCACGGCCGCTGGTCAGCACACCTCTACACGGCCGCTGGTCAGCACACCTCTGCACGGCCGCTGGTCAGCACACCTCTGCACGGCCACTGGTCAGCACACCTCTGCACGGCCGCTGGTCAGCACACCTCTGCACGGCCGCTGGTCAGCACATCTCTGCACGGCCGCTGGTCAGCACACCTCGGGGCTTTCTGGGCTCCCTCACCCCTTCCTTATATGCAAAACTCTTTAGCGTCTTGGACATGCACTGTGGAACACTTGACTTTATTTAACTATGTGCATGCATATATATCATTATGTTTTGTTCCCTCGGCCCTCACTGCCTCACCCCGGATAGTCTCACTTTGGTATCACACATATGCACATGAGAAGGTTTAAGGTTTTAGATTCAAGGGTGACACTGAGACAGATATGGCATATGTTATACATGTATGTATGTATGTATGTATCTATAATTATAATTTTATGTTATATGCATGTATGTATTAGGAAAGAGATTAGTGTCACAGATAGACAGGTAACAGCATTCAGGAGCTCCAAGGAGAGCTCAGACCAGCACGGCAGAGTAAAAGTCTCCTCTTAAATACTTGAGAGGAAGAGGGAAGGGAACTGGACGGAAAGGTTTGCTATTTTGACCCCAGGTGGCCTTCGCTCGGGTAAGCAGTGAATACTCACGTAGTCACAGAACATTAGGTCAAGGTCCCTCTGGGTCAACCATTACTGGAGCTGGTGAGCAGAGATGTCTAGAGAAATAGGTCTCTGGTTCTAGAGACGTGATTACCTTGGCCAGATCACCTTGGATTCTGGAGTCGTCACAGTTCAACCAAAATGGAGGAGCTGTACAAAAAGCAGTATGACCTTGGCTCACAAGATATATATGTGAAGGAGATATGTGCATTTAGCTAAGTGTACTCCTGCAGGTGAGAGAACATGCCACTCTTGGTCTTTGCCTCCCCCAGGCGGCCTCTTCTCCCCATAGACCTACCTTTACATCACCCCTATATTTCTGTTTAGATGTATTTAAGTGTCTAGTCTGCCCATGAGAGAGAGTGTAGCATTTGACTTTGAGTGGCTTATTTCACTTAACACCGAGGTCTCCAATTCCATTCATTTCCCTGCAGATGGTGTAGTTTGGTTCTTTGCAGCCAGCTTCAGACCATACAGCACATTTCCTTTGTCCACTCAATGGCTGATGGACATCTCACTGGCTCCTTATCTTGGCTGTTATGGGTAGTGACGTGAATGCAGTAAACATGAATGCAGTTTTATCTCCTACAGAGAGATTGAACAAAAGTGCAGTATTCACTGTAGTGCAGCTGTGAGCAGCATGCTTTAAGGTTGCAGCGCTCTTTCTGAGTTCTGTGTAGACCTTCCAGAACTGCACACCACTCAGACTTCCTGTGCTTTTCCAAAATGTTGTAAGTGCTGGAAACAGATGTCTATGTAGTGTTTACTATGGGCAATACTGCAAATTCAATGATGCTTCTCACATCAGGAGGTAGAGTCTATAATACAGTCTCTCACTCCTCGGATCTGGGCTGGATAGACACTTACTTCTATTCAGTAGAACAGTACTGCCCATTCTGGAGTGAGGCCATTGAAGGTGACCCATACATATGTCCTGCTGTCTCTCAGACCTCTAGGCCCAGCCACCATCCCTGAGGAACTGAGCCCTGTGGAGAAGCTGTGCTCCAGCCCATGCCCTAGTCAATCTATGGCACCATCTCCTGATTGCCCAGAACCATGAGCATATTGCAGTTAGAGAAACAGTGTCGAGTTGGAGCAGTTGCTAAGCAGTAGTAACTGAGACCGTAAAGTGCTGCGCCTGGAGGTGCTCCCGGGGGTGCGAAGGTAGGATTCTTTCCTAAAGAGTAACGTGGTTCTAGAGTGATTCCCGAGAGAACTGCTACCAGGGAAGCAACAAGAACAAGTCCCATTTAAGAGCCACACGATCCGGACTCCACACAGGCACTTTCATTTTTAGTTACTGTGACAATGGAAGCTTTGTGGTCTGGAAATGAACCAGGCTCTGGACCAGTTCCCCTGCTGTCTACCCCCTGCCACTTGGCAGGTTCTGCCCTTCCACTCACCTAGACTCAGGCTGAGGCCTGCACCTTGAGAGCTGGTCATGTGCATCCCATCTGGGAGCTCCTTTCCCTCACAGTGTGCTCAGACCTTCACTACTAAAGTTCTCAGAGCAATATGCTCTCCGCTAAATGCTTCATCGTGCTAGTTCAGCTGGCTTTTTCCCTCCTCTCCCCGTGAGCATGTGCGTGCTTGCCGTCTCTTCTTGCTAAGCACACTTTTCACAGTGTCTCTTCTCCCTTCACGCTGCTGTCAGTTCCAGGCACCCCTGCTCAGCTGTTTGGCTTCCTTTAAGTCTTGTCTGAGTGCTTCTCCACAGCAGCATGCTCCAGATGTTCTGCACATTTTTTCCCAAATCAAAAGCTGCTTACCGTCCCCCTGTATGTACATTCCCATCTGTATTTTCCAGTTGCCTCTACATCATTGGCAGTCAAATGTCTATGTCTAGATATCTTTCTTTTTAAAAAAAATTTTTTTGATGTGTGTGGGAGGGTACATCTGTGTAAGTAAGGTGGGGTTACTTTATAACAGAGAAATGATACCTCGTTAGACATCAGAGACTAGTGGATAAAAGATCCAGTTCTAGAGGGGGTCTATTATATCCCAAATGTTGTCCCCCATCCCAGTCCCCTCCCCTTTGCCTCTGAGGGGGCAGCCCTCCCCCATACCCCTCCATCCTTGTTCATCCTGTCTCTGCAGGACTAGCCGCATCCACTCCCTCTGAGGCCATAGTGTCGGGAGACTCGGAACAGCCCACGTATGATCTTTGTTTGGTGGCTTAGTCTCTGGGAGCTCCCAGGGCTCCAGGATAGGTGACACTGTAGATCTTCCTGTGGGGTTACCATCTCCTTAAGGGCCTTCAGTCTTTGCCTTTACTTTTCACAGTGGTCCCTGACCTCGCTCCAGTGTTTGTCATTATCTGCCTCTGCCTCAGTTGCTGAGTAGAGCCTCACAGAGGGCTGCTATGCTAGGCTCCTGTCTGCAAGCACAGCCTAGCATCAGTAATAGTGTGAGGGACTGGTGTCTGCCCATAGGATGCGTCTCAAGATGGGTCAGTCACTGATCAGCCATTCCTTCAGTCTCTGCTCCATCTTTGCCCCTGCATTTCTGTTAGATAGAACCAATTTTGGATCAAAAGGTTTGTAGGTGGGTTGGTGTACCCATCCCTCCACTGGGGGTCCTGTCTGGCTACTGGAGGCGGTCTCTTCAGGTTCCATATCCCAACTCACCCCACACAAAACTCAAGTCCAAAACTCAAAGACCTCAACATAAAACCAGATACACTGAATCTAGTAGAAGAGAAAGTGGGAAACAGCCTTGAACACAGTGGCCCAGGAGAAAATTATTCCCTGAACAGAACACCAATTGGTTAGGAACTAAGGTCAAGAATTAGTAAATGGGACCTCGTGAAACTGAAAATCTTCAAAGGACAAAACGGCAGTCTACAGTTTGGGAAAAGATCTTCACTAACTCTTCATCCAACCGAGGGCTAATATCCAAAATATATAAAGAACTCAAGAATTTAGACCGTTAAAAATCCAAATAACCCAATCAAAAAGTGGGGTACAGAACTGTGATGTTTTATATATGCTCAGCCCATGGAGTGGCACTATTTGAGGGTGTGGCCTTGTTGAAGTAGATGTGTTCTTGTTGGAGTAGGGATGTCACTGTGGGCATGGGCTTTAATACCCTCGTCCTAGCTGTCTGGAAGCCAGTATTCTGCCAGCAGCCTTCAGAGGAAGATGTAGAACGCTCAGCTCCTCCTGCACCATTCCAGCCTGGATGCTGCCATGCTCCCACCTTGATGATACTGAATTGAACCTCTGATCCTGTAAGCCAGCCCTGATTAAATGTTGTCCTTATAAGAGATGCACTGGTCATGGTGTCTGTTCACAGCAGTAAAACCCTAAGATAAGAACTAAACAGAATTCTCTGCAAATCTTGAGTGGCTGAGAAGCACCTAAACAAATGTTCAACATCCTTAGTCATCAGGGAAATGTAAATCAAAATGACCCTGAGATTCCACCTTACACCAATCAGAATGGCTGAGATCACAAAGGCAAGTAACAGCACTGCTGGTGTGGATACGGAGAAAGAGGAACACTCCTCCATTGCTGCTGGGGTTGCAAACTGGTATAATCGCTCTGTGAAATTTTCTGGCAGGTTTTCGGAAAATTGGAACTGCTTCTACCTGAAGACCCAGCAATGCCACTCCTTGGTATACACTCAAAAGATGCTCCACCATGCCCCAAGGACACATACTCCACTATGTTCATACCAGGTTTATTTGTAATAGCCAGAAACTGGAAGCAACCCAGATATCCCTTAATCAAACAATGGATACAGAAAATGTGGTTCATTTACACAGTGGAATGCAATTCAGCTATGAAAAACATGGACATCATGAATTTTGCAGGCAAATGGATGGAACTAGAAAATATCCTGAGTGAAGTAACCCAGTCCCTAAAGGACATGCATGGTATGTACTGTTTGATAAGTGGATATTAGCCAAAAAGTTCAGAATACCCGCAATACTCTCCCACATCCCAGAGAGCCAGGATGAGGGAGACTCCCAGGACTCAATGTACATGACCTTGGGTATCTTCCTTAAGTGCTACGTGAACTGTCCCTTTCTACTTGAAAGCACCTAACTGAGCCTATCATTGTTTCTCTCATGATCCAGCTCTTCTTTTCTCTCTCTCCCAATCCTCTTGGATGACCTAGGATTATGAGGATATGTGTCCTGTGTTAGGGCACTGTCAGATGACCATGGCATACTTCGTGAGTTTAGATCCCAGTTATCCAAGTGCCTGTCCATGGGCTCAGGAAAACAGTTATGGTGGCAAGGATGAGAATCTGAGTGGACTTGGCCAAAGAAGCTTGCTCTCTGGAGATCATGGACATGAGTCCCTGAGTCTTAAAAGCCTGCCAGCTGGTCACATGAATGTGTTTTTATAGCTGAATCTACAAGCTCCAAATAAAGATTCATTCTACTGGATGAAGTGATTAGAAACCACCAAACAGAAATTCAGTTGCTCCTGCACACTGGGCATGAAGAAGGGCTTCTCCTAGGAAACCCCTTGGTAGTCCCATGATGAACAGTAATGGCTGGTGGAAAGCTATAACCAAAACCAACGAAGCAAAGAGCATCAGGCCAGGTGAGGACTCGCCCTTCTGAGTGAAGATTTGGTTCTTTTCTTCAGCTAAAAAAAAATGGTCACTGTGCTTCTGTGTGGGGGCTGAGGGCGACATAAACCCACCTTTCAACTGTGACTTTCAAGTCAGCTTTTTGGAAATGAGGCTGGCTTTGCAATATAGAGGTGTATATGCTACAATACACATACACACACACACACACACACACACACACACACACACATATATATTCATATTCTTTATAGTTCCTTACCTCTACAATATCAGCCTTAGGCAGTGGAGCCATGATGGAACATGAGGGTGATTTGCATTGTTGACTGTAAAAGCAATGTTGCATTGCACACCTCTTTATTTTGGCATTGGGTTATAACTTCTTGTAAATATTTAACAGGTGACATCTTGTTAAATGGTAACAGAGCAGTGTCCTCATACTGAGCTTAGGTGTGCAGAAGGGTGACAATGGAGCTGAATGGACACAGAGCCGCCATCAGCATATTTCACTCAGCCATTGTTCACAAGGCTCCTCATCCACAGCGGGTTCTTGGTAAGCTTTGTCAAGATAGCATGCTGCAGGAACACAGTGCGGAAGAAACACTGCTTGTGCTGTTTCCAGTATTTCACTGTGTGCATGTGTGTATGCAAATGAGTGTGTGTTCTGCAGTAACCAGTGGCAGGCATCCCAGAGCACCTTTCAGTGAGCAGCTATGCTACAAAGCACATCTCTGTAAATGCTTCACCAGGTAAGCTGACCTGCACAGTTCTGCAGTGAAGTGTGTCTGGTGACCACATTCCTGCGAACATCCCATCCCGTGAGACACTTTTCAGGACAACCTGAAGCATGGTCCCCTCCGGCAGTGGCTTTCCCTAATACTCTGGAAAGCCCCTGACTGGAAGCGGCAGTGACCTTTGCTGCCATCCATCTGGCCATGCCATGTCCTCTCCATCCTTGTGATAGTCTCCTCAGGTGCCTTTCCTTGGGCACCCTGTCTTGGTCCTTGGGGTTCAGGGCTGCTTCTGATGCCTGCCTTTCCTCTGAGCCCTGACTTTTCGTCTCTCACTAGGATACCTCCTTACTCAGGAAGATTTTGTTCAGATGGCAGTGTGAGTATTGTCTCTAGTCTGGACCTCACTAAGCACAGATCCTTTCAGAAACTCAGGTCATGAAGTGGTAGGATTCCTGACTATGGTCATTGAACCATCAGTCTTGGGGTTCAAGGGAAAAAAATCTGCTCCTTTAAAGATCATTCCTCACCACCTTCTTTGAATTCAGAAGGAAGGAAGGAAGGAAGGAAGGAAGGAAGGAAGGAAGGAAGGAAGGAAGGAAGGAAGGAAAGGAGGGAGGGAAGGAAAGGAAGGAGAGGAAGG
>NC_034593.1:139960889-139962899 GCF_900095145.1 Mus pahari
AGGAAAGGAGGGAGGGAAGGAAAGGAAGGAGAGGAAGGAAGGAAAGGAAAGGAAGGAAAGGAAGGAAGGAAGGAAGGAAGGAAGGAAGGAAGGAAGGAAGGAAGGAAGGAAGGAAGGAAAGGAAGGCAGGGAAGGAAGGCTGGCAACCATCAGGGTTCCCGGGGCTTTCAGAGCCCTGCATCTCCCCCTGCTCTGCAGAGCTCCACTTTCCTCTCCTGATGGAAGGAAGCTGATAGATCTGCCTCACCCATAGACCCCATCCCCCATCCCTGCCAAGAGTCACAAGGATCAAAAGCAAGGAAACAAAGCAGGAGCACCTTGGTGTAGGCCATCCTCTCAGTCAGTTAACTCTGGGTGTTAACTGGGGAGGGTATTTGAGAAGGGCAGAGGGTGAGAGCCTGACTTCTGCCTGTGTTGTTTGTCAGACTGATGAATACACTCTATATAGGAACAGAGTAATTAAATCACAGCCGAAGAAGTATTCTGTAAACCTAATAAAGGTGAAGGCAGGGGAGAGGAGCGAAGATCAAATCAAAAGAAATCGAAAGGAATAAAAATAGCAATTTCAACAGGTTGAAAGCAAAAACAAACCTCAGAAATGAAAGCCTAACTAGGGCAAGTGACAGGCATTGGAACTGTACTGTTAGCACCTGAGCCTAAGGGGCTCAGCGATGTGCTGTGCAAAGAGCCAAAATGGAGAAGAAACATAAGCTTTCAAGGTGAAAACAATAGAGGGAAAACAGAGTGAAAAGACCAAACCAGGTAGCTGGGAGAGTGTGAAGGAGACTTCAGATGCAAACACTAGGAGTCTATCACTCTGAGTGCTGGACAGGATGGAACAAAGCAAACTCAACTGTAGAAGACAAGACACAAAACAAGGCAAGCGCACGCATCGTTCTCGTCAGTCATCTGCTTTGCAGAGTCACCTGGCTCCTGCTACTATTGTTCTCAGGATACCGTGACTTCTAGAAGGTTCCTTCCGTGCCTTGCATTTCCGAGTTCAGGTTCTCTGCGGAGCACCGCTCAGGATTCCTTCAGGCCGAAGCTAAAGGTAGCAAGCATCCCACAGAAGCTCTGCTCGGTGTCTGCATGGTGTCTAGTGCCTTGGAGAGGGCCATGTGGCTGGTCTGACATGTGCCTCAGCCAGACATCCAGGGGTAATACAGACTTCCCACTTGCCTGTGGGACCCCATGATAAGTTCTTGGGGCCCTGTTTCTCCTTCATCCACAGTTCAGACATTCCTCTTGTATCTGTAATATCCCAGGCACCAGGTAGAAAGCAAGCTGGTGTTTACCAAACTCTCTGTCCCCCACAGTAAGAAATGTGTTTCACATATGAGTGGGCATACATATCTATATAATAATCTGTATATGCTCACCTATATAATGGCAGAGGAAATTGTGATATTTCTTGTTCTTCTCTACGCTATGCCTCTGGTGGGAGAAGGAGCAATGGCTTCTGAAAATATTTTGAAATACACTTTAGTCTTCATCGGACAACCCATCTATGTATAGATAGGCATCTGTGTAATTGGAGGAAAATGAGAAAAAAGCCTCTGGCTCCTTCTTGATGCAGTAACCCCTTTAATTTCCCGTTTTACTGTACATAGCTTTGTGTATGCCTTCCCAGAAACTTCTTACTGTCATGTCCAGAGCAACTTCCCATCAAGCTAATTCAGTAAGAGCTCGGAGAAGCACAGCCAGGGAACATGCCCCTCGGGGTGGCAGAGGGACAGCACATCTACAGATGGACCCTTCTGTTTCCTGTGGTGGCTGAGCTCATCCCACTCTGCTCCCTGACACAGGTAAAGCCTGTACCCTTTATGTAAGGGCAACAGCTGCATTCTGTAGAGGAGCCGGTGCGCCGCTGCCCTCCAAGCCTGGCCCATCTCACACAACTCCCCAGCTGTGGTTCATGTGTATCCAGGGCTCCTCCTAGCACTGTGTATGAGTGTGAGTGTGTGTGTGTGAGAGAGAAAGAGAATGTGTGTGTGTGTGTGTGTGTGTGTG
>NC_034593.1:139962931-139992124 GCF_900095145.1 Mus pahari
AGAGAGAGAGAGAGAGAGAGAGAGAGAGAGAGAGAGAGAGAGAGAGAGAGAGAGAGAGAGAGAAAGATACCTAAGCCTGGAACTCACTATGTAGTCTAGGCTAACCTTGAGCTTGTGGAAATCCCCCTGCTCCAGCTTCCCGAGTGCTATGATCACAGACACAAGATCCTCCCATTGTTTCTACTGTCCAGCATGATAGTGAGAATTCACTAAGACCACACGAAAGGCTTTTGTGGGCTGTGGAGTAGAATATCGCTTTTCGTCTGCCTCTGAGCTGCATGGTGGGCAGAAATGGAGCCTGAGCCTCAGAGCGCTGAGTGTTCGCCCATGGCAGTCATACCTAGTCTGTAGGCAACCAGAGGGCTAGCATTGCTGTTCCCTGCCATGCTCCTCATCCACCAGGCCAAGAACCCGTTCAGTGTCTTTTTCCCACTCTCTCTTGTCTACTTGTCCTTAAGACTAACTTTGAGGTGTTACCTCTGATGACGTTTCCTGTGCCCAACCCTGCTTGGTACAGATTCCTTGTTCTACATTGGTTGAAACCCCAGTCCTCACACCAGACCAAAGCCAGGTCTAGCTGTGGTTCATACTGTAGCTCCAGCATGTGTTACAAGGGCTTGGAACATGAGTGGGGAGTCACTAATCCTGATGGGACTCCTGTTCTCCCACACACCAAGGGCTCAGAGAAGTGTACATATGGAATCCTGATGCATTTCAGTTGAGATCAAAGTCCTTAGGCCTGGAGCACAGGCCCTCTGGCCAGAGGCTGAAGGGAGGTCAGTGGGGCAGGAGTGCAGTTCCCATAATACCTGGACACAGGGGAGGAGTTCAGGACACTTGTCTGTAAGCAGGCAGAAATGGTCAAGATTACTGAGCATGCTAAGGCCTAGAGTGCCCTCTGGTGGCCATTCAGATTGGTTCTCTAGAGTGTACTTAGGGCAAGCCACAGAGAAGAAGAGGTGGGAGACAATCCCAATTTGAATAAACTGCAACAGGCACCCCAGGGGTGTCTGGGAGTTGATTTTATATTTGGCAGTTCCCATTTCCCCAGCCTGAGTTGGTGTCTTAGGGTTTCTTTCATTGCTGTGAAGAGACACCATGACCAAGGTAAGTCTTATAAAGGACAGCATTTAATTGTGGTTGACTTACTGGTTCAGAGGTTCAGTCCATTATCATCATGGCAGGAGGCAAGGCAGCATCCAGGCAGACATCATTTTAGAGGAGGTAAGAGTTCTACATCTTGATCTTTAGGAAGCCAGGAAAAGAGAATGTCTTCTGCACTGGGTGGAGTTGAGCATAAGGAGACCTCAAAGCTGCTTACACAGTGACACACTTCCTCCAAAGCCCGCCTACACAGTGACACACTTCCTCCAACAAGAACTCACCTAATAGTGCCTCTTTCATGGGCCAAGGATATTCAAACCACCACAGTCAGAAACCAAAGGACTTAGTGTGCAGAGTCATGCGCGAAGCCTGGAGTCATACAGTAGTGGGAATGGGGTAACCCTGGGTCAAACATCTCTGGATCAAAAGGCTACCTGGAACAAAGACTGTCTTTGTTGCATAATGGGCTTGCCCTGATGAAGCCAGCACTCCTGGCAGGGGATCACGTGGGTCTTAAACCCAGAAGAAGTACCTGGTACTTCTGGGTAATGGGTGAGAAAGAGGGGTGCTTATTGATTCAAAAATGGATCTCATCAGGCAGAGAGAAAGATATGGGGAGAGGAGTGACTCCACATGGCCAGGTTGGCCTGGCCTGCCATGATGGAAGCTCAACCACACCCAGGTTTTGGCACCAAGATAATAGGGTTGTTGTTTTGTTTTGTTTGTTTGTTTTTCACAATAGAAATAAGCCAATTCAAGTCAAATTACAAGTTAAAAAGGTAGGCATAGTTTCCAGTGAGCTCCTGGGCACTGAGGCAGGAAAAAGTCATAGGCCGGCTATGCTGGGGAAAGGAAACTGCTGTGTCTGTCACTTGCTGGGTGGCTATAGACTTCAGGGGAGGGGTTTGCAGCAGCTCTCAGGAATGCAGAGCTGCTCTTGGTGCCTTTCCTCTGCTCTGAGGCTTTCTGAGCAGGCAGGGTTGGAGAGAGGGAGAATGGAGTTTATCAGACCATGAGGAGGTGGGGCAAGCTTGGGCAATGGCTGTGCATTTTTGGAGCTGAATCAGATCAGAGGTGAACTGAGGTGCCATTTTTGCACTCAGCTATGCCTGTTTTATTTGACAAAATCAGCGTAGTAATTTTGACAACTGTTTAATGAAGAAGCCCACTATGGAGGGGCAGACTAAAACATATACCCACGCAGGCACACACTGCATATGCAGTGACTGGGATAGGGAGGGTTTACTTTTGTAAATGGACATCAGGTGACGTTTATCTCTACATTAGATCTGTTCACTGTCACACTGGACAGGCGTCATCTGGTAGAAATGGAAACACTGGTACTTACTGCCACGCTGGTGCTTTCTCTATGAAAGAAGACAAGGTTCTGGTATCTTTAGAATCTCACGTAGAATTGCCTTATCCTTGAGACTTCCACGCCGGAGGGATGGGGAAGCCCTGCTAACTTCCGAGTGGTCACACGCTCCGATTCAGAATTCAAGGTGTGTACTCTCTCATCGTGAACTGTCTCCTGTCTTCCTTCCAACTGCACTGCTCCTCTTCAACTAAGCCCTGCCGGGCACCTGGGACCTACAGCTCTCCTTGATAGTTTACCCATGCCAACCAAACCAAACCAACCAACCAATCAGCCAACCAACCAAACAAACAAACAAAGCACTGGCAGAAATCCAGAGATTTCTGAGGACAAAAGGTCTGCGTTTGGCACATCATAATTGCAAATTTCTAGCCAGTGAGGTGTCTGTGGTCTCCTCTCACCCTATGAATGAACCTAGCTGGTGGTCCCTTTATCCAGACTTCTCTTTTGTGGAAGGATAGCTCTATTCCTGTGAGTAGTGACCTGTTTGGGGTCAAATATAAGATATTTACATTACAATTCAGAATAGTAGCAAAATGACAGTGATGAAGTTGCAGTGGAATGATCTTATGGTTAGGGGTCACCACAACATGAGGAACTAACTGTATTAAAGGACCGCAGCATTAGGAAGGTGGAAAACCACTGTTCTGCGCTCACAGGAGGTCTGTTAGCCAACAGACCATGGGTGACAAACAGACCCACACCTGCTGGATGCACACAGGGAAGACACAAAACAAATCAAGACACCCCACAAGCATTCTCTCTGCACTTACCCCTTACCAAAAATGTCAGAGCATTTAAAGATGATACTTATATATCTCTTGAAATCCAGGGGAGGAAGGAGGTGACATGTGTATGTCACTAAGGGGAAGGCCATGGTGGGAAAGAGGATGAGGAGGAAGATAATGGTCACTGCAGAATGTGACAGTGAAGGGCCGTACTGGGAATGAGCCCAGAGAGGGCTTTGTAAACAATGTGTCTGAAGTAAGGACCAAAAGAAGAAGGATAGCTTTCTCCTTCTGGGCCATCGTTGGAGATAGTATGACAGTGTTTGTGTTTTAGCTGTCTGTGACATCCTCCACAGCATCCCTGAAACGTGCTTCAGATCAGGAAGCAAATGCTCAGTGGCCCGGGCACAGGTGAGCTGTCAGCATTCCGTACCCTAAGGAAGCCCCTGCCTCAGCACCATCTCTAATACTGTAGGGTCATCAGCTGCACACTCAGCTCAAGCAATGGAGATAGCATGTGACACAACAGAGGTAGCACCATGAGGACAGGCGGAGACCAATAGGGTGCACTGTGCAGAGGTGAGGGTCAGGCTTTCTAACCCTGGTGCTTTGAATACTCTAGACCCAGGGAGTAGTACTGTTAGGAGGTGTGGCCTTGTCGGAAGTGTCACCCTGTAGGCAGCTTTCAGACTTCCTAGTGCTACAGCTCCACCCAATGCAGAAGGGTCTCTCTTCCTAGCAGTCTTCAGATGAAGATGTAGAACTCTCAGCTCCTCCTGCACCATGCCTGCCTGTACACTGCCACACTCCTGCCTGGATGATAATGGACTGAACCTCTGAACCTGTAAGCCAGCCCCAATTAAATGTTTGCCTTTATAAAAGTTGCCTTGGTCATGGTGTCTCTTCACATCAATGGAACTCTAAGACACCAACTCAGGCTGGGGAAATGGGCACTATTAGAAGGTGTGGCCATGTTGGTGGAAGTGTGTCACTGTGGGTGTGGGCTTCGAGACTCCCTCTCCTATCTGCCTGGAGGACAGTCTGCTTCTGGATTCCTTCAGATGAAGATGTAGAACTTTCAGCTCCTCCTGCACCATGTCTGCCTGGATGCTGCCATGCTCCCACCTTGATGATAATGGACTGAACCTCTGAATCTGTAAGCCAGCCCCAATTAAATGGTGTCCTTTATGAGAGTTGCCTTGGTCATGTGTCTGTTCACAGCCATGGAAACCCTAAGACACTATCTAATTGTGTGTTCTGCAGAGTTCCTTCCCTCGGGGTTGTGTAAAGGATTGTGAGAGCTGCCAGGCACTGAGCCCTTGCACACTGCCACTCCCCACACTTGTTTCCTGGTGAGGAAGTGGGCCTTTAGGAGGCCATTTCGTCACAGGTATGGGGCATGTGTCCTTTGTAAAGATGGAAGAGACAGAGGATTTACCTGCCTGGTGCATTAGGAGATCTGAACTGTCTGAATAAGCTGGGGGCAGAGATTGTTCTTCCTTCTTTACAGTATACTTCCCAAGATCTGGCAGAAATGGAGAATAAACTATGAAAACAGCAAGAAGCTAACATTTAACAAACAGCCCAGTAATAATCGCTCCAGCGGGCATCATGAATGGGCGGCGGGGCTGATAAATTATAATGAGAAAGGATATTTGCATATTCTTAAAATACCACCACAGAAAAGTCTTGATAATTATAACTTTGCACAGTTCCTATAGCCAGGGCCTTCTGGAAAAAACGAAGCTGGGGTGTGAGGGAGGGAAGGCAGGAACAGGAGCACATGCAGAACCAATGGGAACATACACAGAACCAATGGGAGCATACACAGAACCAACGGGAACATACACAGAACCAACGGGAACATACACAGAACCAATAGGAACATACACAGAACCAATGGGAGCATACACAGAACCAATGGGAACATACACAGAACCAACGGGAACATACCCAGAACCAATGGGAACATACACAGAACCAATGGGAACATACACAGAANACGGGAACATACCCAGAACCAATGGGAACATACACAGAACCAATGGGAACATACACAGAACCAACGGGAACATACCCAGAACCAACGGGAGCATACACAGAACCAACGGGAACATACACAGAACCAACGGGAACATACCCAGAACCAACGGGAGCATACACAGAACCAACGGGAACATACACAGAACCAACGGGAGCATACACAGAACCAATGGGAGCATACACAGAGCCATAAGGTCAAAAACTAACTGCTATCTAAGATTTCTTCTAAGTAAGAAATCAGAAAACAAAACCAGAACCCAGATACAATGGAAGAGACAGAACAACAAAGAGCAAATGTAATCAAAGCAGAAACAACAATAATCGGGTAGGAGGGAAGTCTATTTTTTAAAAAAAGAAAAGAAAAGAAATCTGATACTGAATGAATTGATGGGGAAGCAGACCAAATCCTAACTCGAAATGCCTGTGACGTCTGAATGAGAAATACTTCTGTGTGATCATTGACACCTGCACCTTTCAACCCAAACGCATGGCAGGTGTTTGTTCGTTTGTTTCTTTAGATGGAATGAGAAGCCAGATAATTCAACAGAACAATATACAGGGGGACAACTCCAGTGTTCAGCTGAGAATGTTATTCAAAAGTGGAACCAAAGTAAAGATGTGTGTGACAAGCATAATCTCTGGATTCCATCCCAGAAGACCCACCTTTGAAAACAGGAGACTGAGAAAAAAGAAGCTCTCACGGGGTATGTGCGTGGGCAAATGCACAAGACTGCTGGCCATGCATCTTAAGCAGAGAGACGCTCATGGCTGTCACAATAAAACAGTAAAATGACTGAGGAGAACACAGTAGCGGGAGGGAGGTGATCAGGGGCTACTCTGCCACTTTCACAATTTCTTCAAGGTGCTGAAGTATTAGTCACAGGAAGATTAGAAGTCAGTAATAAACACACTGCAGAATGACCAAAACATTCCTAGGAAAAGATGGACAAAGATGTGGTACCTCTGTGTTAGTTTCTTTCCTGTTGTATGATAAACAGCATGGCTAGAGAGACTGGGAGGCATGCAGCGGGTGCCTGCAACAGAGACTGGAGAGCACTTCCCTACAGGAAGCCAGGAGTGATCCTGAAGTGGTACAAGGCTCAAGGCTGCCCTTAATGACATACTTCCTCTAGCAAGACTCCACCTAAAGACTCCATAACCTTTCCAAGAGCATCACCAACTGGGGCCAAGTATTCAATACATGAGCCTTTGGGAGACATTTCTCATTAAAACCATTATATAGGACACTTCCAAACTGTATTTATGAATTAAAAGACTTGATATCAACAGGAATATGTTGCCCCCCCCCAACAGATCCATTAAGCAATGCATCCCCAGTGAAACCCAATGTTTCTGTTTGTTAAACATAAAGCTCATCTTCCTGCAAATCATATGTGGAAATAAAGTGTGGACTAAAGCTAGACATGAACATGTATCTGGCATTGAGTTGTATTTGGATGAAATGTTAAAATAGGCCAAACAAATGTGTGATGAAGTTGTCCCCCTGGGTGAGGGGACTGTCTGGAGAGAAAGAGGGAAGTGGTGTTGCCACTGGGCACACTGTGCTTTGACCTTGAGCATGGGTCTGTAACGTTCAGTCAGTTTGCATGCATTTGTGAGTTCACTGATTGATAATAGTAAGGTTTAGTGACTTTTAAAAAAGGATATTAAAACAAACAAACAAAAACCCCAAATAAGCAGGATGTTGCTCAGAGAGAAGGAACGAGAGTAGAGCAGTACCCTAAAGACTCTAGACTCATGACAAAACTTCAGTAATTAAGGGACAGACAATTGGGTTAGCCTTGTCTATAATGTAGACAGCAGAAATAAACACCCACATTTATGGAAAGGTGATTACGGGTCATGGGGAGAATGAAATGTTCAGGAAGTCATATGGGGCAGTTGGAGTTCGCAAAGAAAGCAGTGACTTTTATCACAGTATACGAAAAGGAAATCCTGGGCCACCATGTGAGTGGCAGAAATTTTGAAAGGTTTAAGATAAAACAGAGGGAAATACTAGTCAGGACCAATGGAGGCTTATCCAAAGATAAGACTGTGCTGTGATCACATCAGACATACAGCAGCTCTTCACCAGGAGAAACCACAGAGAAGAAGAGAGAAAAAGATACTGGAAAATACTGGCAACATACCTAATCAACAATAATAGTGTCTATGGCAGAGAATATACTGATGGAAAGACATCCATCCATCCCATAAAAGGCACTGGTGACAGACCAGAGAAACAATTCCACACAAGTCTCACTCAGTGAGTCATCAAGTTTACTGTGGTTACCACAGCAGCCTGAGTCCCTCAAGGGCCTTGTCACCAGAAAGCCCAGCCTAGCACAGGTGACTCACAAGAGTGCCATGCAGGAATGAAGGCAGCTTTGTTAACGAGAGTGTCTCTCCAGCAATTGGAACTGATTATATAACCTTGGGCAGAGGACTTTGAATCTTGTAGTTTTCAGGATTTTCTGAACCTTGTAAATTTCCTTTACTTGGACCTTGCATGTTTTGCTTATTTCCTGGATCCCTGGATCCTCTCACTTTGCTCCAGGATGGAGCATTTGGAAATGTTCTTCAGTTTGGAGGAAATAGCTACACAGGAACTAAGAATCCTTTAGAAGGCAAAGGAAGTGAAGGAACTCAGTGGGAAAGCAGTCGTGTGTGACAGCCATTAGCAGATGGGCTAAACTACTGAAAGGAAAGCTCTCATAAGGAATGGGAAATGTGCAAATTAAGATCACAGTGAGATGCTTTCCACCCACTGAAGGGGCAGAAACTTAGTTGCAGATATTCAGTATCGGTAAGAATCTGCCGCTGGGAGGACAGAGCCCAGCCACCTGGAAGTTAGTCTGGTGATGTCTTACCATGAAGTAGTTTTGCTGTATATTCAGCCCAGCATTTTCAATACTAGGTATACCTCTAAGAAATTGCTATACATAGGAACTAGAACGTTCAAGAATTTTCATAATGCTGTAAAAAGTAAACTGTAGATCTTAGTAACACCTGATAACTGGAAAGAATAGGAAAAGTAAGTTGTATGATGTGTTGCAAACTTTCTTCTCTGTTGAGTTGCTACTTTGTGGCCATCAAGGACAATGCGCTGCCTTCAGGGAGGTGGAGGAAAGAATGTGTATTAAGTGGTAGAGAAAGCTCCTGGTAGCAGAGAGGGGACCCAACAGTAGGCTGCTGATAGAGGCTGTGTCTGGAGTTCATTCCTGGGCTCAGGTGGCCTCAGATGGCTTTGGTGTATACGGATTAGGTGAGAGGTAAAGACAGTAAGGAGAGGGCTCTTGGACTGGATGGGTTCTCAGATCGAAAGCTTTGCTCCCACCCCGGACAGACAGCTGAGGTTAGGATGTGAGCCTTGGGCTGTCTCAGGACCTGGAGGTTGGAGGGAGTCAGTTTCCATGTTCCATCTCCTACCTCAGAAGGTTTCCGCTCACTAGCTCCCATCACAGCCAAGATCCCTTCATCTCTGTGTATTCCAGGGCTCTGTTTATGCTCGACCTCTGTGGGTATGCAATACACTGGTATTTCACAATAGTGAAAATCAACTAGTTATAGGAAAAGAAAAAAAAGTGAATTTTGAAAGACTATGTGAAGTGTTTTGGCAGTTGTATGATATTTATGCATATGCAAAGCCCAACAACACCGTATTCGTAGATGCATCCGTGTCTAATAAAATAAGGTAGAAAGCAGCAGCATGGAGAGCAGAAAACCTGAGGTTAGGAGGAACATAGAGGTGGCTTCCAGGGTGGTATGCCTTTTCTACAATTTGCATATTTAGCAAGTATCAAATATTACACATTGAATATTCCCATATAAATTACTACCTGTTGTACTGGCTAGTTTTGTGTCAACTTAACACAGCTGGAGTTATCACAGAGAAAGGAGCATCAGTTGGGGAAATGCCTCCATGAGATCCAGCTGCAAGGCATTTTCTCAATTAGTGATCAAGGGGGAGAGGTCCTCTTGTGGGTGGGACCATCTCTGGGCTGGTAGTCTTGGGTTCTATAAGAGAGTAGGCTGAGCAAGCCAGGGGAGGCAAGCCAGTAAAGAACATCCCTCCATGGCCTCTGCATCAGCTCCTGCTTTCTGACCTGCTTGAGTTCCAGTCCTGCATCCTTTGGTGATGAACAGCAGTATGGAAATGTAAGCTGAATAAACCCTTTCCTCCCCAACTGCTTCTTGGTCATGATGTTTGTGCAGGAATAGAAACCCTGACTAAGACACCTGTAATATTAAATTTCTGTCCAGAACAACTGGTGAAAACAGACAGAAACTCCAGAAATAAGCTGTCAGGCTCCTAATCTGCTTTCTGCAGGGAACAGTGTTATGGCTGTGGAAAGTTACTCAAGTATCTTGTGCCTCAGTGTTTATATCTGTAAAATGGGAACTGTGAAAATATGTAGTTATTCCGATTGCTAAATTCGTTTATAGAGGAAAAGCCCACAGCAAAGTTGGATGATGAGCCTTTGCCAAGGGTCAAGTTACATCTGAGGGCCAGCAACTTAACACCCATTAGTCTCAGTTTTCTTATTTGCAAAAGAGTGAGGGAGGTGGGATTGTAGCAAAACAGAGTATGTCTTGTCTGTGGCATACACAGCACATTGGATATTTAATAGTATGAAGTAACATTCTAATTTATCCTACTGGATTTCCTAATTTGGAAACTGAAGAACTAATTTCATGGTGAAGAACCAGACATGTAAAGAAGACCGCATGGGAAACAGGCATGCTCCCCAGGACAGAGGTGGCTTCATGGGGAGCAGGCATGCTCCTTGGGACAGAATGGCTTCATAGGGAAACAGGCATGCTCCTTGGGACAGAGGTGGCTTCATGGGGAGCAGGCATGCTCCCTGGGACAGAATGGCCTCACAGGGAAACAGGCATGCTCCCTGGGACAGAATGGCCTCACAGGGAAACAGGCATGCTCCCNCAGGCATGCTCCCTGGGACAGAATGGCCTCACAGGGAAACAGGCATGCTCCCTGGGACAGAATGGCCTCACAGGGAAACAGGCATGCTCCCCAACACAACCTTGCTGAGATTCTGTCTGAATTCCTGTTAGAATCACTTTATTTGCATCCTGTGCACCAATGTGGGGAGATACCTGATTCTGGTCCAGGCACAAGCACTGTCCTCCTCCTGTGCTGCCTCCAGGCCTCCTCCTCCTCAGCTTCAGCAAATGAAACTGAAACTATTGATGGAGAATGGGGAGGGGCAGGCAGTGTCTGGGAGTGGGCCCAAGCTCAGGAAGATACCATTGTCCTTTAGAGAGAAGCCCTGCCTGTGGCAGCTCACCGACCTTTAAAACCTCCACTGCCACCTGGAGTAACAGACTCCAGGAGATGGCCCGGGTGACTGTAGAGGCTGGGGTACCCTTCTTGCTCTGACCCTTACTTCCTGGTAGGGATAAAACTATATCTGCTACATCGAAACAAAAGTGTTTCTGCTTTTATATTGTGCCCCTGCCCCCCATTTTCTTTTAAGGTGAACGTGCCCTTAATTTTCACGTGGCTTTCCTGCTACCTCCATGAAGCTGTCAGTCAAGATGGGGGTGAGCTGTATCTTATTTCCTTTTAGCTTTCTTTTGTGACTGGAGCCAGAGTCCTTGCTGCTTTTCTGCCCGTCTGCACATGCCGCAGCATTTGTCAATATTAAATTTAATTTGTGCTCAGAGCACTTCACTAACGGTGAAAACAGAAAGCTCGATGAACTTTACCTTAACCGTGCGTTCAGTCCAGCCAGTATTAGCAAACCTAATGAACTGGAAGCTTGTCCTACCCTAATGTAGGCCAGTCCTGTTGACTGAACACACTGTATGTTTAGAAACTGACCCTGTAAAACCCACTTGAAATTTATCTACCTCACGACCCAGTGACTCGCTTGTTCTTCTACAATAGAATGAATTTGTGTCCAAGTGTCAATCCAGTGCGTCAACATTAAAGAGATGAACGTCAACAACAGACATTTATTGAGCGCCTATTGTGTGCAAGGCACTGTACTAGGTAGGTATGGGGCTACAAAGACAAAGGAGAGACAGCCCCTGCCCTCAAGGAGCTTACAATCTAGTCTAACAGACACACATAGAGAGACAGGAAAATCCAAGGTAGCATGTCATACTGGGGCACAAGTAGAAAACGGGGTCTCAGCCTTTCATTTTATTTATTTATTTTTTTGCATTTACATTTTAATACCCTGAGTAGGTGGGGGAGTGAGCTTTAGTCAAGGGACTTAAACTCCCTCCTCCCCTATTCTAGGCCAGCCAGGGGGCACATCTACAGTACCTTGTCTTGTAGTGGGACCGACTCTAGGACCTACTGCTCCTCTTCTCCAGGAGGCTCTACGCTGAACCCATTCCCTAGACAGGTCTTGGGTTACCAGCCCAGCAGGAAAACCTGACCAATCCAACACTGCAGTCAGACCATTGAGGGCAGAAGGATCTGGAGGAGTAGATGGTGAAGACACGGGGGCTCCCGAGAGGCAGGAGGATGACGGACAAGACTATTCAGTGTGAAATACTCAACCAGGGAGAAACTGGGACCTTCCTCAGGGAGACCCAGACTCACTCCCCAGGGCAAACATGTGGAGAGGTACAACACAGGTACACAGCATGCCTGCATTCTAACAGAATCTCTACATTTCCCCTCACTTCCTACCATTCATTTGACTTCTAAAAGTTCCTTGAAATGTGAAATCATCATGTTTATTTCAATATGAGATTCTCTGTCTCCATGCTGATGGACTTCATGTGGTTCAGAGGAACATGAATCTGGCAGTGACCTAAGGGTACCAAGAGGCCACACAAGTGTACCCTTTAGGCACAGGGCTTGGCTGTCTTTTTCATTTGGTTTTATGAAGGTCTGAGCTTTTCTTAGGACCTGCATGTCCCTGAGTTGATCTGTTTCTGTGCCCAGCCCGAAGGAGTATAGAGCAGGATGAACAAAGCAGGGGGCTCAGCTCCCTAACACCCACATATAAGGATGGGAATCACACAGCCAAGTCCCCATGCAGCACACTGAATATTTACCTCCTAA
The DNA here is from genome assembly GCF_900095145.1 of Mus pahari. Taxonomy (NCBI): domain Eukaryota; kingdom Metazoa; phylum Chordata; class Mammalia; order Rodentia; family Muridae; genus Mus; species Mus pahari. The sequence goes on from NC_034593.1 coordinate 139,975,227, forward strand.
TGTGCTTTTAATGTGCGCTTTCTTGGGTGAATATTTACTGTAGAATATTAAATGTGAGATTCCTCTTTTTATGGGCCATTTGAAGTGATTGATTCTGTTTGCGAATTCCTGTATCTTTGCCCATAATGGCTATCTATTGTAATGGCCTCTGCCAAATGTTCTTGTGTTGAAATAACAGAAGCCATGGATCGCCCAGCTGTGGCATCATATTATTGTGGTCTTAAAAGCTGGGAGGCGGCTGACGGTACCACTGGGGAGAGAGGGGGAAGGTAGCGTGCCAAGCCGAGTGAGCGGGGCCTCAAATACCCTGGAATTACTGGAGCCTGTAAGCAGGGTTGTGTGTCCTGTATCAGAGCGTATGTTTAATGGTGTTGGGTGGCATTAAGTTGGACGGTTGTGAAATGATAGCGGTAAGACATGAACTCAATTGCCCACAACCAGGTCCATCAGCACAAGCCGTCCGCTCTCGGCGTCTTCTTTAATGCAGCAGTAAAACTGCGACCCAAGTGATCATTTCTTACACTTAGCTACACTATGCTTTGAAAAAAAATACATGAAGTTGCATATTATAGCTACAAGTGAATTTAAAATATTTTTCTGTGACAGAGCCAAGACTTCGGGCGTTCGGCTGCTTTTTATTCTTGTGAGTATTCGAGGGAAGGAATTAGACAAAGGGCGTGTCTTGATGTTCATTGTGGGTTTTTCTCCCTTAAACACACACACATATATACCATACACACCCACACACCCATATATACACACCCCACATACACACCCCACACATACACGCATACCACACACACATACATACCATACACACACACACACATACACACTCACATACATACACACCACACCCCACATACACACACCACACATACATGCACACCACACATACACACACCACACATACACATACACATACACCACACACATACACACACCACATCCCCACATGCACATACTAGCCCCCACATACACACATAAACACACATACCACATACACATATACATACCACCACCACATACATACACCACACATACACGCACACCACACACACATTGCACATACACACACCTATATACCCACACATAAACACACACTACACACATACATACCACACCCACACCCATACACCAAACCACACACACATACGCACACTATTACACACACACACACACACCACCCAGAGATACCCAGACAGTAAGATAGTAGATCAGGTCAGAGAGTATTCTTATCCTTGGTAGCCATGCTTTTCCAAAATTCCATAAGTATAGGAATTATCAATGGAACCACTTATATTTCAACAAATAATCTCTTGGAGGGATTGTGAAGTAACTTGTCAACCAACTGTGCAGTTCACACCCTTCTTCCTGTGTATATAAGAAGACTAAACAGGAGGTTGTGCTATGGTAAAGTAAAATTCATTTTCCTACAGAAACTCAGAAGACACTTGAAGAATGAGTTCCACTGTGCCTTGGACAGCCATTTCATTTTTTTCTCTTTTTCTTTTTTACTGACTTTAACTCAAGCCACACCACAATAACACTTTGTCTTTGCTGTCTGAATACCTGGACTGTATTTGCATCTCCACAATGGCACCCTGCATAATGAATAGTTCTACTTAATGGACGGGAATGGGACATTATCACTAATTAAAGAGATGGGAAAGAAGTGGTGATGTGAGACACATTATTCACAAGCCCTGTCCTGTTTGTAGAGCAATGCTTGTTCCCTCACAACATTAGCTGCTGCCCTCTAAAGGGACATTAGACACACTAATGTCCCTTTGGCAGTACGTAAAGAAGAGTCTAGCATTTCTTAGTCTTCTGAGCAGTACAAGTTTCTAAAATGAAAGTCTATACTATTTGATCATGGATTTGAATGGAGAGAGGAGTCCTTCATATTATTCCAAGACTTGCAGCCGGTGGGTGGGAACCGTTTCGTGTTCTCAAAACATGGGCAGCTATTGGTGCTGCCTCCAAGCCCTGCCCCCAATTTCTCACTTTCTTAAAGAATCTAGGGATAGTAGTTAGGCAAGAGAGACCCAGGAGGAGGCGTGATGTCTACCCAGAGGACCCTGACTGGAAGGTTCCTCCTACTGTCAGCGCCACATCAATCCAAGTGTCTAATCCTCCTATAAATGAGAGGCTCTGACAATCTTAGATTTGCAAGAGGAACTCGGGATTTTATCCTGCATTCTAGGGAAGAGGGAAGTAGAATTCAGAGAGAAACAGCTCGTATTATCAGTTGCTACTGAAAAAAAGCTATGGTGTCTTTAAATTTCTCTCATTAGCATCTTTTTGTTTTAATAACACAGTTTTTGGGTTTCAATTTTGTTCTTTTGGACATTTATGTACATTAGAAAGTGTTATAGCTGTTTTTGTTATGAAACAGCAAATTGCCTGAAGCGGAGAGGTTCAAACAATGTTGCACATTTCCACGTCAAATACCGATTTCAAGCTAATAATGGGCTTTGTGAAATCAGTAACTCATCAGCCAGATCCTAGCCCATTCCAACCACCATTCAGGATTAAAGAGTTAGGAAGAATAAATTGCCACATAATCATAATCTATAAAAATACTGCCTAGAGTACACTAAAAAACTCTCAATAAATAAATAGCAGACATTTGCTTTATGAAAATCATTGGAGATGTGCTCTTCAGAAGCATGTCCATACTTTCAGGCCTTTTACAAATCACAAAGTCTGACAAATGACAAAGACTGGGTCAAGTTAGGTTTCTGATAGAAAAGTCTTTTGACATGGGTATCTGTAAAGAAAAGCAACTAAAAGTGGCCGGCTGTTCCCGGTTCAGTTTCAAAGGCAATACTCCCAGAGACCTGGGGTGTTCCTAGCCATGGCAGTGTCACTGAATCAAGGCTTCAGTTGCTCTTTCCAAGAGACAACACTCATTAGCACGTATGCATTCTGGAATGTTCTCAGGCCGCTGGGATCTGTCCATGGTGCTGAAGGACGCCGCTCTTCTCAGTCGCCCATTCAGTTCCCATCTCCCTGCCTAGAGTTTAAGTCCGTCCTCTCCTAGCAGACAGCGTGGACACTGCTGTTCACCACGTTCACCCCTCAGAACACAGGCTTATCCTCGGCATGATTCACAGGGGGTGATTCTGGTTTCCAGTCTGGTTGGAAAAAGTGAATGTTGAATGTCCGTGCCCAGTTCTTAAACACCCGTTTCTCTGTAATGAAACGGTGGTGACTGCCCTTGCGTCCTCGCTCGTGAGAGAGGTACATTGTACATTCATCAGGTCCTGAAGGCTCATAGTAATGATAGGGTACGGAAGGATGCTTTGGGTCCCTGTGGGAGGAAAGTGGAACAACTGTTAAAGCAGAAGAGAGGAAAATAATGCAAACACCCAAGCCATACCCGACATGGAACACATTTTTTTCAGTGTTACTGCAATAAGCTGATAAACACAAACCATATTTCCTCATCAAAAGAACTTCAGCTGATTTTTTTTCTGGCATTGAAGTAATAAGAAAATGGAAAGGTTTTGAGGATGTAAAGTAAGCACAGCATCAGAGAGCTTAGGAATGCACTGTGGGATGTTCAGGTCCCAGGGCTTAGGCACTGCAGGGGCACAATTACACTTCTAGTTGCCACAATTATAAGAAACTTCTGAAAGCCTGAGAACTTTGGAAATGAAACCAAACCAAAATCAGGCTGTTTCCCTTCCCCACTGCAGCAGTCCATTTCCACAGGGACTTCCACGATAAGGCAAGATTTAAAGGGCAGTACATGATTTGGGGCGTCTCTGGAGTCCAGCCCTAAGGCATTCCAACCTGGCTCTGTTTCAGCCACACAGATAGCTCTGGTTGTCAGTTATATCAACCCTCTCCCTACTTCACAGCCTTTGCATTTCAGGATGACCACCTGTCTGGGATTTTCTTATAAATTCATCCTTCTCTCTGTTGGGAATCAGGTGGATCCTCCTTGTGAAGGTTTGAATGAGAATGGTCACTGTTGGGTCATACATTTGAATGTTTGATTCCCAGTTGGTGGACTATTTGTGGAAGATTGGAAGATGTGCTCTTGTTAGGGAAAATGGCATACTGGGTGAGGGGGGGTAGTCAATTGTCTGTCTGTCTGTCTGTCTGTCTGTCTGTCTGTCTGTCTGTCTGTCTGTCTCGGTCTCTGTCAGTCTCCCTCTCTCACATTCCCTCTCACTCTCTCTGCTTTTTATTTATGCATCAGGATGTAATTTCATCTACTGCTTAAGTACCACATCTACCTGTGTGCTGCCATGCTCCTTGCCATGATGATCATGGACTAAACCTCTGACACTGTGAGTAAAACGGAAGTTAAATGCTTTCTGTTGTCAGGGGCCTTGGTCATGGTGTTTTATCACAGCAATAGAACTGTGACTAAGACACTCCTCAAGGGCCTTTGCTCGTACCCCTTCACCCCTCTTGTCAGTTTTCCTGTTTATTGTCTGCCCTAAGAACAGGGATTCACCTCATTTCTGAGACTATGCCTAGTGTGGAGGCAATAAATAGTATTTGAATTTCTGTCCTTGGAGTGAGTGATCAGCTGAATGCCATGCCACCATAGACATTTTCTCCTCCAACAATCCTAAGTCTGAGTTTATCAGGTAAAAAAGAAGACAGACAGCAGACAGCCCCTGTTTTATTCCAATTGTTGTAGATGAGCCATATGTCTAGAGAATAGTTGTCTCTTGGTCCAGAGAATCTCAGCTCTCCCTTCCCTTCATAGGAGACTGACACCCTAGTATGTTTTTCTATCTCTCCCATTTCCACCTCAAATAAAAACACTGGATTGATTTCTTCAAGGTGGTAGACCCAGTTCTGATATGTGGGTTGGGGGGACCCCTAAATGTGCTCTGGTGTTAGATTAATCTCCATTTTAGATTAGCGCTCCCTCTTCTGGACTTAAACAGTAGACAACAAGTTTCATCAAGGTGTTGAGCAGACAACGGAGGCATATCCCAGTCTGCTACCACATATATCCCAAGATTATGAATGCAGCCTAACATAAGTGCAGATCACTGTGGTGGTCTGAATAGGAATGCCCACCCCAAAGTGGGATACACAGTCTCCATCTGCTACCTTAGGATTGAGATGTACAACAATCAGCCCCTTCTCTAGCACCAGCCTCCCTGGAGGCTGTCATGCTTCCCACCATGTTGATAACAGACCAAACTTTGGAAGCTGTAAGCTAGCCCCAATTAAATGTTTTCCTTTATAAGAGTTGCTTCAGTCATGGTGCCTCTTCACAGTAATGAAAACCTAACTAAAGACAACCATGATGTCATGTCCCAAGGTCAAAAGGTTCAACACTTCCTGCTAGAGACTCCAAAAGGCCCAGGATGCTGAATATCTTATAGTGGTCTTTCAAAGCCTGATGCCTGAGGGCCCTTCTCTAAGAACAGAAGCTCCCGTCCCCAAGATGTTCCACCTCCCAGCAACTCTCCTATTCTTTTTCTTTGGAGAAGATCAATACTCAAATGAGTTTAAGAGTAGCAGCTTTCCTGGGTCAGAGATCAAAGTCTTTTATCAGGAGAGGTGTCAAGTCTGTAACTCCAACAACAATAAAACTCTGGGCAACTTCTCCTCTTAGGTTAAAATTGTCCCAGGAAGAGAGGTTTATTTGTGTCATGTCAGCCCAGATGCTGTGCTGAGTTTACACTTTGCGTGTCTAATAATCCTGTCTCAGATCAGGGTCTGCTCACCCGCTCTGTCAGTCACTGCAGATTTCTATCTACTCTAGACCTGGAATAACGCTGAGGTTCAGTAGGAAGCATTTCCAGTACAGAGAATTCATGTTGGTGAAAACTCAGGTTGTAATTGGCCACTCCTTACAAACAACAACCAGGGAGGGGCCAGAACAGCTGTCGTGGTGGGTGCTACGTGTAATCTTAGTACTTAAGAGGCTGAGGCAGGAGGATCATTGTGAGTTCCAAGCTACCTTGGGTTATCAAGTGGGACCTTGTCCAAAGCAAACAAATATCAAAACAGAAAACAACAGCAGTAAATAAGTAAACTAAAACTCAAACAAGACAATAAAAGCCAGGGAGTAGGCTTATGTGAAATCCATCTCTGAGGTTCCTAGAGCAAGGTTTGGGAAAGGAAGGCTGCCAAACTCATTCTGCCGGGCTATGATGGGGCTAACCTTCTCTCTCACATCAATTCAGGTTTTCAATGTGATTCACCTAGGTTTTAGGCATCTTACTGACATCAATCTACTAAGGAAACAATTAGGTTTCTAAAAATATCGTGTGATTGATGTAGTTCCTAGGAATAGAAGGTAATTGGAAGTCGGCTAAAGGATGTGCAGGATCAATTTCCTTATCCAAAAGGACCATCTCTTTGAATGAAAGCTTATTGGGCTTTATATTGATCACCTAGAGGGAGATTAGATTTATGGGTTTGGGTATCATGGTTACACAGGTGTCCGAGTGGGCCATTCTTGGGAAAAAAAAATTGTTTTTGTCTTTTAACACTTTGTGGTGGTTTGAATATGCTTGGCCCATGGGAAGTGGCACTATTAGGAGGTGTGGCCTTGCTGGAATAGGTGTGGCCTTGTTGGAGGAAGTGTGTCACTGCGTAAGCCAGCTTTGAAGGCTTATAGTGCTCAAGCTCCACCCAGTGTGAAAGACACCCTTTTCGGTTGCCTTTGGATGGAAATGCAGAACTCTTGGTTCTTCCACCACCATGTCTGCCTGCATGCTGCCTTGCTGCCATGATGATAATGGACTGAACCGTGTAAGCCAGCCCCAATTAAATGCTTTCCTTTATAAGAGTTGCCTTGGTCATGATGTGTCTTCATAGCAATGGAAACCCTAAATAAGAAAGACCTTGGTACCAGGGTCCTGGGGTATTGCTGTGATTGGCCTGACCATGCTTTCATTTGGAGGAATGTTGATTTGGAACTTTGGAAAGCAGTGGCATGCTTTAAGTGGGAGTTAGTGGGTGATCCTAGTAGAAGCATGGGAGACTGTGGTGCTGAGGGAGATGTGACCTGTGGGGGCCTGGCTCCAGAGGTTTCAGAGGAAGAGAATTTTAGTATGTGTCCTAGAAGAATTTTTGAGACTGTTCTTGGGATATTTTGGCGAAGAATGTGGCAGCTTTTTGCCCTTGTCTGAAGACTCTAACTGAGGCTAAGGTGAAGAGACTCAGATTAAATACACCAACAAAGGAAGTCTCAAGTCAACCAAGTTCAGACTCTATCCTGGGGTTTACTCTTATGAGGAACATTTTGATCAAGCAGCAAGCTTAGAAAGAAAAAAACAAAAATGTATGGTTCAAGTATTAAAGGGGCAACAACAGGAAGTGCAATGGAGCTAAATCCTGTGTTCAAGGATAATAAACGGAATGAAGAGAGTGGTGACCTCAGGGCAGGATCCCAACAGCTAAGCTTACGTTTTTTAGAGTTGAGCAAGGGGTAGTTATAACATGTTAGGGGTTATCATTACCTGGTTACTGTTTTCATTTGGACTTTTGATCTGAAACTATAATCTGTTTGTGATGGTCACTGTGATGGACACTGTGTTATTATGGTCACTGTGATGGTCACTGTGTGATGGACATTGTGATGGTCACTGAGTGATGGTCACTGTGATGGACACTGTGTGACAGACACTGTGTGATGGACACTGTGTGATGCATGATGGTCACTGTGTGATGGACACTGTGATGGGCACTGTGATGGGCACTGTGTGACAGACACTGTGTGATGGACACTGTGTGATGGGCACTGTGATGGGCACTGTGTGATGGGCACTGTGTGATGCATGATGGTCACTGTGTGATGGGCACTGTGTGACAGACACTGTGTGATGGACACTGTGTGATGGGCACTGTGTGATGGACACTGTGATGGTCACTGCGTGATGGACACTGTGTGATGGTCACTTGTGCCCTCCCCCCACCAGCCTTGAGCTGGCTCAATGAGACCTTGTTTTCCACGGTAGCCTAGCCTGCCTAGGGTGGAGTCTTCTGACCTAGGTGAAGTCTATTGTCCTGCCACACCTGCAGCTTCCTGCAAGAAGCCACTACCTGCTGAGAGGCTGAGCCTGCTTTCTTGAGGAGATCCTGACAAAGTGACAGGATCCTGGCATAGTGGGGGATGAGTTCCCCCCTTTAAAAGTCAGACCCTAAAATTAAAGTTGAGGCTTGATCATTATTTCTCTCACTGTCCTTTCCATCCATCCCCAGCTTTCCTTTCAGGAACCCAGTAACCTGTGGCCACTAGTGACTACAGGTGGTGCCTAAATGAGGGACCTGAATACAGAAAGACCGATTGAGGGACACTGTCTTGGTGGAGCTCCACAGAAAACTTTAGAAGTTATGTATCCCACATGGTGGTAAGCAATGTACAGCATTAATGTTAGCGCTACAAATTTCATCTTTTGAAGGCTGTTGATCACAAGGGTGCAAAAAGGATACAGGCTAAACTGAGTCGGTATTGGCCCAGCACTGATATCAGCTAGGGGCTGACAGTGGAAAATGGGACTAGAAAATTCTAAACAGGCATTTGTCCACAGTCAAGAACTGCATCAAGCAAGAGGAGTAGGGCTTAAAATAAAATAAAATGAAATAAAAAGAATAAAGAATCAAAACGACAAAAAGGAGATGCTAGATATACAAATGACATGAGAAAGAGAGATCAAGAGAGAAGGAAAATGGATTTCAGAGCTCTCCTAGGGACAGAAGGAAATTGGACCCTACAGGAGACATTTTTAGTTCTGGTTACATCAGGTTCTCTACCCTCTCTGTATTGTCTTTCCTTGGTGCACCAATCTGTCCACGTGTCAATTTGTGTCTGTTTTTGTTGTCTGAATGACTGTTGTTCTATGTTTCATGTTGAAAAGAAAAAATGTTTAAAATTTAATCTGCTGTCTAGCCATCTCTTGATTCCTTCTCAGTTTGCACAGCAGAGGCTGATTAAAGTTGCCCAGCACCTTAGCCAGGAGTGAAGCACAGCAGGAGAGGCCCTGCTGGGAAGTTGCTTTTAAAAGGAACCAACCAGCAGCTTCTTAGTTCTAAGGCAAATAAAATGATAGTTGTTTTTTCCTAGAAAAATTTCTGCAATTGTGATTATTGGGTTCAGCAAATGACAAAGTGCTTTTTATCTTGAAATTATAGCTAGAAAAGGTAAAAATTCTTTTTTTTTTTGGTCTAAATTTATAAGATTTGTGTAGCCACTCATTTGGTTTCTGACTGGTCTTAAAGGTATAAATATGCTTTGCATGTCTTGGTCATAGAGTATTGGCTTATAAGTTATTATGCATAATTAAACAGATATAACATTGGTAACAAGGAAGTTATCTTTAAAATGCTAACTCAGGGTTGGAGTCATTTTTAACAACAACATGTGGCATGAACCAGCCCAGGAAACAAGGCCTCTAAGATACTTTTAATTGGGATAATATTTTATGTAATTCTTATCCTAAAAACTAGACTTAAAAGGGATAATATTTAAAACAATGTCTCTTTAATGAAGCATTAAAAGTTGTAGTGTCATGTGTCCACATATAAGAATTGGCAGCCAAACTTTGTAATGCGAAAGTGATGCTTTTTGATATTGAGAATAGATTGTTTAAAATTCGGTCTTGCTTTCCAAAAGTTGTGATTATGCTCTAATATTGCAAAAGAAAGTTACAAATTATGGTTAAATTGCCAGTGTTCCATTGGCTGCAGTTTGCAGTTTGATCACAAGGTCAGGATTCTTAACTCATCCATATATTGTAATTAGGATGATTGCAAGAGTAATAAAAGTTAAAAACAGCTGTGACCAGTGTGGGCCTGTTGCCCCTTTTACACAAGCCTTACTGGATACAGTGGTAGAAGCAAATTTAACCCCCCAAGGTTAGAAAGGAGATCTCAGTGGAAATTTATTTGGTATCAAACAGGCTCCCGGTGAACTGTTTCAAGGAGTTTGTGGATAGGCTACAAAAAACAGCTAGTAGAATTTTCGGAGACCCTCAAGCAGGGGTTCCTTTTGTTATACAATTGTCTTATGAGAATGTCAATGCAGCGCTCTATTGCCATCCGGCCATACTAAGCAAAGACAGACTTATCTGTATGTATTTGTCTTTGTGCAGAAATTGGACCCTCATACAATCAGGGTTTGGCTATGGCTGCTGCCTTGCAGGGCACCTCAATGCCTACAAGCAATACTTTCACAACACGGAAGTTATAAGGAATGTTTTAAGTATAAATCATCTTGGGAAAGACTGTCTAAAAATTAGAGGCATAGACAGTAGAATTGCTCCCCTGGAGTCTGTCCTCACTGCAGGAGGGGTAATCTTCAGTCCAGGACTCAGGCAGTATGCTCAGATTAAGAAATATTTACATTTGACTTCATGCAAAGCTCAGAGCAGCCTCAGTGAGGCTTGTGTGGCATTTCTTTTATTTTGCAAACCCTGCCTAGGGAAGTTTTGGGGGGCCTTGCCTCTGGGGAATTATTTTTAAGCCAAAAGAGCATTATTACAGATCTATCCAGGTATTGCTCAAAGTAAAGTTTAAACTTAAGATTTATGAAAGGTCAATGAGGCTGTGGAACTTGTAGAGGCATTACAATCTGGCCTGCCAACTCCATATAGAATTATTATGGGTTTGGAAGGTTGTTGTTGTTTTTTCCTTTGCATCCTGATAATCGTAAAGGGTTTGCTTCTAGTGAGGTCATGATCACTGAAAAGTTTTGCCTCTAGGAGTGGCTAATAGCCTTACATTATATAAATTCTTTTTTGTCTCCGCTTCAATACAAGAAGTTAGGACTTTGAACCTTTCAGTGTATATTGTTTATTATGTGGAGAATATTTTATCACCTAATCCCTCTGAAGGGGAATTTTACTACCTTTGCTCTTATACAACGAGCTTTAAAGTTTTGGCAAGTAGCTGTTGTTCCAGAAAAGTTTCAGAGGCAATATCTTTTTCTGTATTTGGGGCTCCAGTTATATCCTAGAAAAATTGTGGCACAGAAAACTCAAGAAAGAAAAGATGATGTACTTACTTCAAATTATTTTCAAAAGTTTCCAGAAGATGTTAATTGGCTAAGACCTCGCCTTAAACTCACCTCTGGAGGACTTAAGCCTTTGTCTGATGTTGTCAAGTGTGATGCAAGTTAACTGGTGAGACACAAATAGCTTTGCAGAGAGTAGAGGAAGCTTCTGTAATCCAGTGTTAGCTGCTTATTTTAGTAATTGTTACTCAATGTGCCCACAGCAGTTCTTTGGCAAAAGAGAGCATTAATGTGGATTCATCTTTCTTCATCTCCAAGTAATAAAATAAAAAGATTGTAGGATAGAGTCATGAAGGTATTTTTGAAAGAATGTCTTAAAAACCTGACAAGACATGTATTCCTTGTTTCAAACAGCAATTAATTGGTTATAAAGAATACTGATATTTAGCCTATTACATAGCAAACTTTTTAGGTAAAATTGATAATCATTATCCAAAAGATAAGTTGTTAAAATTTGCTTCTGTGCACGCTTTTGTATTTCCTGTAAATTCATGTATACATCCCATAAACAATACATCTACTGTATTAATAAACAGCCCTTCTGTGAGAGAGAAGTATATGTGATTGGATCACATGTTTATTCTTTTGAGTTTCCTCTTGCTTCAGCACAGATAATTGAATTGTGTGCTGTAGCCAGTGTTTTGAAATGTTGAAAAAAATCAAGCTTTAATTTGTATACTGTTAGCCAATATATGTATGTGGGCTTACAATTGCTTGAAATTGTTCTGTTTTTAGATACTGCTAATCTCAAATTTTGCAATTGTTTATGCATATATAACTCAAGTTAAGAGAAAGTACTGTTCCTTTAAAGGACTGTTTTTGGACATTTAAGAACTCATCCTGGACTGCCTGGACAAGACTCCTTAAGGCAATGCCACAGCAGATTTGTATCCCAGGAAAATTATAGGCCTTACACAAGAACTATTGGCCATATAATCTCATTCTTTACATCATCAAAATAGTGATGGCTTGATATGATAATTTGGTATTTTTAGAGAATATGCATGTCAAATTATAAACACTTGTTCTCAGTGTCCTCAGTATCTACCTGTACCACATAATGGTGTTAATTCTCAGGGACTTGTACTTATCAATTATTGCAAATGGATACTCACATTTATGGCTTTAGAAAAATAAAATATGCACATGTGACTGTTGATACCTTTTCAGGCTTTCTAGTTGCAATTGCTTTAACAGGAGAAGCAACTAAAAATGTAATTAGTCATTACCTGTATTATTTTTCTGGGCTTGGTGTTCCAAATCAGATTAGAACAGATAATGGAACTGGCTACCACAGTCAAGCATTTGAGATGTTTTGTCAACAATTTAATATAACCCATATTACTGGGATTCCTTATAATTCTCAAGGACAAGGTGTTGTGGAACTTTTAAACAATACCTTCTTTAAAAACAAAAAATGGGGAATTATACCCTCCAAGGGCACCAAAAACACATCTTGCCTTTGTCTTTTTTTTTTTTTTTTAATTTTTTGCAAACTGATGCTAAAAGTCAGTCTGCAGCATCTCACCATTGGCATCCAGTCACTTCCAGTTCATATGCCATGGTTAAATGGTGGGACCCCTAACTAATACATGGAATGGTTCTGACCCTGTTTTAATATGGGGGAGAAGTTCTGTTTGTGTTTTTTCACAAAAAGAAGACAGAGTCCGATGGTTGCCTGAAAGATTGGTTCATCAAGTAGACACAGATCCCGAGTCTTCTAGTAAGTATGATTCCAATTATGGAGCTGTCACAAAATCTCTATCAGCAGCTGAGTTAATTTGGAATGTAGCGTCCACTCTTACTGGAGAAGTCACAGTTTTCTGTTAATTCTCAAAGCCAGCTCCTGCTCACTGGGTGGCCAGACCTTGGGTCTAATCTTGTTAATTTGCAAATGAATTGAATACCTGAGACATCCCTACAGACAACCTTAATCCTCTTTGCTCTTAACTTTTGACTTGTATTTTAAGCAGATCAGTTACCTCCATGCAGGCTCGCCTTCAGCAAAGCTCAGTTATGACAGTTATTCATTGCTATGAAGAAATGCATTCAGTGCATATTGTGGTTTTGGTCTGAATGGGAAAAATGTGTGCTATGAGATCCAGCAGCCAAAGACAGTCAACTGATGATTCTATGGCTCTTATCAACCTAAGACAGAGGCCTGTGCCAAGAGGCCATGTTTGTTCATAATAAACACTAAAAGGTCATTTTTGTACAAGCTGTTCATAGCCTCTGGACGGGTAAGAGAGTCTAGGCTCAGTCCTAAGCCAGGCACGGCTGCCAGCCGCCATAATTACCAGGCAGGACCATAGAGCATAAGTAAATCTTATGCCCCAGTCCAGCTAATTTTTAATAAATAAAAAGGGAGGAACTCTGCCCTCCCCTCAGCCTTGAGCAGGCTGAATCAGACCTTGTCTGTCACAGTCCGCTGTCCACCTAGGGTGGAGTCTTCTGACCTAGGTGAAGTCTATTGTCCTGTCGCACCTGCAGCTTCCTGAAAGAAGCCACTACCTGCTGAGAGGCTGAGCTTGCTTTCCTGAGGAGATCCTGACCAAGTGACAGGATCCCGGCATAGTGGGGGATGGGTTCCCCCCTTTAAACATCAGACCCTAGAATTAAAGTTGAGGCTTGATCAGAGAACTTTATCTTGGCTCGAAATTTCTTTCACTGTCCCTCCCATCCATCCCCAGCTTTCCTTTCAGGAACCCAATAACCCGTGGCTGCTGATGGCTACAGTCACTGTGTGATGGCCACTGTGTGATGGTCACTGTGAAATGGATACAGATCCAGAAACTACAATCCAGAAATTGGGGCACACCTGTGATCTAGATCTTGAGGCTGGAAGACACATGCCTTTGATCTGTATCTTGAGGCATAGTGACCATGAAAAGTTTCAGCGCAGGCTTTGTGTTACATGCCTTTAGTCCCAGGAGACAGAGCCAAGCAGATCTCTGAGTTCAGGGCCAGCCTGGAACAGAGCAAATTCCAAGTACAGAAGAGCTTAGGCATAGGCATGGTGGTACAAGCATTTAATCCCAGGCCTCAGGAGACAGAGGCAGGCCGAGCTCCAAGGTCACGGAGGGTTTACAGAGCAAGTTCTAGGACAAACAAGCGTTGGCAGTGAAGGATGTAATAGAACAAGGGGGCCATGGTATAACCCCAGAAATTAGCAGAGCTCAGCAGCTTTGGCCATGGGACTCTGGCTTTAGAGTCCACAATAAAAGGGACTACTAGGACAACTGATGCTGGTTACTTGGAACTAAGAAATTAGCAGTGATCAAGAACAGACCAGCATGGTTGGAGAGATGGCTCAGTGGTTAAGAGCACTGACTGCTCTTCCAGAGGTCCTGAGTTCAATTCTCAGCAATCACATGGTAGCTCACAGCCATCTGTAATGGAATATGATGCCCTTTTCTGGTGTGTCTGAAGACAGCTACAGTGTGTTCATACACAGAAAGAAAGAAAGAAAGAAAGAAAGAAAGAAAGAAAGAAAGAAAGAAAGAAAGAAAGAAAGAAAGAAAGAAAGAAAGAAAGAAAGAAAGAAAGAAAGAAAGAAAGAAAGAAAGAGAAAAGGAAAGAAAGAAAGGAAGAAAAGAAGAAAGGAAGAAAGGAAGAAAGGAAGAAGGTGAAATCTTCTGGGAAGTGTATTCTGAGAGCACAAGGAAGCCGTATTCCAGGTACAGATTTTGTGCTGGCAGTCAGACTTGGTAATACACAACAATCACCCAGGTGGCCGGGGAGTGATGGTGCACGCCTTTAATCCCAGCACTTGGGAGGCAGAGGCAGGCAGATTTCTGAGTTCGAGGCCAGCCAGGATGAGTGAGTTCACCCTACAGAGTGAGTTCCAGGACAGCCAGGGCTACACAGAGAAACCCTGTCTCGAAAAACAAAACAAACAAACAAACAAAAAAAAGAATCACCCAGGTGCCACTGGATTTGAATGCACAAAGGGGTCATGGAGAGCAGCTGAGGCTTGGTGCTGTGAGGGGCCAGGAAAAGCCACTGGTGGAAGAACTGAAGTTGCCAGAATTGAAGGGGCCATGCAAAGAACTTCAAGTACCATAAAGAAAGCCTATGAGAGGCTATTGGTGAAGCTTAGTTTCAGTGGAAGACCCCAGTGTATTGGAGGTACTAGTTCCAAGAACAGCAGCAGCAGTAGAGTGGAGTCAGCCAGAACCTAGAGTGCTACAGAGGGCAGTGCTGGAGAAGGGATGCCAGCCCTTTTAGGAGCCTACAAGGTCATGTGTAGATCCCAGACATTGGAACAAGAAGCTTTGATATTGAACTTGCCTTAGAGTCCTCAAGATATTAGAGATGCCAAAGCCATGGGATAGCTGCCAAGGAAAGCTGCTAACAGGGAGAAGCACTGGCCCAAGAGAAACAAGTTCGTTGCAGTCAACAAAGATAAAAGGAATTAGAGATCTGAAGAGTTGTTTTGGCATCAGACATGGAGATGCAGTGTTTGGAGTTTGCCCATCTGGTTTTTGGTCTTGTTTTGGTTCAGTATCTCCTCACTATGACGTTTTGGAATGGTAGTGTATGCCCTGTGAGGCTGGAACTGTGTGATCTGCTTCCTGATTTAGATTTTATAGGGGATTACAGCTAAGAGATTGCAAGAATCTCAGAAGAGACTTTGAACTTTAGACTTTTCAACAATGTTGAGACAGTGAGTGACTGTGGGGACTTTTAAAGTTGGACTACATGTATTTGGTATTATTCTGTGCACCCCGCAGACTCGTGTGTTCCCACGAGCCCATGGAGTGAGGGGATGGAATATGGCGGTTTGAATACGCTTGGCCCATGGGAAGTGGCAGGATTAGATGGCTTCACCTTGTTGTAGGATGACAAGCGCCACCCAGTGTGGAAGAGACACTCCTCCTGGCTGCCTGCAGATCAAGATGCCCGTTCTTTTTAAAGAGAGCAGGTGAAGAGATGGAAGGAATTAGCATTCAGTGCACATGGGTGCTTTAAGGAAATCTTACCGCTAGCATGCTGCTCCCATAGATTCTGGTTTAAGTCATAAGGAGAGGTCCCACACAAGTGGGTTTTGAAGTGCCTTTAAGTTGAGCATCAAATTAAATAGCAGCACTATTGGATAATCAAACTCATGAAGTGAGATAAATATCTACAGTCACATGAGGATTGCAATAGAGAAGTGAGAAATAGAGAACTGGCTGTCTTAAAAGAATTACAGAATAATATTTTTTTTAAAAAAAGGAAGAAATACAAAAATAACCCCCCAGGATAGTACAGCCATTGTTGAAGGCAAGATGTGCCAACAACCCAATGTTTGCAATGAGATGGGAGAAATATGCTATCTGCAAGTATAACCCTCATGATCTGTGTTAAGGACCACATGAAAGATAGTCCCTGTACAGTGGTGAAATTCATCAGGAATCACACCAATCAAAGAATTGTCAGCAGAGGGAAGGAACAGGAACACAGACCCGCATCCCACCCTGGTAACTTAGAGACTCAGCTCAGGCCAAGTCAGGATTCTGGCTGTGCTGCTAAAGGAATTTCAGGACTCACCACTTTAGTGAAGTAAAGTTCGTGATGCTATAAATGACATTTTAAAATTTAAGCATGAGGATTAAAGGAAAGAGAGGCACTCAGAGGAACACATGCTGAAGTAGGGGTGTGTGCTCTGCAGAGGAGCATGGGGAAAGTAAGACACAACCAAGCATGGATACAGGCTCCTCAGGAGAGACAAGCAATTAATTATCCCAGAATTAGCCATTTATCCCATGTCAGAAGCTCCTCAAGTTACTCCCTCCCTGCCCCCAAAGGTTACTAAGACTGGTTTCCCTCTCTCTTGATTGGTGGCTCCAATCCCTGCCCCCAAAGGTTGCTAAGACCATTTTCCCTCTCTCTTGATTGGTGGCTCCAATCCCTG
>NC_034593.1:139992329-139994154 GCF_900095145.1 Mus pahari
TTTCCCTCTCTCTTGATTGGTGGCTCCAATCCCTGCCCCCAAAGGTTGCTAAGACCATTTTTCCTCTCTCTTGATTGGTGGCTCCAATCCCTGCCCCCAAAGGTTGCTAAGACCATTTTCCCTCTCTCTTGATTGTGGCTCCAATCCCTGCCCCCAAAGGTTGCTAAGACTGTTTTCCCTCTCTCTTGATGGTGGCTCCAAGAGGTTGACAAAGGCTTAGACCTTCAACCACATTCCAAAGCAGGGGCTTTTCTCTTATCCATGTGTTCCCAGGATGCCTCCTGAGAATCCTGCCTCAGTATCATTAGTAATAAGACATAATGATACCATGTACCATTTTATAGGAGACACTTGTAAGACTTTGTCACTTCTGTGGTCCCCTTCCCAGAAGAATGACACCAGGCTAATGTCAGGAAAATATCAGATAAATCAGATGTGTGGGAAGGAAGTTCTACAAAGTGTCTGAGCACCAAGATGAGCTCTCCAAAGGTGACAAGGTCATGAAAGGCAAGAGACCTAAGAGGCTGAGGGCACAGTGAGTGAGGGCACTGACATCCTGGGAAGGTCTCAGGGGAGGAGAAAGGCCACTAGCAGAGCCATGTAGGGTTTCAGTGAAGTCTGGAGTTGGAACATCACACTGGCATCAATGACTCAGTTTTGCTAATCAGACCACAGTTATTCAAAAATCTCAGCACAAAATAGCTAGACGAAGAACAAATGGGCTCTTTATGCAGACCATTGGCATAAGTCTAAAATTATTTTAAATAATTTATAAAGACTATATATTTTATTGTCTATGCATGTATTTTAAAACAAAAAAACTCCTTAGGATATCCTCTTCTATTCTATCCATATAGCCAGTGTGGAGAAGATGTGTTTGTATGTGTGCGTATGTGTGTGTGTGTGTGTGTGTGTGTATATGTGTGTGTACATGTGTGTATATATGTGTGTATATTTGTGTGTACGTGTGTATGTGTGTGTGTTTGTATATATGTGTGTCTGTGTGTGTATGTGTGTCTGTATGTATGTGTGTCTATGTGTGTGTATGTCTGTATGTGTGTGTGTATGTGTGTCTGTATGTTTGTGTGTCTGTATGTGTGTGTGCGTGCATGTATGTGTGTATGTGTGTTTGTATATGTGTGTATGCTTGCATATGTGCATGTGTGTGTGCGTAGATGTGTGTGTGTATGTGTATGTGTGTCTGTGTCTGTCTGTGTGTGCATGCATGTGTGTGTGTGTGTATGTGTATCTGTGTATGTATGTATATGTGTCTGTCTTTGTGTGTGTATGCATGTGTGTATGTGTGTATGTGTGTCTGTGTATGTGTGTGTGTTTGTGTCTCTGTGTGTGTCTGTGTGAATATGTGTGTGTTTGTGTGTGTGAGTATGTGTGTGTATGTCTGTGAGTATGTGTGTGAGTATGTGTGTGTCTCTCTGTGTGTGTATATCTCTGTGTGTGTGTGTGTATGTGTGTGGTGGGGTCCTCACATGTACATGCTCAGTGTTCAGAGATGTGCAGCCATGTTGGTGGACATGAGCACTTCTGATGTTGTCCACTTTACTTTTGATGCAAAATCTCTCACTGGCCTGTAGTTTACCAAGCAGGCCAGGCTGGCTGGCTAGGAAGTCCCAGGCATCCTGCTGTCTCTGCCTCCTCAGTCCTGGGACTGCAATCTTGTTCCAGCACACCTGACTGTTTTCCCCATGGGTTCTGAGGTTCCAACTCAGGTCTGCATGCTTACAAAGCAAATACTTCACTGGCTGGGCTGTCTACCTCAGCCCACAAGGACACTGACTGGGCTGTCTACCTCAGCCCACAAGGACAC
>NC_034593.1:139994738-140025292 GCF_900095145.1 Mus pahari
AAAAAAAAAAAAAAAAAAAAAAAAAAAAAAAAAAAAAAAAAAAAAAAAAAAAAGAGATGTTTTATAGAGAGGCGTCTGTCTCCCAGGGGAGGTTTCTATATGGATGGTCCCCATGTTTCTGCTGGGTCTCACAGGCAGTGAGGGACAGCTTGTTTCCTGTTACACTCTTCCAGAGACCTCGTTGGAAAGCCTCTGAGTGAGGTTCACTCTGCTTCATCTAGCAGAGACATCAGGTATAATGCTGCCCAGCAGGAGAAACATCATCAAGGGGGTTGAAGGTTTTTCAAGCCTGCAGCTGAGCTGAATAATCGGTGGGAAATATAATATTGAAAAGCAAGGGGGTACTTCAAGGTTTCAGAGCACGATGCCTCAAGACATGGTGTTTTCACCTTTGAAGAGATGCATAGGCAAAGTCATTCTTTCCTTGACCCCTCCCCTGAAGGACCCTTTAGAGAATTCTTGACCTTCTTCTAAAGTAGACCATAAAGCTTCCAGCCCAGAGGCACCCCCATACCCAGAGGAAAGAAACACCCTTCCTTCAAAGACGCAGAGATGACGAGAAAAGCTGAAGAAAGTCTCTGTAAATCCTCCCGATTTAACATCACTAGGCCTTGGTTTTTGCTTTTTTTTTTTTTTGTTTTTTTGTTTTTTTTGTCTAATATTGCTCCACAACTGTCTGCTTTTTCAAAATGGGCCTGCAAACACATTTTCCTTTTCCAGTGAGTCTTCCTTCTGAAGGCTCCGTGCACATAAACTTATATTAAGTAAAAGTCCCAACTAGGCTAAAGCTATTGATGGTGTGGACGCATCAGCCACAAAGGCTGAGGATGTCCCAGGGTAAGAATGTGGTCTTCATTTCCCTAGAGCCTGAGAACTTTCTAGACACACTGCTGTGTTTGGCGTAATGCCCAGCACGTCTGACTGATACTCAGGAAATATTTGAAGAACACAGAGGAATGAACAGTGGCTGCATGCCTGGGTTCCTCTGTAACTGGCCCACGGCAGAGCCCTTAGAATAAAATGTTATCACCAGCAGCCCTCCCTCTCCCTGTAGGACCCACTAAGCTACTTTTTGTGTGTTGCCTGGATTTCTTGTCTGAGTAGCCTACGTCAAGAAATTAGCTGCTTACCTCAGAAACCTGTGGCACTATCATTGTGTCTGGGGAGCATGCAGCGCCCACACCTAGCTGCCTCTCCTTCATGGGAGAGCAAGCCACAGTTCTCTCCTGAGCCCCCACCCTGACTCCCAGGGGGCACCATAATGTTTCAGAAAGACCCCTAGGATACAGAAGGTCATGGAACCAGTCAGTGTAGGGTGAGAATTAGCCAAACCGTGGTGAAGGTGGAAGAACAACGGGCTGCCAGAAAGAAGCACGATGCAGTTTCATGCCTTGCAGACCATCAGGGACACAGGTGTCGTTGCCATTCTGTACCTGTCCACCGTTGAGCCTGCCCACCGTTGAGTGTCGGACGCTGCTTGGTGAGCTATTGCCACATAGAAGCTGTCTCTGCTGCTTTTGGTGGCAGCTTTATTAATGCTCACGAGCTAATAATTCCAGCAGAATCAACTCTCCAGTATTCATGATACCTTTGAGATGTCCTTCACATTATGGATGAGATATTAATTTAGTTCCATGACAGCAATCACTCTGAATCATTACTTTGCTAATTAATAAGAAATGATGGCTGACAGAGAGCTGTAAACTCAGTAATGTGCTAAGTATGACCGGAAATAAGATTATTAGGTGGAATTTAAATGCTTGGCCTATTATTATCACAAATAATTTACAAAGGGAAATGAGCTTAAAAATACTCACCATAGCTTAGTTTAGAAAGCAATGATAACAGACCTTTTCTGCAATTTATAGTCCGTTCAAAGAATGGGTTTGGCTCCCTATCTGGAGGTGGCATGATTTAAGGGTCCGCTGTACCCAGCATAATACATTTTGATGCTGTCACTGGGGCAGCACAACATTAATTCTGTCCAGCTTTCTGAACACTGATGGGTATGAAGTTTGGTAAGGGAGGAAGGGTGGGGGCTGACATGCAAGCCTGTCTCTGGGGCTTCGATGCTGGCCTCCATGGACAGCTACACAGACTATGAACTCACAGTTTGCTAATTACAGCTTCCATCCACTCCTAGCCTCCTATTTGACTTGCAATGAACATTTTGAATCAAATTCTTTTTTTTTTTCTAACTCTGCTTTTAATGTACGTGTATCTGAATGTATATCTTGTGTGTGATGGTGGCATGAGGTGTTAGAGCTCTAGAGCTGGGGTTACAGGAGGTTGTGAGCCACCTGATCTGGGTACTGGGAACTAAACTCAGGATGTCTGAAAGAGCAGAAGGTATTTCTCATTGCTGAGGCATCCCTCAGGCCTCCAATCAAACTCTTAACCCCCCAAGGGGAAGTCTTTTGGGCTGTCAATGAACTATCTGTACTGAATATGCACCATGTTCTGGATGATGGAACTAAAGATACCAAGGAGGACTGAGGCTTCATCCCTCATCTCAAGGAGCAGGTAGTAAATGGAGAAGCTAGAGAAAGCATCCATGAGCCAAGGCAGAGGAGAGTTGCAGGGAGGCCAGGGAGCCTGCAGGCCTGTCTCAGGAGGGGAAGGGGCTGTTACAGCCAAAACAGGAAGCAAAGGGTTAACAGCTTGGGCTCTTCAGGTTTGCAGATCTCTGTCCAAATCCTACTTCTTGTCCCTTATCAGCTCTGAGACTTTGACAGCTGTTTCAGGTCTGTGGGCTCATTTGTAAAATATTGGAACCAGCATTACAATTCGGATTATCCCAAGAGTCGGTGAACTAAACCATGTGTTTACTCTAAGCACAGGGCTGGCTTGGGTGTGTACATAGGAAATGGAAGCGATTATTCAGTAAGGAAAGAGCCAGTGACTTCCAGGTAAATGGAGAATGGAGGAGAAGGAACTTCCTGCTGAGGCAGAAGGATGTCTGCAGGGTCAGTTCTCTGACAAGATTTTTAGGATGGCTGACATAAATCTGTGGGTGCAGGAGACAGGACCAGAATAGTGTGCAGAAGGCACGTCCTGAAGGGCTGCTGAGCTAAGCTGGAGAGAATGAATTCTGTTCTAAAAGCTTTGAGAAGCCCATGAGCTGTGCTAAACAATGTCAGGACTGTGGTAAGATCTATCAGTCCAGGGATATCTGGACATGGAAGCAGCCAGGGTTGGCAAGAGCAGTTTGTGGTGATAGCAGAAATGGGATCAGGAAGAGAGGGCTGTTGGCCCTCGCATGCCTTATACCCAGGAGTTCATTCTCCCAGGTCTTGCGCAGTCCCCATCTGCCACCATAGCCATTTGTATACCGACCGCCCTCCTTAGTGGTTTTTAAATATAAATATGGAAGTAATCTTTTCCCCCAAAGAGTCCATTAGCTCAATACTTTTAGGGCCCACTAGAAAGTTTCTTCTTAGTGAATGACTAGGCAAGGCCACTGAGGCCCATGGGGTGGAATGAGAAAGCCAGGCCCCAGGAAGGCTTAGCGGAAGATGACATCTTACACCTTCTTAAACTTTACACCTGCAGCTTCGGGATTCATGGATTGCTCAGCCATTTGCCTCTCCAAGAATTTAGGCCCAAATCCCACTCCAACATGCAGACAGCTGCTGGTCAGTTATGTGGGCTGCTACCCTACCTACGGAGTCCATGTAACACTTTGTCTCTTTGTGCTTCTGTTTCCTGGTGACAAGGAAGTGACAGTTCCACTCTCCTGAAAGCCTATGGACATTGTGTTTAGATTAGAAAGCAGCCCAACTGTACCATAGACCACCAAGTCTATTGAACTTTCCTTAATTTACTTAGTCACTTTACATCCTGATCACAGCCCTCCTCCCAGTCCTCCCTTTCCTTTTCCCAGACAGCCTTTTCGCTATTCCCCCTCCCCTTCTCCTCTGAGAAGATGGAGGCTCCTCTGGGTACCAACCCACCCTGGCACATCCCCTCCCACTGAGGCTAGACAAGGCAGTTCAGTTAGAGGAACAGGAACCACAGGCAGGCAACAGAGTCAGGGACAGCACCCCCTCCAGTTGTTGGGGGACCCACATGAAGGCCAAATTGCACTTCTGCTACTTATGTGCAGGGGTGTGGGTTAGACACCATCAATAGGACAAAACAGCAGCCTAGAAAATCAGAAAAGATCTTCACCAACCCTACACTCAATGGAGGGCAGATATCCAAAACACATACAGAACTCAAGAAGTTAGACACCAACAAATCAAATAACCCAGTTAAAAAATGGAGAATAGAAGCTAAAGAGAGAATTCTCAACAGAGGAATCTCTAATGGCCAAGAAGCACTTTAAAATGCTCAATGTCCGTAGTCATTAGGGAAATGCAAATCAAAACAACTCTGAGAGTCTACTTTACACCCACTAGAATAGCTAAGATCAAAAAACAAATGGCAGCACATGCTGGCGAGGATGTAGTGCAAACTTGTACAACTATTCTGGAAATCAATCTGGTGGTTTCTCTGAAATTTGGGGATAGTTCTCCCTCAAGATCTGTCTATACCACTCTTGGGTATATACCCAAAAGATGCTCCACTATAAGGACACTTGTTCCCCTATGGTCATAGCTTTATTCTTAATAGCCAGAAACTGGAAGCAGCCCAATTGCCCCTCCACTGAAATACATATAAAGAAAATCTGACCCATGTATATAATCAAATATTACTCAGCTATTAAAAACAAGGACATCATGAAATTGGCAGGCAAATGGATGGAAGTAGAAAATATTCTGAATGAGGTAACTCAGACCCAAAAGGACATACATGGTATCAAACTTCTTATTTGCTAGAGGACCGGGTCTGCCCTTGGTCATGTCAGGAGGAAAGGTTCTTACCCAGGGATTGCAGATTCCTCCAAGTTCAGTTGAAAACCAAGGATGGATATTTCAGAAACCCTCAGGGAGTCAGATGCCCTGACAGACAGTGAACATCTTCTGCACAGGCACTGCCTGTGTAACCTCTGACCTTTGTGAAATAGCTATGAAATGAACAAACGTCTTTGATTAACTAATGAATGCTTCTGTTGAAGGTGCCAGTTGTATCTTAATCCAAAGCAGTTGATTTGTGAAAATGAGCATTTGCTGAGGTCTGCTGCCATGGTGAGAAGACAGGAGACCTGGAGAAGCCAGAGAATGGCTCATGCTCTGAAGGGGGCCTTGTGACAGAGCCCACGCAGCTGGCAGCCACCTCCGTCAGTTCTTAGTACGGCAGAAAGGAGACCTGCCTCCTGCTGAAGACCATGTCTGTCCTTCCTTTCCAGGGCCCAGCAGCCATCTGTCGCTGAGCACTAACTAATGTGCCCTAGGGGCATCATCCCAGACTGTGTCCAACACCCCCTGTCACCTCAGGGCTGTGCTGAGCTCCCACCAGCTTCTAGTGGACTCATCATAAACTTTCAAGACCAGTGCTGATGTCACTAGTGTTTTATAGACCTGAGAGCTGAGATTCTGAGACACAGTCACTATAGCCTGACCAAGTTCACCAAGGACCACTGAAGGTCAAATAAATTTCCCAAGGTCACAACTCTCTTATAGGCAGAAATGGTTTGTTTTATCCATAGACAACTTTTTCTTTCTTTCTTTCTTTCTTTCTTTCTTTCTTTCTTTCTTTCTTTCTTTCTTTCTTTCTTTCCTTTTAGACCATTAAAGAGTGGAGGACAGAGCTACCTCCCTGATATTTAAAAGTACCTGCTGTATGAAGGACAGTGAACTCCACTGCTCCAAACCCTGAGGTTCCAAACATGGAAACAAACATACAAGACTTCCCATATGGGGATTGCCTCCTGGGCCATTCAACCAACTCAATAGCTGCCACCAACACATACCAGGCCAAACTTTCTTACCGTTGTGGTATATTACATCTTAACTCCTACAGCTTAAGGAGTATGTATGTTGTTGGGGTTCCTATTACTCCCTAGCTACATTCAAGATGAAGCCAAAGGCAGAACAGAACAGTTAGAGAAGGACAAACTTACAGGTTGGTTGTTTAAACTCTGAGAAAAATATTAATTTCAAAAGACATTTGATACTTAGATAAGGATTGTAGAGAACACTATTTAATAGTTTCATGGTAGGTGGTGTTCCCATGGTCACTGTTAGTTTGATGTGGGCAAGGTTTGTTGTAAGCATCTGAGACGACAAAGCTGAGCTATGTTCTTTGAATCTCTCAATTGAAAATACTGGTAGCTTTCAACTTAACTGCAAAATAATGCTACTGTGTGTATCTTACATTAGAATCTTAATTAAGATTAGGGTAAGTTAGTGATAGACGATAGTCTCTCTTGTGCACCATTTGCAGTACAGTGTGCTCACTCTTGTGCATTGTCTGACACACACTGTGCTCACTATCTCTGCACACTCTCCGCAGCCAGCTTGGTGTTTTATTTTCACTTGTCAACTTTGCAGATGGGGAAACCAGTCTCAAAGTCATGTAGTTGGGAACTGGGTCCTTGTCTTCTCTCCTCAGGTGGTCAATATCGATTATTAAGCTGACAGTATCTAGAATAACCTAGGAGTCAAACCCTAGGAGGCATATCTGTGTGGGAGTTTTGAGACTGCTTTAATTGTGATGGGAAGGCACGCCCTAAACGAGGATGGCATCATCCTATGGGTTGCATCCTTGAACTATAAGAACAGGAGAGGGAACCAAGCACCTGGACCCATCTCTGCTTCCTGCCTGGATACAATGTAACCAGATCCATCTCTGCTTCCTGCCTGGATACAATGTAACCAGATCCATCTCTGCTTCCTGCCTGGATACAATGTAACCAGATCCATCTTTGCTTCCTGCCTAGATACAATGTGACCAGATCCATCTTTGCTTCCTGCCTGATACAATGTGACCAGATGCCTCTGGCTCCTGCAGCCAGGACTTCACTGCCAGCATGAACTGTACCTTCAAACTGTGTACTGAGATAAACCCTTCCTTCCTTAGGTTGCTGTTGTTGGACATTTTGCCATAGCAAAAAGAAGTTTACAGAAACACCTTCCTACCCTTCCCTGAACAGCCATGACTAAGTAGAGAAGATGCTCCCAGGAACACAAGCCTTCCCTCTAGTGGCTCCTGGCACTTCACTTTCTGAGACACAACTGTGGCAGCACCATTCTGAAAAGTCCTTGCTCAGAGCATCTTGGGCAGACAACTGCTGAACGTTTTCAGTGGCAGCTGAGTTGCAGAAGCTGGATGAAACATATGACATGTTGAAATTATCTTAATTTCCTTTTTAGCATCATTCCATACATTATCTCCATCTGATCATACTAAGTCGTGAGGAACTAACTGTGAATAAGAGAAATGACAGGTTAACTTGCCTTTCATTTGTTTTCCATAATAAATGGAATATTTCCTTGAACACTTAAAGCCATTAACATTTCAATTTATTCATGCGTTTTCTTCCTGGCATCCTAATAGCAATATGACATAATTATATCTGCTCTGTAGCCATCAGTTTTGATGGCAATGCCTTGCAGATCTTTTGTTACACTGTTGATAGGAGACGGCAGCTTGCTTTTTTATAGCATTCTACCCACTTCTTGAACCCAATTGTCAAACAGGGAAACAATGTCAGTGACGTAAGTGATCAGGAACTGGATGAGGACCCAATCTAACACACTTCGTACTCACTACATACAGGGCACTGTTCCAGACACTCCGCATGTGTTAGCTTACTTAATCCACCCACAACACTCTGTGGTGGATTCTATTATCAACATCTCCATTTCTATAAATGAGGAAGGTGAGACAGAGAGAGATGAGGTGGCTTATTCAAGGTTGCTTTAGGTTCATCCACACTGGACTTGGACCTTGCAGTCTGGACCTGGTGAAAGGATACCTTTATGTTCCAGGTTTCTCGGTCCGTGCCTTTCTTTCTCCTATGTGACTCTGTTTTATATAGAGGAATCCTACTGTACTGCATACTGAGGATGTGACAAAGTGGCAAGAGTGTGGCATCAATACCTGCCAGAGCCAACCTTGGAGTTTAGCTGTCATGTTTGAGGGATTAGGGGGAGGGACAGCCAGGCATAGGGGTGCATAACTATTATCCTGACACTCAGGAGGCCGAGGCAGGGGTATGGCGACTTTGAGACCAACATGGGCTACACAGGGAGAACTTTAACCCTCTTTTAGAAAGCAAGAGGGAAGACCAGGGAGGATCTTTAAAAGGATCTGATCACAAGGGCTCCATCCTTAACAGATTAATGGATTTGAGGATCCATGGTGGTCCTGAAGGCCTTTTACAAAAGCCTGTTTCTGATTCTTGTCTACACCCTTTTCACAATGTATGTAATTTGGTTTTGCTTCACAATTCCCACAGCACCTGACTGAACCAATTTAAACAAGGAATGATTTATTTCAGCTCCTGGAATCAGAAGGTTCAGACATTATGGTGTGGAAGATGTGAGAAAGAAGGACAGCTCATGTCCTGGGGGCCAGGAAATGGAGAAGGAAACACTCAGACCCCTGAGGCTTTCTTTTAACTACCTGGATCACAGCCCATGGAATTGTAATGCTCTGCTCAGTTAGTCCACACAGGGAAACACCCTCAGAGACACACTCAGAGCTGTACCTCAACCTCCCAGGTCAACTTGATGAAGATTAACCTTCATACCACATTACATCCTGACCTTCACCCATCACAGCCCCCCGATCTTGGACAAGCCTCTATAACCCCGAGTTGCACAAACTCTAAATCTTCACAAGCTCCCCCAGTGCGTGGCATTCAGTTCTAGCGGCAGAGAGATGACTAGATGTATCTAAGTACTTTACCTCATTCTTGCTCTGTCTGTTCAAAGTATCATTTTTGCCCGAAGACCCATGACCTTTGAAGCACTGTCAAGTTTGAAATGAGTGAAGGGCAATGTATTCATGCATTTTAGCCAACAAGATGTAACTAACCCCTGTGCAGGTCTGATGGTTTAAACATCAGGGGTGAAGTCATGAGGAGGCCATGGGCATCTCTGAAAATCAAGGAGCTTTCAGGATTCCCTCTACATCCGTGCTTTCTGTAGACTGTTTTCCACAAACCAAGCCCTTGCAAAGAGCCTAGTGCTTCTGTAGACACATAGTATTCTCGGCCTGAGCACAGGCCAGGAGGGGCCTCCAGGCATCAAGCAGCAGAGATGTGTGCACACTGCCTTTAAAGTGATGGAGCCAAATAATTGTGCCTGTGGTTTTGGCTCTAGGAATATGAACCAAGGCTAGACTGTGGTCAGAGTAAGAGACTCGAAGGAATATTATAGTTTCAGGAAACTCTCAATCCAAGGAAATGCCCCATGAATTCATTTAAATATCACTGCATTTTTTTCCAAATGGAAAGGAAACTCACAATTCTTAATGCCTGTTCATCATCAATATTATGCCAATTAATGCATTACTTTTGGCTGATAAATATTCAGAGAATAAATGAAGTCCATAAGATGGATTAATTCTCTAGAAGTACAAACAAAATCTTTCAATATTTTGTATCACATAATTAAATGCCATTTGCTGTTTCTACAGCCAGGACTTGGGACATGCTAATTAATTGCTCTGAGAAGGTGCATTGACATGTTTTGTGTTTGATATTCAGAATCAGCTGATGATTTCTAAGCCCTAAATGGCTCTGCTGATGAAGTACCTTCACGGAATTAATCCTACCTGCAGAAGTCTGGGGGCACCATGCCATAAACATCGATCCTGTCACACAGCTCCAGAGCAATTGTCATGGTGAACCAGCCAGTGCTCAGCCAAGTGTTGGAGATCTTCCTGGAAGGAACAAGGGTGAAGTCTGCACTCTGGTAAAGCAGTCCCAGGCTCATAACCATGCTGGAGCCAACTATTAAACAACCCCCATCCCTAACATACACACACACACACACACACACACACACACACACACACGCCCATGCACACACACACACACACACACACACACACACACACACCCCACATGCACACACATGAACCCTACATGCACCCAGGTACACAGATGAACACCCATACATGCACTTTCTCTCACTCCCATTTGGTACACATTAGAATTTTGCTAAACCAAAATCTCTTCTAGTACATGCATAACTAATGTTGATGCTTAAGGGATTTCTACATACATCATTAAAGAGAATGATCATTGTTTGAATGCTTAGGTGTGTGCTGCCATAATTCAACTATCGGATGACAATATCCATGTGGCCATTTGTTATTAATGAGAAAATTTGACTAGAAATTCTCCCTGTGTCCCTAAATAGGCTAGATTACAAATAATATAGTTAAACAAGTAGGTCTTGCTACCTCTCTTTCCATCTATCTATTAATCTACCCACTTATCTATCATCTATATATGTATATATATGCATGTATGTATGCATTTATGCATGTATGCATGCATGTGTGCATGCATGTATGAATGCATGTATGCATTTATCTAACACATCTATCTTCTCATATTTATCACCATAATTTGTCACTTATCTATCACCAATCAGTTTCATTCTTTTATCTGTCTATTATCACCTATCACTTATCAGCCATTAATCTATTATCTGTCTATACATCCATCTACTCATTTATCATGTATGTATATATGTATTTGTCCATCCGTCTGTCCATCCATCCATCCATCCATAGGTGAAAGGCTGTCCCAAAGCACATTAAGAACACCAACATTGTGACTGAATCTCTTTTCTTAGGAGCACATGTGCTTGGGAAGAGCAGAGGAAGAGAGCCAGAAGATGCTTGTATCTAATAGAGCCTCTGCATTTACCTTACCTAAGGTCACTCAGAGCCTTCTGAAATGTCTAAGTCCCAAACTGACAAGTCTAAGGAAATAAATCTGTGCGTTTTGCCATTCATTAACATGTGCATTCAGACATCTGAGTGGAGGCTGAACAAGCCATTCAGCCTCAGGAGACCAGTGGAGACACATCGGCAAGGTCTAATTTGAGTCCTGAGAATGAGTCACTGGTCTCCATGCTCCACTGCTGTGGGTGTTAATTTCAGTTCTTCTGGGATTGCTGCCTTTTCTTTCTTCAGTGCCATAGCATGCCTCATTAGCCAGCTCCAAACACCCTTATCCCCAAGGTCAGACTGTCTGACTTTGCCCAGCCACAGAGCTGTATGTGAGGGGAATGGCAGAGCTGAAGAAAGCGCTTTCCAGCCGCACTGCAGAGCTCCGCACTCTGGAAGGGAGACTGTTAAACCGTTTGCTTTCCCCCTCATGCAGGGATAGGAGATATTTTTAAGGAGGCTTTTGCTTTGTGGAGAGCCTGACAGACATGGGTGGGCTTCAGCTTCAGTTTCAAGTCTTAAGCCTTAAACATGCTTTCCTCCTTCCCACAGCTTCCTGGCCAAGCTTGTCACAGCCCCTACAGATGAGGAGAATGTGAGCCCCACACTCTCCTGTTTCTGTCACGTGCAGCTGCATAACCAGAGATGACTCGCTGCTCATCTCTGAGCCTCAGTGTATCTTCAAAGCAGATACTAGATGCTCTGTCCTCTGGCCATTTGAGAACATTAGAAAATGTCCACGAAAGGGACCGGGGCGGAGGGCCTGGCTGCTGGGGTGAGTGGACAAGGTAAATAATTTAGCATTCCTTCAGTGCTGTTTAGTATCCAGGAAGAAAACCCTTCCAAGCCTCTGGTGCTGGGGTCTCATGGAGGAGGTGCATCAGTAGCCAGGGCAGCATTTATAAAGAAAAGAAGTTCCAGCTTTTGTAGGTGTTAGTATATTCCTTGCTTCTCACTAGGGCTATACCTTCATAAGGCTTTGGGCTAGAGGGGTTGGGAAGGAACTGAATGAGAATGGGAAGAGGAGGAAAAGCCCTCATTTAAAGGGAAGCCTGTGTTCATACCTCTGCTGTGTTAATGTACTGGGCAGTTCTTCCCAGACTAGTCTGACGGAGCCCAGGCAAAACACAACCCTCACTCATATCCTAGAGATCTCTGAGAGATCTGGGAACCAATGGTCACACCCATACCTTCTGCCTTTCCATCCCCAGGAAACACCAACCAGGGCTTTCCTGAGAGAAGAAACTCCTTGGAAGTTTTCCTGTGATGCCACAGCCTAGAATACAGGAGGATGCAGGGCCACAGGAAGTGGATCTGCAGGTGGAAATGGGAAGAATACAAAGTGGAGGACTAGAGGAACTGAAGTGAGGCACTCTTTTAAGTGCCACTTAAAATTCCCCAGACTTCCTAAATAATAGCCTTGGGATCACACACCATAGAAACGCAACTGCTTTGTTCTGTCTTCCTGAAAGAATCAGAACTCTTTTTTTTTCTTCCCTCCAACAAAGGAATATCTACTGTTTTTACAGTTAATCAGCTGTAATGAAAGAATATGAAGAGCTGTCATGTGCTTATTAGAGAAAATTAGCAGATATTCTTTTATATGATGAAGTAACACACTGAGCTGATAACGCTATAGTGCACACTAAATTACAATTAAAGGCCTTTCTGCTCTGCCAGAATCTCATTTATAATCTCAATGGAATATTCTTCCTGCAGTTATTTCATTTATGCTTCCTTTATGTAATTACTATAATATTGGTTCTGAATCATATTTTCCTAATGTGCCCTTATTCAATTATAAAGTTATTTTCAAGTATAGTTACTTTCTAATATCAAAGAACATGATTTGGCCATCTCTGTCATCTGCAGTGCTTCTTAATTGCAGAGTGTTCACGGGTCATTTTCATCTCCATTTTTAAGGGTAAAACTTCCTATAAATCAAAAATCTCCTGACTTGGCCCATTTCTTAAAAAATATTAGCTGAACCGAATGTTCCAGTGACGAGCTTGGTTTGGATAGAAAGCCAGCTCTTTAATGTGTCTTCAACATATGCGCTCATATTGTTAGATTTCTCTGCTTACATACAAGGAATATTTTCAACCCAAATGTTCTGGGTTTCAGTCAAGTGGGAAATCTGTTCTGCAAGGTTGTTTCTGTCTCTCAGCCTAAGAATAAGGACACATAAGAATAATGAGTCAATATCAGGCTAGCTTTGTAAAGACAGACTCCTAAGGTGAGAGATGCAAAGCTTCCTTTGGAAGGATCGATATGCTTTTGCATGCTACAAGGTCATAGGTGAGATTGCCCGAGCAGGGCAGAGTGGGTGATAACTGAGGAATATCTGCAGAAAGAGGCCCAGGAGCTCAGCTGCAAAGACTTGGCTCAGCCCTTACAGCTGGACTAATAAAGAGAGATGTGCTGAGCCGAAGGTTACCACTGGCCAGGTTATAGGGAGGAGTGAGACGTGTCTTGTATGAGACTGTCCCTTAGGGATCTTAAGAGGTCAGAGGGTTGGGATTTTTTAGTCTCCAAGCCGACCGTATCATGTGATTGCTTGCAGAGATGCAGCAGTGTGCAGTTTTCTTTGTGAACCCTGCTCCAGGGTTTTGGGTAGACTTACTTTTAATGAACAATTATTAAACAAAACAGAGAGAATGCATTTTTTATGGTTCAGACAGTTTAAACCTTTTTTTTTTTAATTTCTAAGCAGCAACATTTAGTTGTAAATAGTTTGCTGTTTGTCCATTCCTTATAACATGTGTTCTTGGTGAAAGAACTTGTTAGCATTCAGGGTTGTTTCCTGTTGCTGGGCCACAGGGTTGACCATGATGGGAATTTGTATCAGCTCTTAAAGTTTAATCAGGAGTGTCCATGTGATCTGATCCATGGCTGGGCTAGAGATTGACTAGGTTAGCCACAGGTCTGGGCTGTGCTAGTTGTAGGGCTGGTGGGCTAGCCATAAGTGTGATGGACCAGTCACAGGTGTGTTTGGCTAGCTGTAGCTCTCCTAGTCAAGCTGTAGACCTACTAAGCTAGCCATGGGTCTGGCCTGTGGTAGCCATGGGTCTGTTGTGTCTTCCCAGGAAAGAGGCTGCTGTAGTGTGGACGGCAGTAACGCTTTCCTCCTGGGGCCCATTACCGTCAGGCCCAGCCCTCAAACTGCCATAAAGTTCCCAAGGTTGAAAAACACAGCTCTTCTGTCCAAAGAATTGGGATACTGGACTTCCTTTCCCAATCATGTGTTCCTAAACTAGCCAAATAGTAGGTTTGGTAATTTCTGATCTTTATTTTACTTTAAAAAAACTCTGTAGATTTAAGATAAGAAATGGAGTAACAGGTTTGTTTGTTTTATAAGAAGTGCATTAGAATACCAAGCATATCTTAATTATAACAGTATAGACTTTAGAAATTAATTATGAGATCAGCCTGATGACCTGTAGTCACTGTCCCTTACTTCCACAGGGGTGTGAGGTAGGTAGGTACATGGCTGACGTTCCAGCTCAGAGCTGAGTGTCCACCCACCCCTCTGAGGCTTCCCTGAGCACCCCAGTATTTTCCATCCCTCTCTGGCTCTGTCCAGCTCATGGCCCTTTTCCCTTCTGACCTTATCTTATGCCACTTGCCCAGTTGTCCTGGGCACACCGGGGCGGGGCGGGGCGGGGGCGGGGCAGGGCGGGCTTTTGACAGCATGCTCCCTCCCTGGTCCTTTGGTCCCTTGGGAAGGCTTCTATCCTTCCCAGATCTTCCCATACTTGTGGAAACACTGTCCCGGGTCTTATCCTGAAGCATCTTTGTGACAAAGCCTTTTGATCGTCCTGACCACAGATTTTTCTTTTCCCAAAAATCTGCTACCTATAGTGAGAAATACACCAGGACAATAAGTTCATTCAGATGTGGGTATATTTGTATGTGGTTCTCATTTCACTTTTAAAGCATGCAATGTGTAATGGATGTTAGTGCATTCACAGATGCAACCCTTACTATTCACTTTAGAACATTTTCATATCTAAACAAACTATCCTGTGTCTGCGTGTCTACACATGCATGCATCATCATCAGGCCCCATCACGTGAGAGGGTCTGAACGGATATTTCGCCTTATTCTCAGACAGGTGCCATTACTGCAGAATCTTCCTGCTTACACTGACTTCATGCACTATTATCAAATCTCTAAAAATGTCTACTTTATGTGCAAGTGTATTTGGCTTACATGTATGTGTATGTACCATGTGCATGCCTGGTGCCCACAGAGCCAAAAAGAGTGTTAGATCCCCTCCCACCAGAGTTTCAGATGGCTATGAGCCACTATGTGTATGTGTAACTGAGCACAGATCCTGGTAAGAGCAGCCAGTGCTCTTAACCACTGAGCTGTCTCTCCACCCATTGTCTAGTCTTCTTGAGCACTTTGGAAAACATTACCCTAGACCATGGTCTGTCTCCTGCCATACAAGTTACAGCTCCATTTTCTTCCTGTCACTACTTGGTGAATATCTAAGGATGTATGTTTGGAGGGTGGCGTCTTGCTTTTGACTGTTCCGAGAGGGGGCCACATGCAAGGTGCAGTGCTGAGCAAGTAGTAGGTTTTCAGTGATGAGCAGTTGACAGCATGACTGTGTATCTTAGAAAGGAAAATTCTCTCTCTCTCTCTCTCTCTCTCTGTTTGTTTCTGTTTGTCTCTCTGTGTGTGTCTGACTGCCTGTCTCTGTCTCTCTGTCTCTGTCTATGTGTGGGTCTGTCTGTCTCTGTCTCTGACTCTCTGTGTCTGTTTCTCTCTCTCTCTCTCTCTCTCTCTCTCTCTCTCTCTCTCTCTGTGTGTGTGTGTGTGTCAATGTGAATGCACGGGCATATTTATGAATATATGGATGTCAAAGGTCAACCTATCATTGTCTTTGTCTTTTGAGACAGCGCCTCTCCCTGGCTTGGAATTCATGGAGTAGACTAGGGTAGGGTTGCTGACAGCAAGCCCCAGACACTTGCTTGTCTCAGTTTCCCTAGCACTGAGATTCTAGGCACGTCCCACCATGTCCATCTTCCCTATGGAGCTAAGGATAAAACTGGGGCTCTCGTGCTAAGGAAGCACATAGTAAACTGAGTCTCATCTCCACACACTATCTTTGATAAATGAAATTACTGTGTCCCACTTTTCCTAAAGTAGCCCGGTCTCCATTTAGCCTTTTTTTTTTTTTTTTTTTTTTTCAATAATAACTTGGCCATGAATGACGCAATAATAGTCACCGTGCTTCAGGCCACTTTGCCTGATACACTCAACTTGAGCAGTCTGTTACCAGGGTGACCTGACATGTGAGCCCCATTGATGTTGCTGACATGAACCACAGGCTCACAACACAGATTCTCATCTTTGGCTTGACTTTTAGTGAGTCTGCCCACAGCACACATCCTCACTGCCCCCAGCTTCCCTCCCGTGCCCTGTACCTGTCTTTGCCAGTCTCCTGCTTGAAGAGCTCATCGAACTGCAGCATCTTGTGGCGCGTGATCATGAAGGCCTTCAGCCGAGGCAGCACTTGGCTGAGGAGCTGCAGGTTGTTGTACACCTGGCCCTTGCCATCCCGGCGCATGTAGCTGCTGGGGCCCCAAAAGATGAACACTGTGCCCTGGCTCACGTTGAGCAGGTCATGGCGGTTGCGGAGGATCCTCTGGATGCTGGAATGTGCGATGACCCGCAGGCTCGTGCGGTTGCCCACGTCAAGCCCATAGCCTCGGGTGGGGGCGTCATTCATGCGGATAACACACTCTGTCTGGTCGATGTGGGGGCCCTGCTGACTACGCAGCAGATGCCCGGAGCTTGTCACCAGGGCACAATCCTTGCAATGCATTTTCAGGGGCTGCAAGACACGGGGAGGAGAAAGATGGCATCAGCCACAGGATTTACCTCCCTTGGCATCACTAGGTCCATCCCTCCTTTTAAGACCCACCCCACCCCCGGCATCACCAGGTTACATCCCTGTCTTTAGATAAGAATGTCTTCTCCCTTTTTTTAAATGCTCCCCCCCCCCTTGACTTGCACCTGATTATATCTGGTCCATTGCAACTACACGGACCTTCCCTTTCTTTAAAACTGCAGATAGAGGCTGTTAGATGAGGGAGAAAGGGCTGGTGTTGATCTGTCTGTCACTGGCTACACTTAGATACCAGTGTGGACATGTGAAGCCAGCAAGGCGGAGACTGTTGCATGCTTAGTTAGCTTAGAGATGGGAAGTCATGAAGGCATACTTTCAAAACTAGGTCTTTCCCAATCCAAGGCTGGCCCCGAGGCAAAGCAAAGTCTCTTCTGCAGATGGCGTGACTGCGTCTGCAACTCTCAGTCGTCTTACTCCAAAGCTAAGCATTGTCAAGGCCTTCGGATGCTGGGAGAGCATGCTGACCCTCAGTTAAAAAGTACCATTCAGGAATCACGGGAGCAATGGCATGCAGATTCAATGCTGTAACTTTGAAATAAAGAACTAAAACTATTTTTTTTTCTCACTTAAAGGTGTAGGGTAGGACAGAAACTGCAATGCCTGTTTTCATTTATGTAAGCGAGGTCTCAGGCTCATGGCCTCAGATTCTGGAACTGGATTGCCCAGAAACCGGACCCCCATGATGCCCTGCCTGGAAAGCCAACGGGAGGGACAACGCTGCCCTGCCGACAGTGCTCAGTCAACCACCTTGAACCAATGACTTCTTTAACACCGAAAAGCTAACAACTCTACCATGCCCTGCTCATGTTTAATGGAAACATCTCTTCCTTGTTCTAAGATAATGAAGTTAGAGCCTGAGGCCAAGGCCAGGAAGTTCAAAAGAAAATGACAATCTGAATGTCACTGTGTAGCCAAGAGTGACTTAGAACTTCTAACCCTCCTGCCTCCACCTCCCAAGTGCTGGGATAATGGGCACACTCCACCACAGTTTATGGTGCAGCCTGAACCAGCGTTCCATGTGTTCTCAGAAAGCATGCCCCTAACCAAGGTGCATGCCCAGCCCAGTCAAGGCACTCTGAAGGAGGTTGCCTCCCCCATCTCCCCCAGAGCTTTGCCCTTTTCAGTTAAGGGAGGACTGAGCACCTGGCTCCGTGGTCCCGGGGAACGAAGCACTGAAATACTCCATTTTGTTTTTACTGTGAGAGTTTCCTGAACCATGATGTCATAGCCTGACGGAGTGCTCCCCAAGACCTCCTCTCATGGCAAGGTGGGTCTGGCTTTGTTTGAAACATTTGTTTAGCTACAGAAACCTTCTAAGTCATTGACCTCCACAGGCCTTGTTTTCTTCAACTCTAGCAGAGGAAAACTGCCCTTTCTGCCTTGATAGAAGGAGGGAAACCCCTAAGATACGGAGGCAGTTTTGTTTTTTAAGATCAGTAGTGTCTGACCTGTGAAAGTGGTCATTGCATGTAGCAGGGGCCAGCTGAAGCGTGGGACTTGTCACAAGAATTAGTCAGAAAATGACAGGTGCTCTCAAGTCTAGCCTAAGTGTGTGCACACCTGAAACCTCCGCACTTTGGAGGGAGAGGCAGGTGTGGTGTCCCTGTGATTCTGAGGCCAGCTCCAGCTCAGCTGGGCTGCACGGCGAAACTGTTTAAAAAACAATTACCATCTAATCCAGAGCATGTGGTAAAAACTCAGCAGACCAGGGTGAGCCCTTGAGCTAATGACGGCACTGTGAATCATCACCAGGAGTGTCATGTTGGGCTGTGCTTAGGTGACTGGGTGTGGTGGCTGTCCTTGTCAACTTGGCCCATCTGGGAAATGTCTCCACTAGATTCACCCTACGACATGTCTGTGGGACACTTTCTTGATCACACATTAATAGAGGGAGCCCACCCCATCGAGGTCGGTGCCACTCCTGGGCAGGTGGTCCTGTGTTCTCTACAGAAGCTGACTAAGCAGGAGTCAGCAGTCCCTGTCCTTCCCCGGTCTCTGCTTCAATTCCTGCTCTGTGTTTCTGTCTGGAGCTCCTGCCCTGGCTTCCCTCAGTGATGGAGAGATCTGAGTCAAGTAAACACTCTTGGGTTTGCTTTAACTTGTTGCCTTTTGAGATTATAATGTATTATTTCTCCCCTTTCTTCCCCGCCTCCAAATCCTTCCATGTATGCTTTCTTGCTATCTTTCAAATTCATGGCCTCTTTTTCCATTAATTGTTGTTAAAGAATGTGTGTGTGTGTGTCTGTGTGTGTGTGTATCCTAAATGGATACAGCTTAGTCCATAATGTTATTTGTGTATATGTTTGTGTGTGTGTATGTGTTTTAATTGGATATTTTATTTATTTACATTTCAAATGTTATCCCCTTTCCCAGTTTCCCCTCTGCATCCCCCCATCCCATCCCCCCTTACCCCGCTTCTATGAGGGTGCTTTCCCACCCATATACCCATTCCTGCCTCACCACCCCTAGCATTCCTCTACACTGGGCATCAGACCTTCACAGGACCAAGGGCCTCCTCCCATTGATGCCAGATAAAGCCCCTTCAGCTCCTTCAGTCTTTCCCCTAACTCCTCTCTGTGTGTTTTAACATAGCAAAAGAAAGAAAACCAGTGCATTGAGTTAGGCAGCCAGATGAAAAAAGAAAAGGAAAAAAGAGGGAAACATTAGTGAGGGACCACGGGCAAAGGAATACATCAAGGAATGACAGGGTTTATGGAGGAGGCTGAGCTGGAATCTGACTGATGGGGACTAGTTAGGCCACTGCAAAGCTGGGGATGTTTTAAAAAAGAGTGGTCAAGTAGCAATTTATTGAGCACTCTGCATGTGTTGGGAATGTTTCTGAGCTTATTATACAGCCATATTTATCTTTCAAATAATCCTGTAAAGTATTATTGTCGCTACTTTACAAATCAGAAGTTTGAAAGATTAAAAAATAAAATAATTTTGCTTGTGATCATCCAGTTAGGAAAGGGATAGCTGGGACCAGGAGGTGGGGTATCTGGCTCTAGAGCCAAAGGGATTAGCGGTTAGACTAGCACTGTGGGCTAGAGTAAGGAGCGAGCGAGATCAGTGGGGCATATTAGCGGCGCTCACTGGGTCCCTCCTGTCCTCTCTCCCGGTAAGGTAAGCTGTTCCTTAGTCATGAGTGTTCTAACTCTTAGGGCTCTGATCTGGGACGAGGCAGTAAAATGGCAGCTGGTACCCCAGTTCCTGTGAGGGTCATTCAGAGTAGAACTCATCCAAACCTAAGTCTACGAGGGTAACATATGGTCAAGACCTGAACTTCTCGAAGAAGAGACACACTCCTGTTTGTCTCACTCAGTCCCGGGGTCTAGGGGAAGGAGGCTGCCGACTCCTCTGCTGCATAGACTTCTGGGCAAAGTTTCCTTGTTTCGCTGTCTCCTTCTGTGCCTGAGTTACACAGAGCTTGATATGGTATTTTTAATGATAGTACTCTATTTGTCACTAAATGTGACAGTAGCTTGTTCTCATCTGGGCAAACCGGGAAGCAGAAGGAACAGGACACACACAGGGCGGGGCTATAAACCTCAAGAGCCCCACCCCCTCCAGCGAGCCCCACCTCCCAAGGCTTCCACAGCCTCCCCCTCACCCACTGCCAAAAAAAAAAAAAAAAAAAAAACAAAAAGACAAAAGTGGGAGACTTAAGTGTTCAAACTTGAGTCTTGGGGGNGCGAGCCCCACCTCCCAAGGCTTCCACAGCCTCCCCCCCCCCCCCTGCCAAAAAAAAAAAAAAAAAAAAAAAAAATCGCCAGCAGTGGGAGACTTAAGTGTTCAAACTTGAGTCTTGGGGGTGGGAGAGCCCTACAGCTAATCTGTAACAGAGTCATTTTATGTATCAGACACTGAACTTGGTGCATAGATAAAACACGAGGAGATTCCCTCTCAGGGGGCATGCAGTCCAGGGAGAGGATGCGCTCAGAGTAACGGAAGGATCTGCAGTAAGTGCTGAACTAACCTGGCACAACATCCTCTGGGACCCGAGGTAAGGGACTGTGGAGCCAGAAAGGGCAGGGGTACAACCAGCAAGGGATTGTGCAGTGGAAACCATCTGAAGAGGGGGTCTTAGGAAGAGGAACTCAGAACAGGACCACATGTGGGAAGTGTCTTTTGCCTTTCAAGACTAGGGCCATTGAATAAAGGAGGAAACAGCAGTCATGGGGAAGCAGAGTTCAAGAAACATTATTACCTCCTCCTCCTCCTCCTCCTCCTCCTCCTCCTCCTCCTCCTCCTCCTCCTCTTCTTCCCAAATTCAATTTTTTGAAAGTTTTATGTCCTATAAGTGAACATTCTTAAATGGACCTCTTTTTCTAAGAATATTTAGGACATAAAACTTTTCCAGTTATCAGATGGACACGAATCCTTAGCAAAGGTTTCCCGTATAATCCTCACTTATGTAAACCTTCCTGAGAACTACACTCTGACTGCAGATTTTCGGTCTATTCTGTAACGAAAAGGCTACAGGACTTTGAAACAATGGCTAAGGGTGGACAGGGCTGTCAGTGGGGAATGGAGACTCTCAGTGCCCTCTCTAACAGTTTCTTCCCTGACTGACCCAGTGTGTCACGTCATCTGTGTGTCAGAGGTGAAAGTTGGGCATCCTGGGGACCCTTCAGTCCTGGGAGAACAAGTATTGCTCATCATGGGGAGTCCACTGAAGTGTCCTGTGACAATGAGGGGCTTCTGCAAGTATCAGGCTGTTCAGACCC
Source organism: Mus pahari (assembly GCF_900095145.1). Classification (NCBI taxonomy): domain Eukaryota; kingdom Metazoa; phylum Chordata; class Mammalia; order Rodentia; family Muridae; genus Mus; species Mus pahari. Next base: position 140,016,180 of record NC_034593.1, read on the forward strand.
TGGAGGGTCAGGAGACCAAGTCTACAGCTGAGCTCAAACAAGCTCCTAACCTCCTCACTTTTTAAAAGCACAAGGGACCAACTAGCTAACTTGTAGCCCGATGCTGCGGATTCCTTCACCCGTTCATTTATCCTGATGTTCATTTGAAGACCTTTAATGAATACTTAATATGCCCTTAGGTACCATATAACTCAGAACATTTCCTTCATTGCGTTACTTTATGTTTTGGTTTTTTTTTTACTTTTTATGTTTTTATTAGTATGTATTAATCATGTGTAATGGTGGGTTTCATTATGAAATTTTCATACATGTATTTTTAATCATACCAGCATTAAAGGAGCCTCTTTTGTCCCCTTTCCACTGATTCTTCCTAATAATGTTCTTTCTGCTTGCATGTGTGTTGGGGGGAGGGGAAAGAAGGAGAGAGAGAGAGAGAGAGAGAGAGAGAGAAAGAGAGAGAGAGCACCTGGTAACCACCAAGAAAAATGTATTTTCTTTCCTTATCAATAACTAATGACCTATAGCTCCTCAAGAGAGCAGGGCCCTTGCGAGTGTCTCCCCCCCCCCCCAGGTGACTTCTCATCTTGTCTCTCCCCAGTCCTTCCCTCTAAGCTCTGTTCTCTCAGCTCTCTCCCCACTAGCTCCTACCCTTAAAGCTGTGATCACAGGCTATGTGGTACAAGAAGACTGCAGACCAAATTCTGCCAGTTGCTAAGGGGTACCAGCGAGACCACTCTGCTCTTCTACATATGACATTACACTTCTAGCATCTGAGAAGAGGGCGTACCGAAGGCGGGGCCACTTCCAAAGAGGAAGTGGAGTCTGGTTCCTGCATTCAGAAGGACTAATGGTGCCGTGGAAGCAGGATGACTAAAAATCACACACACAATAGGGCGTACTGAAGTCCTCCGAGGGAGCTGCGTTCTTTCACATCTGGGCACCACTAAAATTCTAGAGTCTTAATGATCTGGGGGGCTCATTCAGAGGCAATAAGTTGGTTTCTGCTGCGGTGTCTGTGTGCTTTCCCCTTGAGTGATAGGATGTTGGTGGGGGTGGGCAGACTGCTAAGAAGAGTGTTGGAGGATTGAGAAGCCTGTCTTCATCCTCATAGTGTCCGCCCTCCCAGCCTCTTTCCCGGTATAGTCTCATTTTCTCAGCAATTTGTGTAGCTTGGTGGAAACTATAGCCACCCATATTGGGTCATTCCGATCTTGGCCTGTGGCCTGACTATAAAGAGGATTTAATTGGTCTGGGGATGTAGTTCAGATAGTAAAGCGATTGCCTAGTCTAAGGTCCCGAGTGAACCTCAGCACCACAGAAAGCTTGACACGGAAGCACATGCCAGTGACGTCATCACTTGAGGTATAGACTCCAAAGTTCATCCTTGTCTACGTTGTGGCCTAGGCTACATGAGACCCTATTTTGTCTTTGAAGCATTTAATGCTGACTGGGGAAAGGGATGGTCAAAGGTGTGACTCTATGGGAACGCAAGGGCAGAGGGTACACAGGTGGCCCAGGCAGCAACTTGCCAGGAATTGTCTTGGTTCTGATGGGCAGAAGGAAGGGGACTGGAAGAAGACACCTGTCCCCAGAGAGAAAACAGTGGAAGCACCGTGGAGAGAGCTCAGGACGCGGCCAGAAATGAATGGCTGACTGGGAACTGGCCCAGGACACAGAAAGGGCCATTAAGCCAGTTATTAATCCCCAGTGAGCTTCATGCAAGGTCACTGAGCTGGCTTGAGGTAAAAAATGCCTGGAAAAAAAAAGAAAAAAAATGCCTGGAAAAAGTTGGAAGCACATAAGGAGTCATGAGGTATTCCCAGAGGGTTCCTTGGAGGCCCAGCGCTGCAGACCAAGCCTCCCACCACCCATGTGAGGGGTTAGCAAGCCACTTGGGAGCTGTGGGAGGTCGGTAGGCAGCAGGCTGTTTAGGAGAACATGAGTGTACACACACACACACACACACACACTCACACACACAGAACTCTAACTATACTTTTGTTGTTTCTTATGTAGTTGGGCAATTTGCAAGCATTTCCCACCATTCTAGAACCCAGGACAGGGCATGCACTCTTCAGTGGGTGGGGCTCAAGTTGATTTTAGAATGTGAGAATTAATCCTCCTGTCACAGTCCTCTGTAAAACACCCCACAAAATGCGTGCACACATACACACATGCACACACATGCACATGCACACACACATGAGCACACACATGTACGCATGTACACACATACAACTACACGCGCGCGCGCGCGCACACACATACACACACACACACACACACACACACACTCGGGACAGGGAAACATCATTTCTATCATGGCTAACCCCTTTACGCTGTGGTGACGGGAGCGTTTTTTGTTTGAGGAGGCGAGCTAAGAAATCAAGGTCTGATTTTTGTCACAGCCGGAAGAGCAAGAGCAGGCGGAATCCTCTCAGTGACCCCAGTTGATGCCTCCTGAGCCTTTCCTGAGAGAATAGAGCAAGCCAAGTCAAATTAAAGCCGACACCTAAAACGCCTGGTGATGTCCTTGTACACATTTGTAGCCGGCAACGCCATGGCTTCACTTCTTAAAACTCTTGATTTATTTGGCAGGGGGAAAGGTACCTCAGAACGAGATGCCCATTAGCTCAGTAATGACACTGGCCTTGCCCTGGGGGGCAGCCTGTTGGTATGGAGCAAACAGATAGATTAAATGGCTTTAGGTGTTTCGAGACACTCTGGCCTTGCAATCTGATGTTTTCCTGTAATTACCAGGCTGTTATTAGCTGTCAGTCTCAGTTCAGGCTCCTTGGTGAGAGCCATGCTGATTATTTAATGTGAGTTGCCAGGAAAATGTTACTCTCCCGAGAAGTTGCTTTTTCTGCAGCTCAGTGACAGGCCCTCCCACCAGCCTTGGGGGCCACAGAGCACCAGCAGTCTCTTCATTCAACGCCTCTCTCCACCTAGTGCTACCTATATTGTTTCCACCCCTTGCCTGGATGAGGATAGGCTAGAGTGGGCGTGGCCTTGTTAGAGCGGGTGTGGCCTTGTTGGAGTGGGCGTAACCTTTGATACTGAGCCTTGTCTAAAACCATTTTGTTGTTGTTGCTCTTGGCTCCAACCTGCTTCTTGTCTGTCTCAGATGAACACACGGGGTAAATTGCTTAGCTTTTGCAAGGTCCATTTTTTTCATCCATACCATGAATATGGGGAATTTGATCTCAAACGGGGGGCTTGCTACTTCAATCCACAGGACAATTTGCCCCCAACGACTTACCCCCCAACCCAGACTCGGGCTCATTCTTGAGATTTGTCCCCTAGCCCTCTAGTTCATGCACTTCCGTTGGCTCTGACTTCTGAATCTCATCCCTGCCTGTCTCCTCACGCCTCCTGCCTCTGTCTAAGTGACCGACATCTCACCTCGGTGCCAATAGCACTCAGCTCTGAGCTGACATCTCTCATTCACCCCTTCACCCGTGTCCCTGTCTTGTAGGAGTTCCCAGAGTCATCCTCAATATGCAAATCACGTTCTGTCATGCATCTGCTGCACCTTTCAGTGGCTTCCTGTTGAGCGAATAAAACCCTAGACTCCCTTCAAGCTCCGTGCCCTAGCCCGACCATCTGTGGCTTGCCCTTCGGCTGTCCCTCCAGCGTGCTCCTGTATAGTCGCTGCACCGCTGTCTCCCCATTGTTGTCTGGCTGATGTGCAACATGCTGGCTGTTCCCTCTCTCTGCGCCACTCCTTCAAGCCCTTCACAAGTAATTTCACACGCCAAGAAATCCAGTTTCCCATCTCACCAGCAGCCTTTCACATTTCTTGGCACTCTCTCCCATGACCCAGGCTTTGTTTGATTTTTATAAACTCACACATGTCACCCTAAAATAATACTAATTATTTTTTTACATGTTGTTGTCTTTCTTATATTCTGGGATGTAAAAGGAGAGACACTATCTTATTTGTACAGTTTCTATAGCACCACAAAAGATGTCCAGCACAGGAGTGGTCAACAAGTGCGTTTGATCAACTGATGGAGCAATAGGCATGTGACACTCTTAGGTGGGGCATGGTACAAACTTGTGGTCAATATCACCATTCAGCAGGTAGCAGGGCCAGAGACTTCCCGACTCTGGGAAGTTGAGTTGATTTTTTAGAGTACAATATTGGAGTTTTGTGTATGTTTCATAACCATAACTATCACTGAATTAACTTCAAGGGGAGGCCTGGGAAAGCCCATTATTCCCTTTTAATTTAATTGCATTTTAATGAGCTTTTAACATCCAGTCTTATTAAGATATAATTTGTACACCGTAAAATTCACCCATTTTATTTTATTACAGTTTTTGATACAGAGTCTCATGTAGCCCAGGCTGGCCTCAAACTCACTATGTAACCAAAGATGACTTTGAACTTCTGATTTTGCCTTTACCTCTTACGTGTGTGCAGTACAATGCCTGGTGACAAGTTCACTGATTTTAAACTCAAGTTAGGTGGACATCGCCATGACCTGATTTTAGAATATTTCCATCACTCTAAAAAGAAACCCCAGGCCCCTTTATAGGCCCTGTCCATTCCCTGCCCACCCCCTTTGACCACTGGGTGAGGTGTTTTCTCTAGCCAGATCTCCCTTCTTTTGCTGTTTATTATAAACAGAATCATCAACTGTGGTCACACACTCTAGTTGACTTGTATATCTATTCGCTAGTGTGTGTGTGTGTGTGTGTGTGTGTGTGTGTGTGTATGTATGTATACACACACGTAATCTGTGTTTTATCTGTTGTTTATTATAAATGTTATAAATATTCAAATGCAAGCCTTTATGTGAACTTATATCTTTGTGTCTCTTGGGGAACCTAGGAATGACATTTCTGGATCATATGATAATCTTGTTTATAACTTAGAGATCGATGATCAGTCTGCTTTCCCAAGCAGCTGTATATTGTCCATTCCCAGTGCAGTGCACAGGGCTTCTCTGAATTACTGACAGTGTGTCCTGCCCTCTGTTTGATGGTAGCCATTCTGAGGGGTGAGGGGAAGTGTCTCATGGTGGTGCTTGTCATTTTCCTGGTTCTACTTTGCCCTGTTTTGAGTTTCTGATTGTATGTATTGTACCCTCCATTACACACTAAACAAGTCGCCCAAAGTAGGAGACCATTGAACTCTGAGTCAGCATCCAGCTGACGTGGATGTGCTGGGCCAGGTGTTGATCTTCCATGTCAGCTTCACTGCATTAAAATTCCTCCGTGAGATCAGTGTGGCATGCCAGGGTGTCTGTGAGAGTGTTTCTAGAGAGTTTAACTGAACACTGAACTGGGAAGGTTCACACTGAATCTGAGTATTATTGTCTGGTGACAGGTGTCCTGAGTGGCACTGTCAACTGACCCGTGTCCTGAGTGTCCCCTGATTACGGTCCTGTGTGGCACCATCCCATGACCAAGGCCCCTCACAGGAGATCATAAAGGAAGGAGAAAGCTGGCTGAGAGCTGGCTTTTCTTCTTGTTCTAACCTCTGTCTGCCATGAAGAATCCCTGTCACAGGTTCTGTTGCTATGACATTCTGCCCAAGCACATGTGGCCAGCAAGCTCTGAATCCAGCTCTCCAAATCTCTGAGCCCTGGTGGAGCCGCCGCCTTAGGTACCTGCCGGTGCCCAGAAAGTAGCTGATGGAGTTCTGCTTATTTTTTTCATGGTCCTTGCACAGTGAATGACTGGAATTTTTCATTTTGGTGCTTGCTGCTTGGCAGATGTTCAGGAGATAATTGAAATAATGTATTGATCTCTTGTCCCATACTTTCTTGGTAAGCAGTAGATGGTTTTCCTTTGTTCTCCATGAGTGTACACAGTTGAAGGGTGAGTTACATCCTAGAGCCTGCTTCTTCCCTCAGATGCTGATACAGTGGTTGGTAGTTTATCTGGGCTCACCTGCCATCTCCCTCTAATTCCATGATGGAACTGCCTTCACATACACACACACGCACACACACACACACACAAAGTCACTCCCTGGAAGACAGGCCACATAAGGACCCCATGCACTGGTTAGAGTAATTAGAAGGCTGCTTTTCATTAGCCTAAGGTGATCTGGACTGTTACTGGACACGCCTATTCCTACAAATCTGGCACATTTGGCATCTACCAACTTTGAAAGAAACCTTAGACAAGTGTGAGCAGTAACCCAGTCCTGGGAAGGCACTGAACTGATGGCCGCGAGAACTGAGAGTTCTTTATGTGGCTGAGAGAAGAGGGGAAAGCTAAAGCAGCTCTTGTTGCCATGGGACATCCTCCAGGCCGTGCAAGGACCTGTTCTGTTAATGAAATACAAGTTTCTTCTTCCCATACCTTTTCATTTATTTGCTCAACACACAGCTCTTAGGCTCCAACTATTTATGTAATAGGATCCCTCGGGCAGCTGCCCAGGACACTATTGTCTTCACTCCTCAGACACTGGAAGGATTGTACAATGACACACAGACTCCTCAAAAGAAGAGATGGCCATGTCTTATCCAGTCAATGAGTGAGATCAACCCACCTGACCAGGACGGTGAATGTACAGCACTGGATGGGAGGGAGCCCAGTTTGGGCGGCAGACATGGGTACAAATCTTAGGCCCGTCACGGTTGGCAGAGCATCTCAGATGAAGAGCTGAGTGTAGCCGTGTATGGCTGTAACCCCAGAATTTAAGAGGTTGAGGGTAGAGTATCACCTTGAGGTCCAGGCCAGCCTGGATGTGTGAGACTGCCTCACGACACAACAGGAGAAATGGAGGAGGAGGAAGAGAGGGACGAGGAGGTAAAGGGAGAGTGCACATGAGAAGGGGGCAGGAAGGAGCTGGAAGAGAAGGAGGTGGCCAAAGAGTAGAAAGAGCAGAGGAAGCCCGTGCAAGGGAGGGGGCTGGTTGGTAACAAAACTGATACAGAAATTAGAAATCATGGAGAATCTAGAAATTTGTAGAACCAAGAAGACAGCAACAGCACAGTTTCTGAGAGATCAGGGACGTGGAGCCTCAGCAGAACCATCTAGAAGTTGGGAGGCATGCAGTGGAAACGGCTCCCACCACTGAAAGGCACGGTGGACATAACACCGGGCATCTCAACAGGTGACACAAGCAACTGTCGTCCAGTTATCAAAGGCTGGGGTCAAACTTTGTTCCCTTAGGAAGGAAGGTACAAAGTCAGATTGGAACCTTCAAAAATAATCTAGACAAGTAAGATTTGGTGCTAAGAGGGATCTGATCGTGGTATTTTAAGCTTCATTTGCTTATCAATTCATTTTCCCAACCACACATTGAAATGAGGTGCTAGACTGAGAAGTTATTGCTGGAGGGAACGTGAGCTTTGTGGTCCTCACTCAGGTAGGATAGTGAGGTGAACTTCCTCTAACCCTGTGCTTCCTTCTGTGAACCATCACATGGACACCGTTGTGTGGCCCCACACATCTTCAGTGACTGTGTCTTTAGGCTAAACCACTGGCCTCCTGATGGACCTGAGCAGAGGTCACTTGGAAACTTAGGTAGGAGGCACACCCATGACTCCTTGTCCTTCCAACACCTTCATTCATTGCCTAGTGAACTTGGCAGGTGTAGATGTTGGCAGAGCGAAGGGCTGAAGGCCAAGCCCTTAGGCCAGCACTTCAATGACCGCATAAGAAGGCTCACTTCTTTTTGACTGTGTGATCAGGAAACTTGTCTTGATCTATTGTACTTTTTGGGCAATCTGGGGCAGCTTGTAGGAAGTGTCATTTTTATACAAAAAGATAGGAAACCTGACCTGTGGATGCAATGCTTACTGTAGCCTGAGGCTGGAGGGCAAGTCCTCATTTCTTTCTGAAGGATGCTTCAGACCACAGCTGTCAAACCCTGTGATCTAGAGCTCCCCTCCCCCCACCTGCTTTTCTAAAAGACACCCTTCACTGCTTGCTTCCTACTGATCTACTTCAGTAACCCTGAACTCCCCACACTGGGTTGTGCTCGCTGGCATCTCTAAACAGGCCCTGTCCTTGCTTCAGTCTGAGGCCAGCCTCCATTCTCCATTCAGAGCACCCTGCCTGGCTCGCTAGGCCAGACATGTTCTCTATCTGCAGACCACTTCTGACCCCTTGGGTTAAACTCCAATGGCCTATGAGCTTTTGAGCTTGAGGAAATTCTTCAACACTCCCATTTCTTAGTTCTCATAACTGTCAAATGGTGGAGGACGTGTGGTTCAGGGGTGAATTCTGCTTGCTCCTACTGCCTCCTCCACTTCCATCCACCACCATTGCTTCCCCTGTTGGTGACTTTTTTTTTTTTTTTTTTTTTAATATTCATGTCCACCCTGTTTCACAAAGTGGTTAAATTCCAGAACAGGGCCAATAGATGTCGGCTGAATGAATGAGTGCATGAATTTCTGAGGTGGCAGAAGGTAGGTTTCATCTTCCTATTCTTCATTGTTCAGAGAAATATATATATATATATATATATATATATATATATATATATATATTGATGCAGTTTAAATTCTAACCAGACAATGCTAAGACCCTTTTAACGTCCTGGTACTTTGAAAAGGCTTTGATCATTTGTACATCTACTGGTGAAGCCGTGTATCCCTAGACCAGGGGATGTCAAAGGCTAAGGACTTAGAGAGTCACCGTGGCCAGGTCCAGCAGAGCAAGGTGGGCCCTTTGTCTTTGTGCTTATTCCTGGACACACTGAGGTTTCAGAAGAAAACCGCACAGGGGTGAAGTAATTTGAGGCTTCAAGGACTGTGTCTCCTTTGGAGCCGGCAGTTTGGGAGGTGCAGGGCAGGGCACTGTTAAATGCCGAGCCTGACAGCCACAGTCCCCATTGGGCTAGCCTGGCTCACTTTCAATTGCACTTAGGGCAGTTGTGATGTTTATTTCAAAAAATAAGTTTTACGAGGGACGGGTGTACAGGTCATTGTGTCATCAGACACAGGAAGATATTATTCTTGTGTGTGTGTGCCCTGTGTGTGCCCTGGTGTACTCATGCATGTTCAGTCAGTATGTGCAGGTATACACACAAGCTCAGGTATACACACAAGCTCAGGTATACACACCAGCTCAGGTATACACGCGAGCTCAGGTATACACACCAGCTCAGGTATACACGCGAGCTCAGGTATACACACCAGCTC
>NC_034593.1:140025512-140026538 GCF_900095145.1 Mus pahari
CACACCAGCTCAGGTATACACGCGAGCTCAGGTATACACACCAGCTCAGGTATACACGCGAGCTCAGGTATACACACCAGCTCAGGTATACACGCAAGATCAGGTATACACATGCATGTAGAGGCTCGGGAAAACCTCAGGTGCCACTCCTCAAATGTCTTCTCCCTTTTTCCTCCCCCCTCTTCCCTCCTACCATTCCTCCCTTCCTCTCCTCTACCTCTTCTCTCTTTCTTTCCCCTCCTCCTCCTCCTCCTCCTCCTCCTCTTTCTTCTTCCCTTTTCCCTCCCCTCTTCTTCTTTTCCCTTCTTCTCCTTTCCTCTCATCCCTCCCCCATCCTCACCCCTCCTTATCTCTCCTTACTTCCTTACCTCCTCAGCCCTTCTCTCTTTCTCCCCTCTCCTTCCCCTCTCCCTTCTGCCTTCCTCTCTCCTTCCCCTCATCTCTTCCTCCTGTCCTCCCTTCTTCCCCTTTCCCTTCCACCTCCCCTCCTCCATGTCTCCTCTTTTCCCTCCTCCCCTATTCTTACCCCCATCCACCCTCACCCCTCCTCACTTCTTACCTCCTCAGGCCTTCCCCTTCTCTCCTCTCTTCTCCTCTCCTGCCCTCTCCCTTTTCCCCTCTCTCATCTCTTCTCCTCTTCCCCCACCCCTCACTTTCTTTCTCCTCTCTTCCTTCCTTCCCTTTCTCCCCCTCTCTCCCTCTGCCACTCCAAGAAGAATCTCTCAGTGCCCTGGAACTCGCTGAGCAGGGTAGCCTGGCCAGCCATTCTTTCTTCCCTAGTACTGGGAGCCATCACGGCTGGGTTTTATTACTTAGGTTCTGGGGATCAAGCTCAGGTTCCTACCCCGGTGTGGCAAGCAGTTTATTTTTTTTTTATTTTTATTTTTTAAAGATTTATTTATTTACTATATGTAAGTACACTGTAGCTGTCCTCAGACACTCCAGAAGAGGGCGTCAGATCTTGTTACGGATGGTTGTGAGCCACCATGTGGTTGCTGGGATTTGAACTCTGGACCTTTGGAAGAG
>NC_034593.1:140027678-140031322 GCF_900095145.1 Mus pahari
CCCTCTCTCCCTCTGCCTTTCTCTGTCTCTATTCCCTCAACTCCCCTCCCATTCCCTATATAAACTATTCTATACTATACCATTGTGTGGCTGGTCCCTCAGGGGGAAAGGATTCCTCAGCATGGGCCCAGAGAGGCACCCCTTTCCCCCAACCTGACCACACCTCCACCAAAACATTCCCTTTCTCCCCATATCTTTTTAAAAAACATAGCACCAGGTGCTTGGGACTTCGTGGCCCGGACACTCTGCTTGTTCCTGGGCCCCCTACTTGTGTCACTGTTGATCCGTTATGGGGTGGCAAAGTGGAGCCACGTTCATAGCATTATACCCATACCAAACACATTCCCATTTGTGTCTCCATTCAAACAAGCACTTTTCAGGAGTTTGCTAGTGCCAGGCACCATTCTTCATGCTGAGGATACAAAGGACTTAACCAAACAGATCCTTTCCCAAACTGAGGCTGTGTGTGCACTGCGGAGATGGCGAGGAGCGCCTGCCCGAAGCTGACAGCTGCTGTGCTGTCCGCCCCTGGCTTATAGAGCCCAGGACGTGGCACAGATCCCGGGAACCTGGACATGGGCCTGTATACCCCCTTCTCTGGGGAGTCATTAAGGTTATCCTGCCGAACCCCCTCAATGACACCTCCACAAGCCAATGCCAGGGCTGGAATGAGGCCCCGGAGACAAATCAATCCCGGCTCCATGCAGAGACAGGCATGCCTGTGCCTTCCAGAAAACAACCTCAAGTGCTACCAGATATGCCGTGCTCTTATGGAGAGACAGTAGGACTGGCAGGGGAGAGAGGGAAAACAGCCAGTGAGTAGCTGGCGAGGTTGATACAAGGTGCTCACAGATAGGAGCAGGAAGCCCCTCCCTGGCAGAGGTGCCGGGAGCCTCTCCTTAGTCATGACTAAGTCCTTGAGTCCCGCCCCCCCCTTTTTTTTCTAAGAAGATGACATGGATCAAAGGTGGTGCATGACCTTTAAAATAAGCCACATTTGGAACCATGGAAGAAAGAGCAGACCTGGGGCGTCAAGAAATACACCAACATCCCATAGTCAGGACCAAAGCTAAGACTGAGTTTATATTCAAATGACTGGCCAGTTCCCACCTCATCGTGAGACGTCACCTTCTAATAGAAAATCTGGGGAACAACGGTCTTTCCTGGAATCAGTTCTAGACAAGTCTGAGTCTCTCACGGACAGTCCTGTATTTATGGTTCCTCACTGCTGAGAGAGGTTAAGCCCCTGCCTCTGTAGGCCAGGGCTCCTGACTAGAAATAACAGGCTGTCTGCATGGGGGAGGGGGCACTGAGGTGGGGCTGGGAAGCTTTGACCAGCGAGGCAGCTGCCGCCCATCTTCACAGCAGCCTCCTCAGCTCTTAACTTTGCCCACCCCATCTTCCCGGCAGCGGGCTCTCCGAACTGATCTTTCCCCTCATTATCACCTCCGCCTTGTCTTCTGAGTATCACTTGATCCACATTGGCTACAGATGTGCTACAGATGTGCACCAGGTTTCTGGCATTTCCAGAAAGAACTTAATATTCCATGGCCCAGTCTGGAAAGGCTCAGGTACAAGTCAACCTGATTCTTACCTAGTGAACTGGGTTCGAGTGTGAGAATCCTCAAGCCTAAGTGGTTGCGGAGGGGAATTGGGTCTTTTAGCATCATCGTGGGACGTGGAACGATGGTGAAGACTTCGGCATCGGCAGGGCTTTCCCAGCACCTGCCAGTACTGCCATGTTTACGATTCGAGTAAATGGAAGCCACAGGGCAGGGGCCAGTGAAGGATATGGAAATCTGAAGGACCATGGAGGCCATCTGACCGTTGCTGAGAACACACAGAAAGGTGGTTCACAGCAGATGGGCTTTGGAAATAGCAGGAGTCTCCAAGTATATCCAGACAGGCTGGGGAGGGGATTCTGGTACTCTGGGAATGGTCAGGTCTTGGCGGGCTCCAGTTGTGCATGGCGCTCCTTCTGCATAGGTTGAATGGCAAAGACATTTCTGAAATCCCCATACCAGATGAGAAAAACAGGCAGCTCCTTACCTCTTAAAGGCCAGCCCTGAGGAGGACCCACTTTCAGATACAGATCACAAGATGCCTGTGAGGTCCAGTCATTAAAGATGTGTGTGTGTGTGTGTGTGTGTGTGTGTGTGAGCGCGCGCGCGTGTATATATGTGTAGGGACACTTGTGTACATATGTATGGGTAAAAGCCAGAGAACAACCTCAGAATTTCTTCTTTCGATATCATTCACCTTTTTTGAGACAGGGTCTCTCCCTGGCCTGCAACTCATTGAGGTTAGAATGGCTAATCATCAAGCTTCCGGGATAGCTGTCTTCCTCCACTCAGACTGGGATGACAAGTGTGTGCCACCACCCCTGGCACTGAAAAAAAAAAACCCATAGTTTTTTGTGCATTTATTTTCCATAGTATATACAATCGGATTGGAATTTTTAAATTAAAATATAAAGCACAGCCAGTTTTATGAAGTGTTGCTGGTCTGCAGCATGGCTGGACTGAGCAAGAGAGAAACTTCCTTAGCTCTGAGTAAACCAGCTGGTGCCCATCACTCCACTGTTTAAAGGTTTAGACTCCTAGAAGTCTATTTTCTGGATGCTGCCACTTAAAAGCCGGAGACCCTAACAGTGCCCCCAGCAAACAGTGCACAGCATTTGCTTCCTATCTTAAGGCACACATTTCTCTTGAGAAATCAAAACTTTTCATAAAACAGTGTCTGGAAAGATTTAACTCCAAGGCATGTGTTAATCTGAGGGTTATGCTGTGTGCCTGTAAACAGCTCATCTCCAGGGAGAGGGCAGGGTATCAGCAAGGTGTCTCCTTCAGTGAGCTGTCTGTAGCTGCCTTCATTTTCTGTTTTTATGGACGTGGTGGCAAACGAAAGCTTTCATTAGTATAATTAAAATTCCACTCTTCTCAGAAGAGACAAACAATCCACGCCGAGTTTCTAGAAATTGGCTACAGCCCAGATAGCACTGGGCTAGGTGTGTGTCTTATTGGCTGGAGGGAGAGAGTACCAATGGGGGTGTAGCTCGGTCTGAAGGGAGTGGCTGTCTGTATATAAAAGGCACAGATATTCTTACTAGGAGGTCTGATTACGATTCTAAAGTTTCCCTGAAGCCTTCTGACACGGGTGAGAGGCACAACCCTGTAAATTGTCAGCATATAGAAGCTAAGATTTAGAAAGAGGCTTCTACTGTGCATCCCGTAAAATGTGTCCCATGAGGAAGATTAGTATCAATCACAGGCTTATTGGAGAGCGAGATGGGGTCCAATGATAACCTGGCACCATCAACTAGAGTAATGGTCTAAGAAGCAAAAGCAATCAGAGAAGAGAATGGAATCTGCACAGAGAGACAGAAGTAGAAAGCCGGCTGTAATGGATCACGCTGACGAACAGGCGCTGTTATGCAGCACAAAGGCAGGCGTGAGTGATGCTGCTCCGTGCACAATGGATACGGCCAACCACCCATCTTCCGGGTGCCTCTGGAAACAGACCTGCCACCTCCAGAAGCCCAGCTGTACACAGTGGTGCTAAACTACAATGAAGTCATTACCAACCTGAGAATACTGCTGGTTCCAGAAGCCCCTGGGGGGGGGGGCAGTGGGGGTGCATGGGGG
>NC_034593.1:140031449-140063049 GCF_900095145.1 Mus pahari
GTGGGGGGTGGGGGGGCAGCGGGTGTGTGTGTGGGGGGGCTGATGCTGCTTGCACAGTACTTCGCGTGGGAACTAGAGGAACAATATACCCCAGACCTAGCTGATTCAGACTCTCCAGCCCATGAGTCACTAAGCTGGGCTGGAGGAACTGTGTGACTGCAGTTTGGAGTCTGCTCAGACTGTTGGTTTTAGTACATAGTCCTTGCCAGAGGCAGTACTTAGTTCTCTTTGCCCCAACATGAGGTGATCTGAGTGTGTCTCTCCTGACCAACAGTAGGCAGTGGGACATGGTGATATGTGACCTTGGAGCTGATGAGATATAGCTTTTGCCACACCACCTCTGTTCTGAGCTCCTCAGCTCCAGTGCCTGGCAACCATGCTGGGAGGAATCCCCACCCACAGCTCCCCTGAAGTCCCTGCTCTCGGCCAACAGGGGCACTCATAATTGGGGTGGGGGTGGGGGTGGGGTGGGGGAGTGATGAGATGTGACAGTGGGTCTGAGAGACCCGTGGAGGCCCACCTTGCTGCATCTGGTCAGCTCTTAGAATATACAGTTACAAACCTATGACTCCGTGGTTTCTCACCAAGCTCGGAGAAGTTTGAATGCTGCCTAAAGTAACTGGTATAAACCCCTACCCTTCCCCAGACTACAGATCTGCAACAGGAAGGAAGATCAAAACAAACAAACAAACAAAATGTAACTTCCTCACGCTCCAGGGCCTCTCGGAACCACATTAGGTCACTTTAAATGTGAAGACAGGGTAATCCTATGAAAGACACTTTTCCTCAATGGAGACAGGGCCGCGAAGAAGAACATACCCAGTCTAATTGTTGGCATAGCCCCCCTCAGCCTTATCAGGACTGCTCAGCAGCAGCAGACTTCAGATCCTGGGCTCAATTTCTTGCATTATTTTAGTGCTATGAACTCGGTCTAATGGTATTTTCATGCAGAATATTGTCTAAACGTTTGTGCTAAAGTGTCATACTGGCCAGCATGTGCAAATATCTGTAACTTGAGTCTAAGATCTTTCCGTTTACATAGATGGAATAATAAGGTAAGAATTTGGACAGACAACACGACACAGCAGACACTCCTAAATTCCTGTGGCTATGAGGATTTGTCACATCCTTCTGTTTGGGTGACAAAACACCATGCCATGTTGCCTAGGCTGGTCTCAAACTCATGGGGTCTGCATAGGTCGTACCTTAACCTGGGTGAACAGGCAGGTCCCCTGCCCATGTGTTCTCTGTAGTTTCTGGGCCTCGAATGGGCAAAGACATTTCTGAAATCCCCATGCCTATGTTGCCTAGGCTGGTCTCAAACTCACAGGGTCTGGTGATCAGCCTGCCTCACCTTCTCTAGTTGCTGGGATTCTGGTCACATACTACCATGCTTAGATCAAAGTACGTTCAACAACCACTGACTGAGTCAACAGGGTGTCCAGGCTGGTTTCCAGCAGAAGAGAGTGCACGCCCTAAAGGTTGCAATTGCCATCAGGACAGACACGTCAGGAACCTTTTACTACTTATAGACTACAGAGAAGAAAGCGCGTAGGCCTGACTTGTCCACAGAGCTGGGTCACATGCAAGCTCCGAGTGAAAGTTCCACCAGGGTGGAGCTGAGTGATTACTCTTCGGATGGTCTGCTCAGACTGCTGCTGACTCGCTGCCCCTACAGTTATAAAGATGCAGGCTTCCAGAACTTCTGTTCTCACTTTGGAAGCGATTTCCATCTCAGTGTCATAAGACTGGGAACAGGAGAACAAAGCTTACTCCTATCAAGTGTCACAAAGCACTTCTGTGGTGACAGCAAAACCCATGTCCCCTCTCCCCACTCAGCTGACAAAGGGGACCTCTTTCTCCTTTCATAGGTCCTATGTGGAGAAAATAACATGCCTTTCAATGTTCTGTGACGCCAAGATTGCCCCTAATAAATGGCACTGGAAACGTCTGGGTGGATCTGCCCTCTGCCCTGTCATCCAAG
Organism: Mus pahari; assembly: GCF_900095145.1. Lineage (NCBI taxonomy): Eukaryota > Metazoa > Chordata > Mammalia > Rodentia > Muridae > Mus > Mus pahari. The sequence continues at coordinate 140,033,434 of NC_034593.1, forward strand.
GATACAATTTCTACACAATGGAACAGTTTAAGGAGGGGTGGCTTGCTCCCCTCCCAGAAGCTCAGGAGAATTAATGTGGCTTCACTGTTTCCCTGGGGGCTTTGAAGAAGCCATCTGTCCAGTTGGCAGAGCCAGGGCCGCCCAAGTCTTTTCTTAGCCTTCGTCCCTGGCTCCCTTCTGACATGTCACACTCATCTGTCAAGTGATCTCTTTGCTGTCCTGTAAGTCAGGGTGGCTCTTCAGTCTCTGCCTTCCGGCAGCCTGTAAAATCAGACATTAGAAAGTGATAGGGGACTAAGGCCAGTGATCACACGGGGAGGAAGGACCCAGGTGAGGGGGAAGGACGCAGGTGAAGGGGAAGGACCCAGGTGAGGGGGAAGGACCCAGGTGAGGGGGAAGGACTCAGGTGAGGGGGAAGGACCCAGGTGAGNGGGAAGACCCAGGTGAGGGGGAAGGACCCAGGTGAGGGGGAAGGACCCAGGTGAGGGGGAAGGACCCAGGTGAAGGGGAAGGACCCAGGTGAGGGGGAAGGACCCAGGTGAGGGGGAAGGACCCAGGTGAGGGGGAAGGACTTAGGTGAGGGGGAAGGACCCAGGTGAGGGGGGAGGACACAGGTGAGGGGGAAGGACCCAGGTGAGGGGGAGGACCCAGGTGAGGGGGGAAGACCCAGGACCCAGGTGAGGGGGAAGGACCCATGTGAGGGGGGAGGACCCAGGTGAGGGGGGAGGACCCAGTGCTCTTTGGCTAGTGTTCACCAGTCCTCAACCTGGGGAAGCCATGTCAGTTTTCCTAATTGTAATCAGAAGACAAGAAGTCAAATGACTTTCAAGGATATTCGACAGATGACCAATGCAGGACATTTTAATTAGTTAATTATGTGTGAATGCAAGTGTGTGTGTGTGTGTGGGGGGTGTTGCTTGGTCCAAAGTTTGGTCTGAAGCTTATAGAACTAACCACGCCTAACTGGTGGCAGTCTGAGGAGCCCTGAGGGAATAGGATCTTTGGTTGCATATTCTTGAGGAGTCTCTTGGATCTCTTAACTCTTCCTATTCTCTCGTTGATTTTCGGCTGACAGGAGAGATGGGCGGCATCTCAGTTACGTGTTATGCCACGCAGGACTTTCTCCCTCCAAGCCCAAGAGCAAGAAGATACCATGACCACAGACATTCAAAACTGTGAGCATTTAAAAAAAAAATCTTAAGTCAACTATTTCTTTTATTTTGTATACTAACAGAAAAGCGAAGGCAGTCTGATGGCCTTTTCTTTCTTTCTTACGTCGCCTAAGGGAAGGGAAATCTACGATCAAAAGCAAAACAAATACTGCCCCAGCTGACGAGCATCTTTGATGAGGTATCACGCAATTTTTACCGCGCGTATGTATCTATAACCAGGATTAAGGTTGGAAAAGAGTTTAGGGTGAGTCAAGCCTTTTGCTTTACAAATGAAGGCTGGGCCTGTCCTTGCGGTGGACACTGTGGGTTAGAAAGTCACACTTCGTTCCCAGGCTCTCCCCACTAGGCTTGCAGTGCCTTTCCGCACAGTCTCTTTGCAGCTTCCCACACAGTGGAGATTTACCAAGTCTTCCATAAAGGACCTTCTCTCACCCTAGACGTGATAAAAACAGTGGACAGAACAACTCACACGAGCGCAAGAGCATCTTGCTTCCCTCAAAGCCTCAGAGCCTCTGCAGGGTGATACCCTTGGTGTTCATAGCCCCGTGGGACCCAGCCCCAGGTTTACTGCCTGCGGATCAGGCGTTTGTCCCTGTGCCCCAGACCCTCTCCTGGCCTGTCTCATACACCTGTCCGGCCTCATAGCTTCTAGGGGCATTCATAATTTTCACCCCTAAACCCACACTGACTGGAGGATAAGACTGCCATTTTCATAGCTTGTGGAAACACATCTGTTCTACTCCACGGACACCCTGGTGCTCAAGGAAACAATGCCCATCAGACTTCCTGTTACATCGAGCCCCGCCCCCAAACCCAGCGTTTCCTTCCTGTAATGGAGCTGGAGCCTCCCATTGCCTCTCTTACCCTTCGGTTTTTCCTAGTGACAGTTCATGCAATGGACACTTGGATGGGGTGTCTTGTCCCCTTCATGCTCGTCAGGTGATTCTGTGACATTGTAGGGAAGCCCAGCGTGCCTTTCCCTCTTTTTGTAGCACATCAGATACATGGTGGCTGGCTCCCCACCCTTTCAAATTGTTATGCCATCCAGAGACAAGAGGCTTTAATAACCAGGCTTTTGCTCATTGTTTTTTGAAACAATCACCAGTACATTTCTTTCACCCATTTAGAAAGGAAACTTATGAGAAGTTGAAGATCCTAATTTCAGCATCTGTCCCTTCTCCAGTCTGTCCATGGATGTAGCGGTTCAAAGGCTTGAGAACAGTACTATTTTTCTCCACTGTGAAACAATGTCGGGAAGAAATAGATGTAATTTCAAGGGACACGCATCCCAGTGAATTTGTCAAGTTGGGGAAAGGACACACAAAGAGGCTTAGTATTTAAACTCTGGGACAAAAGCGGCTGGGACAAGAAGCCTGGACTCCAATCCCAGATCTGAGGACGTCACGTGGCCTTGGCAAAGCTGTGTAGAGTAGATGACATTTTATGTGCAGGTGGGGACAGAGGTTGGGCAGTCATCGTTCATGGACGCTAGAGAGTAGGTGTTGTCTTGAGTAGTGGTTGGTGTTACCCCAGGCAAGGGGTATCTTGAGCCTGGCTGTGGATCAGGAACTATAGATGGTGCCTGGCTTGAGACGAGGCCTCCTGTAAGCTTCCGAGCCCCTCTGTGAACCTCTCTAAGGCTCTCCTGCCCAACTCTTGCCTTTCCATCTTGCATGCTAAGTTCATGGGCTGCCTGCTAAACTGCCTCGCTGGTCAGCACCTTTCTATGTGCTGTTCCCTCTGCCTAAGAAATTCTTCCATATGGTTCACTCCCTGTTTGCCCTTGAGGCCTGTGTTATGTCCTTAGAAAAGACTTGAGACTTCCATCTTTCCCCCAGAGTGAAGTAGATATCCCTTCTCTGTATTCTGAAAGCACCCTCACTCCAACCCAATTAGTGATTTCCCAATGGTTCCTGGTGGGTGCCTGAGCCACCAAACATTACAGGGGATGTATCAATCCTGGGTATCTTGAGGGTGTTTCCAGAAGAGGCTAGTGTTTGGATCTGTGGGCTAAATATGGTAGATTAACCCATAGCTCTCTGGCTGACTCTTTCTGGCTCATGGTGTTGTCTGGAACTGTCTTGTCTCATTTCCTTTTGCCTTGCACTAGGACTGAAACCATCAGCTCCTCTCGTCCTCAGCCCTTGGGCTGATAGCACCACATGACCACAAGCCTTCTTGAATCTCTGAACTGCAGTGCTGTAGATCACATTTCTCAGGCTCCACAATGGGGGGCATTGTGTGTGTGTGTGGGGGGGGACCAATTTCTTATACCAAGTGTGAAAATTTCCATTAATACCATGAGTTCAAGCACCCAGTACTGACACTGGCACATAGAAAGTTTCAAGTGTTGGGAGAATAAAGGGTGTGCACACACACAGGTAAATTGGTCAGCCTCCAAGTACTGATTGTAGATGTGGCATTTAGGCAAAAGCTTATCTGGCACTGTAGATCTAGAGTGTAAACCCAGGTTCACCATGGTGTAGCTGTACAATCTGAGTAGGAGCCGCCTAATTTATAAACCTTAGTTTTCTATAATGATACACTATATCCTTTCCACTTCACAAATCACTGAGAGAAAATACATGGTCATTCTGCACGATGGCTGTGTTTTCTACAAGGTTCCATGTCGCATATGACCAGATCTCAGGGGACCTTGCAGAAGGATCCACCGGGTCCCAGGATGTAAGAAAAGAGGGAAACAAGGTCGTGGTTGTGACTCTGAGTGTGGCCCCGCCTTCTTCGTGGTCAATTGGCACAGAGCTCTACCAATCTGGACCGGGAGTGGGTTTAGAAACGGACAGACGCAGCAGTCCTGGATATATTCCACTTCTACAGCATCTTTGGAGGGGGCAGCAGCTCCAGTCACCAAATCCATTACTCAGATCACTCTGAGCCTTTTGTGGCAGCTGGGGGATGGGATCTTTCTCCGTGCATTCTTTATTCATAACTTAAAAAAAAAAAAGCCACCTTAAATCTGCCATTGCTTCCTACTAATTGCCTGTAAATCAGCCATGTGTGAAGTTCTACACGTTTATCCACCGGCATAAAGTCGCAGAGCCCCACACCAGGAAAGGCCCTGATGGGAAGCCTGTCATTTGGCCGGTGGAACAGTAATAGATGTGGGAGTAAGTGATGTATAATGGATCACGCGATTTAAAATCCAGCATCCGCATCTGAGCTGCTGAAAAGGTTAGGGGATTATGTGGCTGCAGCCGCATCAATTATGAAACAGAAAATACTCATCCTTACCTTCCATCTCAGAAGGTGGTAAACATTTTATCCTGTTTTCTTCTGTGCAAGCTAAAGACTCTGGCTTTTATGAATCAGCCTGGGGTCTGAGTGAGCAAAGGGGATGTGGAAACTCAGCCCCAAGAATGACAGGTAATGACCCCCTGCTTATGACTCCATCCACAATTTGCCTGGGCAATCGATGGGAAATGAAGTGTGATCAATTTCGTTTACGTACATCGTTTCCTATTGACTGACCTGCCAAATTGTTGATTGAATAATTAGTTAAAGTTCAGTTGAAAGAGAGATGTTCACAGTCTTCTCCAAGGCAAGTCTTCGGGGCATCCCAGAGGAGCCAGCCTGCTGCCAGAGCTGGGACATTAACTGTTTATCCATTCACTTATGGGGGTGAGTCACACTGTCAGTGAAAATAACCGTAATAGTCCCCAAGGGATGAATGGCAGCTGGGAGTGGAGCAAGCCACTTAGAGGAGTCTGAAACAGCCTTGGGCTTTAGGGACAGCTTTTCCTGGCTGAGAAGGACATTGTATCCAAATGCAATGAGAAAACAGGTCATGTCTATATGACTGCATCCTACCTCTGTAATTGTAGGAAAAAGCTGAATGGGGTAGGATCATGGGTTCAAGCCCAGCTTGGGCTACATTGTTAGACCCATTTCAATTGAAACTAAACACTCAAAACCAAAAGACCTAATTAGTTATGGGTAAGGAGAGGACACAATCAGGGTTGGGGTGGGTAAGGGAGTGCAGTAAAGGAAGCTAGGGGATACAGGAGCCAGCAGCCCCAACTAAACAGACATGAGCCGAGTCTTCAAGCAGAAAGCACCAGCCCCATACCTGGAGCATAGTGACAAGTCAAGGGACATTAACTGCCTCTTCCTGACCAGTCAGCAAGCAGCATCTCTCAGAAGGCTCCAGAAACAGGCTTGGCCATACAGACACATGGGCCTGGTGTGGGCCATCTGAGACTCTTCTATGGACTGCTACAGCTCGGGCACGCTCTGTTCTGTGTATTCCTGACGCAAAGGCATGCTGTGGGGCTTGCTGCCCTGTGACCTTGTGTGTACACACTGGCCCTGTGACCTTGTGTGTACACACTGGCCCTGTGACCTTGTGTGTACACACTGGCCCCTCTGGGCAGCCCCTCCCACAGCAGCCTAGGTAACTAAATACTTCACAAGGCCTCTTCTTGAAGGAGCTTTCTTAGAGTCGACTCCAGCCCTAATGTGTTTTAAATGCCCTTCCTTCCTTCGTAGCTAGCCCAGTGATGTGGAAAAGGAAGTGTGTGTGTAGCATTCTGTTGAATCACCATGGTTTCCACTCTGCCTTTATCACTGTGAGATTCCTCAGGAGAGAGGGTTTGCTTTTTTATTTCTCCTGTGTTCTTCCACACTGTGTATTGAGTGGTGGACACCCTGGGTCATTGTGTTAGTTTGAATAGTTAGGGCCCCACAGTTTGAATGTGTGGCTTATAGAGAGTGGAACTACTAAGAGGCAAGGCCTTGTTGGAGGAAATGTCACTGTGGTAATCTGCTTTGAGCTCTCATATGCTCAAGCTATGCCCAGTGTGGCACACAATCTGCTTCTGCTGCCTGCAGATCACGATGTGGAACTCTCAGCTACCTGTGCAACACCATGTCTGCCCGCATGCCACTGTGCTTCTCACCATGGTGACAATGGACTAAACCTCTGAACTCTAAGCCACCCCTAATTAAATGTTTTCCTTTATAAGAGTTGTGGTCATTGTGTCTCTCCACAGCAACAAAACCCTAACAGACAGCCATCAAAAGCAAACATGGATGTTTGTGAATGAACCATTTAGACTTAAAATCCATTATACAAGTCTTTATTCACCCACAACTGGAACTTCATCTAAAGCCCACCTGAGCCAGATCCTCACAGAACGCTTCGTTCGTACCCACTTACCATGGCCACCCACTTGAGGAGGGCCAGCCCGGACAGTTCGTACTCACTTACCATGGCCACCCACTTGAGGGGGGCCCGGACAGTTCGTACCCACTTACCATGGCCACCCACTTGAGGGGGGCCCGGACAGTTTGTACCCACTTACCATGGCCACCCACTTGAGGGGGGCCAGCCCGGACAGTTCATACCCACCTACCATGACCACCCATTTGAGGGGGGCCAGCCTGGACAGTTCGTACCCATTTACCATGGCCACCCACTTGAGGGGGGCCAGCCCGGACAGTTAAGATTTGTCTTTTTCAGCTTTTGCTGGGAACACAGGAAATCAGACATCACTGTAAGGCTTTATAGGGAGACATGAAGATCTCCTTGGGTCTTGCCCTCTTTCTCTGCTGTCTCTCATTCTTGGGGGTACTTGGCGCAAGCATGCAAGCTCTCCCCTGCTTCCTTTCTAGAGCAAGGGCTGGCCTGGAATTCCCTGGATTCTACTCTGTTCTCAACAGCTGCCCACTGAGGTTCTTCAGAGTCTGTTTTCCTCCAGGCTTAGCATTAATCAGCAAATACCCCAGGGACTACAGATAGATGGCCTAATTAGCAGCAGGCTCAAAAATCTCAGCATAGGGAAGGCTCTGCCCCTTTCTCGCAGGTACTTTATTCCCCTGTGGCCTAGTAATTCTGTTCTGTCCAGTCAAATTTTCTCAATTGTCTGGTCATGGGGCTCAGTCTAGTGTGGCAGTTAAAGTTGTCTATCAGCAGAGTTGCCAGGTTTGAGTGGCAGCCTTGGCTTTTCAGTTGCTAGCTGCGGGGCTTTGGGCAATGACTTAGCTACTCTGTGAGATTATGTTAAATGGCAGTAATAAATAAGATCACTTCTGCCAAAAGTCACCGTGAGAGGGGTGTGCGGGTTGGAGGGTTGGCTTACTGGCTAAGTAATTGCTGCCCAAGTGTGAGGACTGGTGTTGAGATGCCCCAAACCCATGTAAATGAGAAGTGTTGTGTGGCCTTCTTGTAATCACAGCCCCAGAAGGTGCAGACTTGGGATTGTCCGAGCAGGCTGCCTACTGAGACTAGCCATATCTGGGTTAGCCTCAAGGATAAGGTTGTAAGAGAAATTGAGGAAGATTCACTTACTCATGCACATATGCCTGTATAAATATGCACATACACAGAGTCACACACAATCACACACAGACACATGAATGCACACATAAGGCATACATATGCAGGCACACAGAGACACATACATGCACACACATATATGCACAAACACACATGCTCACACACATATACAAACATACACTTATGCACATATACTCATAATACTCTAACACATGTGTATATACACACATACAAACACACATATCTATGCACATATAAATGAAAAGTGGAAAAAAGAAAGATGTGAAGATGAACGTATATAAACGCTTAGGTTACTATGTTTTATGTAAGCAATATTTACTATAGATGAGTTAAAATGTACTTCCTTTCATCACTATATTATAAAATATGAACATTACATACAAAACCCCGAGGACCATCACTTGGGATGAATGGGGGAATTAATTTCAAGACTTCTCAGATGCCAAAATCCACAGATGCTCTTTTCTTATGGAAAATAGTATAGGATTTGCATGAGGTCTATTCCCATAATTCTTAGAATCTCTTAAATTACTTACAATATCTAAAACAATGTAAATGGTATACAAATGTAACTGTCATTATATTTCTAGGGAATAGTTTGAAATGTATACCATGTTTGCAGAGGGCATGCCTGGGTTGGGTTCCCAATAGCCACTTTGGGCAGCTTCTAATGGCCTGTACTCCGGCTCCAGGGCCTCTGGCGTCCTCTTCTGGCCTCTGTAGGCAACTACAGTCACAAGTACACACAGAGACACACTATATACATGTAGGATTGTAGGAGGAATGGCAATGTGTGTGTGTGTGTGTGTGTGTGTGTGTGTGTGTGTGTGTGTGTGTGTGTGTGGCAGGGGGAGGGGTGGCGGTGGTGTGCAGCTGCAAAGGCAACTCCTGCAGGAGGACCTAATTGAAGACTGCCTGAGAGACCAAGGATTGCTGATGCAAATCATGCCAGCCAATCAGGAGCTGCTGTTTGGAAGAGACGCTTTCTTGGGACCAATGGGGCAAGGGCGGAGGGTATTAAAGGAGAGCTTGCAGAGTGTTCAGATGAGCTTCCTGCAGTGTTTCATCTCCAACCCTCAAGGGCAAGTAGATTCGGGCAGCGGATGGTCCAGGGCATAGGCAGCATATACACATCCTTTTGAACATCTTTATAGAACAATCTTTGTATGTCCAGTGCATTGAATTTCCCTCCAGATATTTTTACAGCACAGTCGACTGAATCTGCAGAAGTGGGACTATACAGAGGGAACACTGTATATAGTACAGTCTGCTACACACAGAAAGCATAAAAATTATTTCGTATGCAAAGTGGAAATAAAATATTATGTTCACATAACAAATAAAATAAAAACAAGCTCAATTAGCCTAAGATGGAGTTATGCAAATTGCAAATGGGAGAAATTGCAAGTTCTGCTCCCTAAACTTTCCAAAGCTCTGGAGTCACTTAGAGTCTGGTATAAAATAGAAGAACCTTGGCCGCATGCCCAGGGGACATCGGTAATGGCTCCTCTGGCCCTGGTAGCACGGGAACACTCTGTAACTCAAGGACCTAATGTGGTGGTGTTTTCATCAATAACATTTGAGGGGGGTGGTTCCCAAATCTCTAGTTTGAATGTGTGGAACAAGACACATAAACAAAGAAAATAACGTATCTGTGCCTCTTAATTCTGCCCTTAGCAGCAATACGCCTGGCAACAGAGCATACTTAGCTCTGACTACCATTGTCCTACTGAAGACACTTGAGGATGGCTAGCAGATAAGACAAAGGGCCATCCACCTGCCAGGAGTTCTATGGTGTTCTACCCCCTGCTTCTTAGAGGCCCGCAGCTGAGGCTCAGACACCAAGGTAACTTATGCATCACTCTAACCAGCATGGGAGCGGTGGGAGTGAAGGGCTTTCTGCCTCCCCAGTGTCCTGCCGTCTGAGCAGAGCCCCAGCGTCCTGCCCTCTGAGCAGAGCCCCAGCGTCCTGCCCTCTGAGCAGAGCCCCAGCGTCCTGCCCTCTGAGCAGAGCCCCAGCGTCCTGCCATCTGAGCAGAGCCCCAGCGTCCTGCCATCTGAGCAGAGCCCCAGCGTCCTGCCGTCTGAGCAGGGTGCAGATTTCTTTGGCAAGAGAGCAGCAGAGCAGCTTCCTTCTCATCTCTTTTGGATCTGTGAGGGGAGTCAGCTTGTCTCCAGGCTGCAGTTGCTTAGAAGAGCCCAGGGAATCCTGCAGAAGACCTAGAGTGATCTTTAACATCTCAAAGGACGGGAGCTGCTGAGCGTTCAGTCCAGATGCGTAGGTGTTCTACACCCAAATTTCAGACAGTTGTCACCCATGAAGCCTTCCAACAGAGGAGATCACAGGCCATGCAGCTCAATGGACACCATCTCTGGATTCTGGTTTAAGGGAGGAGGGAAAGACACTCAGAGCTGTTAAGGTCTCCTTCCTGCATATCTAAACAACGAGATGTTGTGTACCTACACCTGGCAATGCCATCTCTCTGAACCGTGGGCCATCTGCCCACTTACTGTTAAATAGCAAGTACAGAGCATACACTGGGTCCTGGCTTAGGAGCTGGAGAAGAAATACACACTAACCGAGCCAGCAGGCTCATGTCACGGTGATATGAAGAGACTGTGGTCCTGAGCATCCAAAGAGAATATTTCGATGCTCTCAGTGTAGCCATCGCCACTGGCTGGCAGCCCCTTCATTCACTGCTTCTCGCTCCAGTCTAGAAATTAGAACAGTAAAGGGTGAGGGGATAAAGGCCTTTCTATTAAAATATTTTAGTATTTTCTGCCGTGAAGGAAATTGGCAATTCGTCCTAAGACAATAATCCTCTGACTAGAAAGAAAGCTTTTGGGGGTTGGATGGCTTTTCTCAGGGGGAAGCTTCACCTAGCACAAGACAGGAGGAGACACAGAGTCAAGGATTGAAAGACAGCCCTGGAGAGAAAAAATTCCCAGCAGGGAGGCCAACTTCCTGTCACATGAAGAACAAAAAGATGCCATTTATCCAGACGTTGTCCTGATGCTGCTGCCCATGGAACTCAGCTGATGACTGCCTTTCACGTTCTGCCGTCCTCCCTCTTCCCACAATTCTTCTATTCACTTCCATCCCAGTGCAGAGACAAGCCAGGTTTCCCTAGTGACCTGGAGGGGACATGTGACCCTCTCCTCCTCCTGTGTCCTGGTGATGTTGACACCGCTCAGGTTACGTATCCCTAAGCCTATGACTTTCTCTTAAGCCTCCTGGTTCTAACCATCCAGGCCTCTTTCCAGATACCCCAGAGCTCGTCAGAACTTGCAATCAGATCAGACGCAAGGTGTGGCAGGCACAGTGATGGCCTGGGGTTCTTTCTGTCTCTCCACAGCCACATTCTTTGATGTCCTCCTTACTGATGCTAGACTTGGCAGTTGATTTTCTTTGGCCAATGGGACAAACATACAGGGTAGGTTAGCAAGTTACCTGTGCACGACTGTTCTTAGCAGCTCGTGGCCACGTGAGCAATGCCAGGTTGGTCTGCTGGACATCACAGACTGTAGGCTCAGTCACTTCAGTGACTGAACAATGCCTGGCATACAACCAAGAACGTCTATGAACACTCAGCACCCAACTGACCAGCTAACTCTCTACAACCCAGGCCAAAAGAATAGCCTAGACTAGCCCTGAGCGAAATGCACACGTGTGATTTTTCAGCCCCTGATAGTTTTAGATGCCCTGTTTCACGGTCAAGGAGAACAGATAGATATGTGCTTTTCCAAGTCAACCGATTCTGAGTTAAAACTAGACACCGTTGTAGTTGTGTGGTTTCTCAAAGATTTGAATATCAGCTGACGACACTATCTGGGAATTCCACTTGAAGATGTAAGGCCCAAAGATGGCACGGGCTTCCAGAGACTTACAGGTGGCTACTTGCGGATCAGTAGCAGTGGCAACGTTGTCTTCAACAGCCAAATGGGGAGAATAACTGCGTAACCCCTGTTGGATGAGGGACAGAAGGTGTGTGTCTCAACAGTGGTGCACATCTGGGCGAGACAGAGAGGACACTCAGATATCACTCTGCTGCATGTATGAACTCTGAAACCATGCTGAATGAAGCAATCCTGAGGCAGAAAGACAAATACTGTATCAGCTTCCTCCTCCTCCTCCTCCTCCTCCTCCTCCTCCTTCTCCTCCTCCATGGAGGGACTCAGCACAGTCATAGTCACAGAGATACAAGGGAGACTAGTGGTTTGCGGGTGCTGAGGGGAGAGGGGCTGGACAGTTGTCCTCCAACAGCTACATGGCTTCTGCTTAGGATGATGGTAACGTCTGGGTGGGGGACTAGTGCCTGTCGCACGGTATAGAAGGCATTGATGCTTCTAAATTGTATATGTGAGAACGAGGAGAGAGGCCACTTTTGTGTTTCCTATATACACATACAGTGTGTGTATTTGCATGCTCTTTATATATTCACGTGTGTGTAGGTGCATATGCACATGTGTGAAGATGCATCGGAGGCCAGAAGTGAGCTTCAGGTGTTGTTCCTGGGGTCCCAGCTATCTTCTCTTTTGAGACAGTGTCTGTCGTTGGCCTGAGCTGACCTATCAGGCTGGATGACCTGTGGGTTCTAGGGCCTCTGTGTTTGTCCCTCCAATCTAGAATTACAAGTTCATTTTATCATACCCAACATTTTAAATGTGGGTTCTCATGCTTGCACAGCAACAGGCAGCTTGCTGACTGAGCCAACAACCTAGACCCTTGTGATATATATATATATATATATATATATATATATATATATATATGTATGTATATATATATATATATGATATGTGTGTATGTAAATATGTGATATGGGTGTGTATGTGTATGTATATATGTGATATGGGTGTGTATGTATATGTATATATGTGATATGGGTGTGTATGTGCATGTGTATATGTATATATATGTGTGTGTATATGTATACATGTATGTGTGTGTGTCTGTGTGTATGTATATATGTGATATGTGTGTATACGTGTGTATTATAGATGTATGTGTATGTATGTATATATGTGTGTGTCTGTCTCCACAGTTAAGAAAACTGCCAATGTGCAAATGCAGACCTGGCTTCAGACTAAGTGAATTACCCCGTGAGAAGCCAGTTCCCTAAGCTGTATTTGTGTGTAATTCAAAAGGATATGTGTGTGTGTGTGTGTGTATACACACACACACACACACACACACACATACACACACCAGGTCAAAATTAAATGGAGTCTTGCCTTTTTAAGAACTGGGGCAATATCTGGAAAAGCCACAAGACAATGTCTGTGTTTAAAGGATTAAATTCCCTCTGTAAATTCCTTACTTAATGATAAGCAGTCACTGGAGGCCAGATAAAACACACTGCGAGGGAAACGTCTCTTGCTCAGCTCAAGTTCAAAGCTGGGGACGCCGCCTGGCTTCTGTGTGTTTAGGCACCCAGAGCGGTACCATATGGAATCCAAGAGGTAATTCTAACCTTTTATTCTCTCCCACCACGCTGGAGCAAGAGTAAATCGAATCGCTGTCTGAAAAGAGCCAGCTGTGCGAGTTTACTTCCCTTTCATAGCCACTGGATCTAAGTAGTTACAAGAAAATGTTGCATGGAAATGATTCTAAACTAATTTCCATTCCACACGTGAGAACACTGCCCCCCCTCCCCCGTAAGAGGCTGCCTGTTACTTATGCTGGGCAGAGTCTTCAGATGCTGTCCCCAGGTAGGTAATTCACACGGCAGAGGCTGTTCCATATTCTGCAGTGTATAATTACAAAAGAGAGTTTCATCTTCACACATTTCACACATATTAGTCACGGAACTGTCGATGCCTCTGGATTGCCGATGGATAACTCTGTGAGAGTGGAGGATTTAAAAGATGTCTCTGGGAACATTCCAAAACTCTAAACTTAAGAACTGAAGTTGTCATAATAACCCAGTATGCAAGTAAAAAAGCTAGGTTTGCTTTATCCATTTGTTTCCGCCCTTCCTTGTGCTTGGTACTGAGGTAACTCAGCTCAATGTCCTCTGCCAGGGCTCACTGTCACGGGGTCTACTGTAAAAAGGACACGGTTTAATTGTCATGAGGTTTCATTTTAAATGTCATTCACAGAGAGCTCCATGCTAGAGACAACCTAAGATTGTTAGCTCCAAACATAACTAGCATTAGAGATAATTGTATTTCTTTAGTGTAAAATAACAATACAACGTAGAACCTTGGCATAATGTCTGCTGCAGAATTAAAAGGGTTGCTACCCTTTGAATTTAGCTGGCTGGGTCCTGCTTAGGAGCATCATAGAGGGTCAGCACCATAGAAGGCTTCCGTTCACATGGGGGGAGGGGTTTCCACACTCTACTGCTGCCTGGCTGAGCACTTCGTATACAAGGTTAGGTATTTGGGACCGTAGACAGACTCTATGGCTCCCACAGTTCTCTCTGCAGCTCCTCCCAGCCTTGAATCCCAAGCCTTTGTGCCCTGTTTGTGTGATTGTCCCAGGCAGTCTTCCATGTTTCCATCAAACTAGGAAACCTACAATCTCTGACACATCCTGCAGTAAAACCCAACCCCCATCATGGATTTTCTACCTGATTTTCTGTCACTTCCAAGTTTATGTCTCTTTTTGTTTCAAAGTCATCTATCATGAAACAAACAAAAATCCCTTTACTTTGTAATCTGTACTTTGCATGTCCCTGCCTCTTCCTTAGTTGACCCAGACTTCTCAGGCCATAAGGGTCTCTGGGTACTCATGTGACATCCCTGGCACTGACCCCTCTGGAAACTCTGACGTGCTGGGACAGATTCTAAAAGACAGATCTCCTGGCAGAAGCTGCCTTTTCTGCTTGTCCATTGGTGGTGGTCTCACCTGCTGCAGAGCCCTGGTATGAGTTCAACCTCACACCATGGCAGGCTCTCTTCTCACTGGGAAGTCTGTGGAGACACTAATGCCAGAGCAAGGGAGGGTAGAAAATCAGCTGTCTGCCTCCATTTCCATCTTCCCACCAATGCTAGCCTGCATCCAACTGTACACAGCTGGTCCTGGAATTCCAGCCACCTGGTACCAGGCACCTCAGGGACAAGCTTCCAAGCATAGGTAAAACATGGTTAAAACCATATAACAATAGTTATAAGTCCTTACATTAAGGGAGCAATAGTCAATGGATGGAAAACACTCCCTTTTCTCTTTCTTCCACATAACTTGATTATTATTGTAACTGCACACATAAAACCTTCTAATCACAAAACACATGTGAAATTCACATGTTCACATGTTCAAAACACTCGGAAGGTATTAGCTGGCAGATGTCTTGGAGGGCAGGGACATGGATCCTTAATGTTTGCCACTGAAAGCCTTATGCAATGGCCGGAACAGAGTGGGCACCTAACACACACTGTCGATTGAGAGATGAAATGGAATTTCTACCTCATATGAACCCACAGGCCACATACAGTGCCACAGAGGAACCCTCAAAGCAGAAGCCACCTAAAATGGAGAACTCCGACTGGTCTAGACTGGGGTTACCCATACAGAGATTCAAGACTCAGCCCTGATTGTCAGCTATGTAACCTTGAACCCTCATCTGTTAGGATTCAAGCTTCCATTTCTCTGTAACGCTGGGTGGGGGACAGCTGTACGTACCACCTTTAAAATAAGACCCAAGCTTCCCAGGAAAGCCACGCCCAGGGGTTATTCTATTCATCCTCCCCGCACATTCCGCTCCCTCTGGGCTCCATGCTAGCTGCTGATAGTGACATGATGAGCCAGAGAGACCTCGTCCTTCCCTCACAGAGCCAACAGGCTCCCGGGTGACAGCAATATAAATCTGGTAAACAACAGAGCATAGCTGGCAAGCACTGCATAATCAAAGTGGAGTCTATAAGTGTGCACTCACAGGAGGGTAATGGCGGGAAGGGGAGAGAGAAGGGAAGGGAAGAGGAAATACTTTTAGCAGTGCAGGTATTGATGGCGGTAAGATGGGATGTGACAGGGATTCTGAACCTTCTCTTCCCCCACTATCTGCCAGTTCCATGCCTCTCGGTGACTTTCTGAGGGTGAGTCATCGTGTCAGAGAACACAAAGCTTTGCAGTCTGTGTGTGTGCATTCAGGTCGACCTTTGAGTGTGATAGTCCTCGGTCCAAGTGCTTCCGATAGGTACAGAGATGAATGACTCATAATCTTGGTGGTTCATTCTGACCATGTGTACTTCTTCCCTTAAAGCTGACTCGAAAACTAAGTGTAGTGTTGACCTAGCCAATATTTGGGGTTTGAGCATAGATGGGAAGGACATGTGTCTCATAAGCCACTTGCATGGCCATGAGGCCACACATTTTACCAGGAGCAAGGTCAATTTTCTAATAATCTCACCTAGAGATTGGGCCCAAGGGCTGGCAAAAAAACAAGGGAGACCAAAGCTGCTTCCGTGTGTAGTTGTTCCAAGTACATCTTTCCTTAGACTCTGAACCATGGTCTTGGAAAATTCCAGAGAGTATCAAATCCCCTCCCACCCATGGCCCAAAAGAACACTGCAGTGCTATGCTGATTCCTAAAATTTAACACAGGTCACTTGAGTTGAAAGCTCTACTATGGGCTCATGGTTTGTGGTGCAGACCCTCTAGCTCTCTCATTGGAATAATACTGAAGAAAAAGATGTTCATCTCTCCTAAGAGTTGCAATCCCACCAGCTTCAAGGGGTTTTAGGAAAGCCATGACCCACCTTGGGTCATGTCATTCTGAATGTACTTGTGAATGCCAGGCCATAGAAAAATTCTCACCTTCATGAATAGAGCGGCAAAGTCATTTTTGGAAAGAGAGCCAGTGACCAAATTAATTCTTTTATGGAGCTGTCGGGTTTGATTAAGTTGTTATACCACATTTTAAAGCTCATTAGCAGGGTCTATCAGACCATTTTGTAAGTGAGTTTTTTTCTAGCGTCTTTATGTTTACTGTCCTGGAAGAGGCTTTGGGTGTCAATCAAAATAGATGACAATGTTAAACCATTGGCTTCGTAACATAATTTAGCCCTGGGTGAACCCCGCTGTCTCCATGATATATGACCTTGCAGGGGCGGGTGATTCGCCTGCTCCCTTTGCTGATAAGAAAAGTGTATTTATAACCACACTGTGCGGCATATGTATTTCACAGTGTGTGTTCCAAACTGAGTGACTTTAATCATAAAGAGATTCTCTCCATATTAGGTGTAAGTGAAAGAGAAAGTTTAAAAATAGTTCCTTTCTCTCATTCTGTCTTTTGACCAAGGCTTCCTCAAATAGATTCTAAGTCAGCAAGCTTTTAGTGGGGGGAAAGTCACAATGGGAAGCAGAAGGGATACAGCTCTCCCATTCATGCTTAATGAAAGAAAGAGGAGACAATTGGAGAAATCCGCACAAAGCGGGCATGCAAAGGGTGCCTTCCAGAACCGAAAGCTAACGAGTAACACAGTGGAGAACCGCTTAGCCATGAGGAGAAAGGCCCTAAGAATTAGGCTTTACAAGTTTCTCTAACCTTTAACAAATTCCTTACGTGGAAATCTCAGAGATTTATTAGGTAAGTCCTTACCACCATTATTGCTAGTAAAACAAGAAAAATATAAATAGGATTCAACCCTCATGTGGCCAAAGATTAGTGTAATGATAGTCTATATTTCTCACAAATTAATTAGAGAAAGCTGCAGAGAATTGTGATTTGGAGGCAAGGGAGATGTGGTAATGCAAAGCGGGGTCCTGAGAAAGCAGTGTAAATGTAGGTGCATACGGCGTTCATTAGCAACTGTCGAAAGAGCTTTTACATTTCCAATTCTTCTGTACAGAAGGTGGGGCAGTGAAGAAAAACTTCAGCATGGCCCACACCTTTGAATTTGAAGCCAGCCAGACAAGTGGCACAGAGGCAGATAAAGTGTCACAAAGGTAGCAAGGAGAAGCTAGAGTTTACAGGGCAGCATGAGGGAATGACGTTGGAAATGATTCTTAAAAGGTGAGTGGGACAAGCCAGAAGAAAGAGAGTCTATGGCGTGGGGCTTTGACAGGTCCTGGGAAAGGCCGAGGTGCCCGCTACCTGTGGGTGGGTAAGGAGAGAGAAATACGAATGCATATGGATTGCCAAGCTAAGACCTTAAAGCCCGTGGATTGCCAAGGACGTCCTGGAGGTTGCAAACTGACAAGAGACTAGTGGGTACCTAGAGAAGGCGCACTTACCTCAAAGCACTCAAATTAAACACCAGACCACTGTGAGGCAAACACAAGGGAGATTTCAGACCTGGGTGCGGCAAACAAGAGAAAGATGGTGAGAGTTTTATTTATTTGGTTGCTCGGAAATGAGGGTGACAGGGCTAGAATTGTATGCTGGGAAAGGCTAATTGGCTACAGGAGAGGGCAAAGGCATGAAGGTGGGGACCTTGGAAGGCTCCTCCATGTTCTTGGAAGACGATGCTAATAGGATGTGAGAGAGAAGGACCAGAGGTAGAGCTCGGAGGCAAAGCTGAAAGGCATGGCGATTTACTTGAAAAACAGTCACCAGAACTTCAGACATTGGGATAGAGTACCGGGGAAGGAAGGCGAAGGTGTCTTGTCCTCACTGTATACTTGAGGCCACCAGCATAGGGTACGAAGGGTGGTGAGCTACCACTGGCTAGCCCTGAGGAAAGTGAGCCTGCCATACAGCAGACATCGCTGGTCCCTTTCACTGCATGGGGCACTAGGGAGAAACTGTGAATAGCTTATTATCTCTTCCTAAACAAAATATTCCTACGGAACCTTTTGTTGTTAGAAAGCAATACTTAAGCCCACAGGATAAAATTGTCAAGGGTTAGGGAACTTGCATGGTATTGGGTGGTAGTGGGGGGCTCTATGAGAAGAGTGAGCTAACTTTCAACATGGAAATTTAAGTTGTCTGTAAAGTTCCATCTGAAGATGTCCTGCAGGCATCCAGATCTACAGTCTAGGAGGCCAAGAGCTCGATTGGATGGTTACGTGAGAAGATGCAAAAAATTAATGCTAATGAAATGAAAAAGGAAGACCTTCCCAGGAGAGAGCGCAGGGATACCAAGAAGATTGAACTAGGAAATGGCACGTTGAAAATAAATATGGAGAGGGACCTGTAGTGGTGTGAGAAGAACAGAAGGCTTGGCGCTTTTCAGATAACGCTCAGTGGGTGTGAGTTTAAATAACCCAAGGTCCTAGCTTGCAAATCTGGGTATTTGTCATCTGAGCATTGTCCTGTAGCTATTCTCAACCCCTGATTTCACCCTGTCATGTACACATAGCTACAGGCATGAGTCTTTAGGCTAACCTTATATTTGCTCCCCATAAGTCAGTAGCCTGATTTCTATGAATGAAATGCACCTCACAGAGCTGGAGAGGTGGCCTAGTGGGGCAGCACTTGCTGTATATGCTTAAGAACCCGAGCACAGGTGCGACAACCTGAGTTCGAATTCCCAGATCCCCATAGAGCCAGACACAAAGTGTGAGCACTTATAATGACAGACAGCATTCCTACAGCAAGATGGGAGGTAGAGACAGGATCCACTCGGAACCTCAGAAGTCTGGCATCTGGAACAGCAGACAGGAAACTGCCCTAAACAAGGTAGTGGTTGAGGACTGGCATCTGAGGTTGTCCTCTGACTTCAACAAGCATGTTGTGGCGTGTACATGCTTTTGCGCGCGCGCGCGCGCGCGCGCGCGCGCACGCACACACACACACACACACACACACACACACACATACGGATTTAGAGGACCTTCTGTATTGTTAGGGGTCATCTTGGACTGCCTCTACAGGTCCTCTCTTCGGTCTCTTCCACATATCCTGGAGGCAGACCTCCATGAATAGATCTGGTGTCTCTGAATGCCATATGGCTTTGAAATGGCTGGGACCAAGGTCACATGTTGGCTATATCTGGGAAGCAAGAGCTGATCGTGGGGGGCGGGGGGATTTCTTTTGCTTTATCAATATCCCTCTAGAGGGCACAGCTCTTTTCTTTAAGTGCCGTCTCCAGACCAAGGCTGCTTTAAATCTTCTCACTGATGTTGGTGAAATGAAACAGAAATCAGAAAGGCCAGAACGACTGCACAAGACTGTCATGGGCTCCTTACAAAACCCAAGGTCCCAGGGGACTTTCCAAAAGCAAATCAGTTGTCTAAGGAAAAAGGGAAAGGAAAAAACCCAGCAAGAATGGCTCTATCAAAACCCAAACAGGCCTTAGGTAGGAAAAGTTTATATGGCCCTGGACGGTATAGAGATATACGAAATATGAAATATTAATCATCTACTGATGACAAATCATAAAGAAGTTTATTTTAAAACAGTCCTTTGGCATTGATATAATTTTCCACTTACTAAAGATGAAAGTAAATTTGGATATTGATCAGATGGATCCACTTATTTATTTTTACATAAAGAAATCTTGGCTGAATATTTTATCTTGAACATAGAGTATATTCAATGTTTTTCAGAGCTGATCAATATTTTGATTTTATATTCATCAGTGCTGAGGATGTTGCTTTGCATAGATCTGTACCATACAGGAGAGGAAGCATGTTTAGAGCCATTTCATAAATTTCTGGAAAATTTGTTCTAATCCGAAGCCAAAATTCACTGAATAATTTCTTTATGAAACTCGTCAGCAGCTCAAACATCAATTTTAAAATAAAATATTTTAACTCAATACAGTCCAAAGACATATTGATCTGGTACATGCTGAGAGGTGTGAGTTAGTAAATATTAAACGCCTTTGTTTTCCCTGATTATGCCATCATGTTCAGTGAGATATTGCAGTTGGTGACATATAGGAGTTGGGAGTTTGGACAGTGTTTGTTGGTGTTATTGGTTAAGGCAAGGTAAACAGAGCAAATGCATGCTATGTGTTCAGGACATCAAGGGTGCAGTGACGTAGTAGGACACAATACAGGACGGTCAGGGGGTGCAGTGATGCGATAGGACACAATACAGGAGGGCCTTCAGTATGGATGCACTTGAACTTTGAATTTATTTCTGGTCTTTGCATCTTCAGAAACCTTGTGCTGTTGACAATTTATCTTCATGACCTCCACGTTCAGTCATGTGATTTTGTGTCTGTGACCCACAGTTTACCAAGCCGAGGTCTAGATAACCTGTGTGGCCCTGGTCACCCCTACTCTTGGCCCCTTTCGGCCCTAAAAAAGGTAAGGGCTCCCTGCTATTTATAAACTTGAACGCTGAAATGTGCCTTGACTTCTTTCTCTGAGCCCTGAGAAGATGCTCATGTGTCCAGTAGGCCCTTTATTAAACTCTCTAATCATCTAAATTGAGTGTGCTGCCAGGAAGAGATTAGTTCAGACAGTAATTTGTTGCCAGTGACCCATTTTCTACTGGCTGGCACTGATGAGGCGAGGGGCTGAGGAGCCTGATATCAGAAGAGGGGCGTGTCTGCCGAGGTACAGGTTGCTTTACTTTGGAGTCAGCCATCCAAATGGAACCTCAGAGCTGGCACCGTGTCCTTCCCCTGAGCATCTCTCCTCAACCACTCAGCAGAGAACACCAGAGAGAGCAGGAAGCCGAGGAGCTACACGTTTTCCTGACAGACGAAGGGACAGAACCTTGTGTGCCTAGATTTCCAGGTCACTGCTGTATGAATCCATGCCCAGAACCATCCATTCTGTGGTGTAGGATCTACCTGTCACACGGGGAGCAATGTCTGGGCTGCAGGGACGAGACTCTCACACTGCTTTGGACACCGTAGAGGGCAGCTTCAGCGTCAGGAGAAATAGTGCTCAAGATAGAGAGGGCAAGAAGCTCCTGGTATGTGCACATGGCCAGGAAATAAAGCCTTCTGTAGTCGTCTCCACCCAGAAACCAGGAAAGCAGATGTAAAACAAGTCTGAATGCAAATTATAAAACTGCTAGAGATGTCTCAGCTATTAAAAACAATGACTTTATGAAATTTGCAGGCAAATGGATGGAACTAGAAAATATCCTGAGTGAGGTAACCCAGTCACATAAGAACACACATGGTGTGCACTTACTGATAAGTGGATATTAACCAAAAAGCTCATAATGCCCAAGATACAATTTACAGAAGCTCAAGAAGAAGGAAGATCAAAGTGGCAGTTGTTTTTAAGGGGCAGAAGGGGATTGCAACCCCATAGGAAGAACTGCAGTATCAACTAACTGGACCACTCAGAACTCCCAAGGATTAAACTGCCAACCAAAGAGTGCACATGGAGAGACCCATGGCTCCAGCTACATATGAAGTAGAGGAAGGCCTTATCTGGCATCAATGGGAGGGGAGGCCCTTGGTTCTGTGGGAGCTTGATGCCCCAGCTTACGGAGATGCTAGAGGGGTGAGGTGGGAGTGGGTGGCTGGGTGGAGACCCTCATAGAGGCAAAAGGGGGGGACAAGGAGGATGGAATTGGGGTTTTGTGGAAGGGTAACTGGGAAGTGGATTACTATTTAAAATGTAAACAAATAACATGATTAATACAAAAAAGATTTTTTTTTTCTGAAAGCAATTGAGCTAAGTGAGAGGAGGCAGAGAGAGAGCACAGGATCTGAGTGGTAGGAGAGCAGAGTTCATAGGCCACAAACTGTCACTTTCTGAAGGCAAAAGCTATTTCCTGAGCAGGATCACTGTGTCTACAACTGTACCAGGGAGAGAACAGAAGCCATGAGCAGACTGGGAGAGTAAGAATCATAACAGAAGCCATGAGCAGACTGGGAGAGTAAGAATCATAACCAGGAGCTGACAGCATGGAGCCCACAAGACTCTCAGAGGACAGCAACGAAAGTTGACGAAATGAAACGAGTCAGAAAGGCCCAGCATGACTGCACAAGACCATCTCGAACTCCTTACATAAGCCAAAGTCCCAGGGGACTCTCCATAAGCAAGTTAATTGTTTGAGGGAAAAGGGAAGAAGGAAAAACATCAATAATGACACTATCAAAACCCCAACAGGCCTCATGATTTTACAGTTAACACTAAATGTTCGATGCGAGGCTGCAGAGGCAGGTTTGCATCTAGAAGCACTTGCTGTTCTTGCAAAGGCATGAGTTTGACTCCCAGCACCCAGGACAGGCAGCTCACAATTTTCTGGAATTCCAGACACCTCCTCTGGCTTCTCTGGGTACCTGCACTCATGTTCATATAACCCTACACAGATCCACAAATAAAAATAATATAAATATGTTAACAACAATAGACAGAACGTAAGAGAAGGACGTTGGTGATAAGAAATTTATTTATATTAAAAATTTTCTTTAAGACTATAAACAACAGGACACATTTTAATAATTTCTATAGTGATTTCAATAAGGACCCCCACAGGTCCAAATATTTGAATACTTAGTTACTAGGGAGTTGCATTTTTCTAAAGGAATAGAATTAAGAGATATGGCTTTGTTGGAGGGAATGTGTCACCTTGAGGTTTCAAAATCTCATGCCAGTCAGTCTGTCTCTCTGTGTCTCTGTCTCTGTCCCTCTGTCTCTGTCTCTGTCTCTCTCTCTCTCTCTCTCTCTCTCTCTCTCTCTCTCTCTCTCTCNTCTCTCTCTCTCTCTCTCTCTCTCTCTCTCTCTCTCTCTCTCTCTCTCCCTCTTCCTATAAATCAGGATATAGAACTCTCAGCTCCTTCTCCAGTACCATGTCTGCCTGTGCGCTGCCTTGTTCCCACAATGATGACAGTGTGAAATGATACAGCCTCTGAAACTGTAAGCAAGCTCCAATTAAATTCTTTATTTTACAAGAGTTGCCATGGTCTTGGTATCTCTTCAAAGCAATAGAACAGTGCCAAAGACAGTTGTTTTTTGTTGAAATTAATAATGAACAAAATTCAGTCAACCAAAAATTTATGCAAAGATTGAAGGAATTATACATTTAACAATTCTGTTAAAACTAGAAGAAACATGAATTAAAAAAATAGTCACAGCTTGTGATGATTAACTTCAGTTGTCAAACGGAAGAGACACTGGGAGGGGCCTCTTGGCACACCTTTAGGGGATTATCTTTATTTTTTTTTTAACTTTCACATCCTTCCTATGTTTTCTTTTTTCTTTTTATTATATATTTTCTTTATTTACATTTCAAATGTTATCCCCTTTCCTGGTTTCCCCTCAAAAAACTCCCTATCCCCTCCCCCTGCTCACCAACCCACCTACTCGCACTTCCTGGTTCTGGCATTCCCCTATACTGGGGGATAGAACCTTCACAGGACCAATGGCCTCTCCTCCCATTGATGACCGACTAGGCCATCCTCTGGTACATATGCAGCTGGAGTCATGAGTCTCACCATGTGCTTTCTTTGGTTGGTGGTTTAGTCCCAGGGAGCTAGGGGATTATCTTGACTGGGTTAGTCAAGATAGGAAGACCTCCTCACTGTGGGTGGCACCATTCCCTAGGCTGGGATCCTAGACTACATGTATAAAGAGGAAAATGGGCTAAACACCGCATCCATTGATCTCATTGTGGATTTCAGTTGTGACTCCTGTTACCTTGACTTCCCAGGGATGGTGGGCTATAACCTCGAGCTCTGAGCTGAATTAAACTTTCTCTCTTGAGTTCTTCCAATCAAGATGTTGTATCATAGCAACAGGAAAAGAAACTAAAGCATGATGTAATTAAAACCCCAGGCAGAAGAAAACCACTTGGAAGGAGATCTTGCTTGTGTCCTGTCGTTTAAGAGCTTGAGGTTAAAGCTGATGAGTTCATAAAAATACACAGATGCTCTTAACCATAGCTTCGAAAACACCAAAAAATAAGGCAGATTAAAATCACTACACTGCAGTGGAGATGAAGGGGAATAAGACATGTCCTAGTTGTTTAGAAGTTCAGAGCTACAACTAATGAGAATAGATGACCACTAAAGAGAAGACCAAGACCAATTTACAACTAGATAATCTACAGGGCTCTGTCAGGAAAACGCTCGTCTCGCCAGCACGAGGATCTGAGTTCGGATCCTCAGAGCCCATTCAGAAGCTGGCACAGGGTCGTGGGCCTGTGATTCCAGCAGTTGTGAGATGGAGAGATAGACAGAGAAATGTCGTGCTCTGGAAAGCATGCTGGCCTGGCTTGTCCAGCCGACAGTACAATTCCAGGCCTAAATTGATTCATGTTTGTAAACACACACACACACACACACACACACACTCAGTCAATCTATATATCTATACTTTCTCTCTCTCTCTCTCTCTCTCTCTCTCTCTCTCTCTCTCTCTTTTTCTGGTATATATATATATATATATATATATATATATATATATATATATACATATAAACACACAGAAGATAACCAATAGAGAAAAAAATCCAGAATCTTACATGAGCAGAATGCATAACAAAGGAAATGAAGTGAAGAAAACAGACCATAAAACAATTTAATTTTAAAACTTCAGAAAAAAATGGGCACCTAATGTAAATGTTATTTCTAAGTTTTATGAGTAACAA
This sequence comes from Mus pahari, assembly GCF_900095145.1. Lineage (NCBI taxonomy): Eukaryota > Metazoa > Chordata > Mammalia > Rodentia > Muridae > Mus > Mus pahari. Next base: position 140,058,318 of record NC_034593.1, read on the forward strand.
GTCTTTGCCTGCATGTATAGATGTGCCCCACATACGTGCAGGCCCCGAGGAAGCCAGAAAAGGATGCCCTAGAACCGGAGCTGTGGTGTGGGTGCTAGGAACTGAACCTAGGTCCTCTACAAGGCCAGGAAAAGCTCTTCCGCTGAGACACCTTCCAAGTCTTACAGATGTAGTTATTTCACTATGTAGTAAACTTCAGAAATCATAAAAGTGCCTTGGAGTATCGAACTAAGGCCAAATCCCCTGAAAGGTGAAAGTGAATCTCAATGGAGTATGTAGTATTGAGGGGCATAGGAAATTAAAGTGATTCAGAAAAAAAGTATCAGGCAATTGTAAACCAAAATATAGCAGAAGCCTTTATTGTAATAGAGCTGTACAGGTAATGTTATCTACCCTAATGTTTATATAACATGGTCTACATTCAGGTATTTCTATAAGCACTTTATAGATACCAGCCTCTATCCATTTACCCCAATTCAGTGACATAGTTGCTAGCATCATGTCATTTTTTTTCCGAAATGAAGAAAATGTGGCAAAAAAACCCCACATGGGCAATAAATAGTAATATGAGAATTAAACACAGCCCATTTACAACCTGTGATTAATGACTACACTTCTCGCATATCAAGGCCAAAAGCATGAAATGAGAGAAAATGAATGTTAATGATGCAGTTCATGACACGGAATGTAACAGTCATGTACTGTGTATCCACCAAGAAGGTAGTGTTATGACTGACAGAGCAGGAACTAAAAACGAATATTTAAAAAGAATAACAAGTAGAACAGTAGAAATGTATTTAATTCTAACATGTATAATCCACATCACACACATTTCATCTACTTAAAATGAACAACCCACTGTCTTTATCATGGAGCTGTGTAGCCACAGATAGGATGAATTTTAGAACATTTTTCCACATGTCCCCCATGTCACCCCCTACATGCTTCCAGCCCTAATGAGCATCCACTAATCTAAACTTTGCCGTTATACCTTTGACTATCCTGGGCACCTAACATAAATGTTATTTCTAAGTTATGAGTACGAATCTTTGCCTGCATGTATAGATGTGCCCCACATACGTGCAGGCCCTGAGGAAGCCAGAAAAGGATGCCCTAGAACCGGAGCTGTGGTGTGGGTGCTAGGAACTGAACCTAGGTCCTCTACAAGGCCAGGAAAAGCTCTTCCGCTGAGACACCTTCCAAATCTTACAGATGTAGTTATTTCACTATGTAGTAAACTTGACTGGGTTTTATCTTTCCAGTCAACAGTGATTCATTTGTCCTGACTTCTGAGTGCTACGTCACTGTGAGAATCCGTTCACCAGTTGATCATTTGATGTGCGTCCCTGTTGGTGCTCTCGTGTACAAGTCTACAGTAAGCGTGCATGCAGAAGAACACTCTCTGTGAACATGTAATTTCTCTTGTGTGGACTTATCCAGCCACTTGGTAACTTAATGCTTAATAACTGATTGACTGCCAGAGTGTTTCCCAAGTGGCCACAGAAGTTTTCCTTCCAGCAGCAACATACAGGAGTTTCCCAACTGTAGCCAGCATGAGTTGTTACCTGTTTTTTTAATGTGGCCATCACAACAGTTGTCCAGTGGCATCTACTGTGCTTTGGGTTTTTGCTTCCTGAGTGACGGATGACAGCGAGTGCCTTCCCAAGGATTTCTTGGCTATTTACACAGTCTCTTTAGAGGAGGTCCTTTGCCTGCATTTAAATTGTGTTATTATTATTTGAACTCTAATAGCTTTTCATATATTCTAGACAGATACGATCCTTATTGGCTGCAGTCTTTGCTAACACTTTCCCTCAATCTTTGAGTTGCCATTTTGCTTGTGTCCCTACAGAGCATTACTGGCTTAAATTGTGATAACTTTCAGTTTATCCATATTTTTTAAAAATGGTATGCATTTCTTATATCATATGTGAGACTCTGTTGGTCAAAGACATTATCCCTTTATTTTGAGGCATCTCGGTTTTATCTCTTACACCTAATAGTTGTTCCATTTTCCGTTGATATTTATACAGGGTGTAGGACAGCGCTTCCTTCTGCTATGTAGACACCTACTTGTCCCTACATCATTTGCTGAAAAAAAAAAACTTATCCTTTTTCCATTTAAAGGAGACTCTAATTTCTTCTTTCTGCTCATGACACACTGGAGGGAAAAACTAGGCAAGGGGTAAAAAGAACTGTATGTCGTAACTGTGGTTAGGTTGATGGGCCACTCTCTTCTCTGAAATGAAGAATGTATCCTTTGTTGTAACTGTAACAAAAATTAATGACGTACAAGGCCCCAATAAATTTAAAAAGGACAAACTCTATTTATAAATAAAAGAGGTAAGTTAATAAAATTGGGGAAACAAAGTCAACACCATTCAAGTGGTCGAAATCTTTCCTTCATAACAGAGAGGTTACAAATGCAAAAAAAAAAAAAGTCCACCTATCCACTAAAATCAGCAAAAAGTATAAAAATATCACGTTAACATCCACTAAATATTCCTGGACGACTTTACATAGAAGCTCATACAAGCGTTTATATTAATATATATTTTGATTTTACTATTGATTTTACTTTAATGAATTATAAAGCAGAACAAAATTAAATGCATTAAGTGGTTAGGAGATTAGAAGAAAAATGAAAGAGGAAGTTCCATGAACATATAAACAAGAAGTGGACAGACTGGAAGCTGGCCCCTCATGGTATGACTGCAGATGCCAGTTGGTGACTTTGCCTGCTTGTCACAGGCACTGTAGCTCCACCTCTCTGAACTGGATCTGGAGTTTAATTCCAGGTGACGTGTAGAGAAAACTAAGTTTGAGGAGAATTGACTTAGAGACCAGGAAACTTGGGTACATTTTAAAGACAGTCTTAGATATTCCATTTAGATTTTAAAAACCAAACTCCAGGACTGCTCACGTCACTAACTGAGGGAGAGAAAGAGTGGAAAACTCCATGACAAGAAAATTCTGAGGAATCAGAGGAAGGAAATGGGACACTGGAAACCACATTGTTTACTTTATACATGAACAGAAACTGAGATAAAAAGGACAACTTCCTAGGACTATGTAATTTATCAAATATAATCCAGATTCTAAAGAAACCTAGTGGTCTACGTTTTATAGGAAAACAAAAGTAAAGAAAACCGGTAAAGGACCATCTGCTCCTGAAAGAGACAGGCACAGAACACAGGCTGAGCCTCTGAGGGACCCTCCAGCTCAGGAAGACAAACGCCTTTGTCTATTCTTATATGTGGGACTTTAAAAGTACACACTCACACATGTGTGTGCAAAGCACATATGTATTCATGTGAGCCCATACATACACACACACATGCACACACATATACACACACATGCACACACTTATATACTCACATATACACAAACACAAGGATATAAAAGTTAGGGAGAAGAAGTGTGTTAATGAGCGAGGGAGGGACAATGAGCAAGTATCAAAATTCACTATAAACACATATGAAGCCATGAAAGAATAAATCATAAAAAATATAATACAAAAAACATACTACTATGATGAGAAAGAATTTATTCTAGTTATTCACAGATGGTTACAAATTAGGAAAGATGTTGATATAATTTGTCATATTTATAGTTAAAAATATTACGATCATTTCTGCAGATAAACTCTTGGAGAGTCTCAAATGTATATTTGATAACAGCAAACAGTAACCAGTGAGCGAATACTGGGGAAAACGCGGATGTTTGTGTCTTTGAGCCAAGGATTTCTTCTTCTTTTTTTAATTTTAGATTATATTTATTCATCTATTTGTTTATATGTGTGGCATATGCCGCAGCCTGTATGGAGGTCAAAGGACGGCTCCTAGGAGTTGGTTTTTCCTTTTACCAAGTGGGTCCCAGGGACTGGAGACTGAGCTCACATCACCAGGTGTGGGGACAGGCCGCTTGACCACTGACTTTCTTAATGGCAGCTTGACCAGACCAGGATGTCAGGAGTTAGAATTATTATTTACATAAGCTAATGGATAAATAAGATGTTACGATGAGAAGAATGAGAAGTGTAGGGATTTGGGAGGGTGGGAGCGGGGGGGGTGGATTTCACATTTGAAAACTATAGAGAGCACAGTAAAGAACAAACAGCCTATCGGAGTGTAAACTAACACAGAGAAACCAATGGGCGTCATAACAGGCTCCATTCATAGCAGCCACAAAAATAATACATCTATGAATAAATTTACCAAGGGAAATTTCAGCTTTATCAGGAGATAAATGGTCTCTGAAACAAATCCAAAGAATAGAAAATGAAGCCAGATGGTGGTAACACACACCTTAATCCCAGCATTAAGGAGGCAGAGGCAGGAGGATCTCTGTGAGTTCCAGACTAGCCTGGTCTATAAAGTGAGTTTTAGGACAGACAGGACTACACAGAGAAATTCTGTCTCAAAACAAAAACAAAAACAAAAAACAAAATGAAAAGCAAAAAGCAAAAAACAAAAAATGGAACGAAAAAGGAAGATTATAATTTCAATCCATATCTAATAACAACACCACATTTTTCTGTACTAAGATCAGTTGATTTTTCCTTTATAATTCAGATTGTTAAAATAAGAGAAAGCTGAGCGTGGTGGTGCACGCCTTTAATCCCAGCACTCGGGGGAGGCAGAGGCAGGTGGATTTCTGAGTTCGAGGCCAGCCTGGTCTACAAAGTGAATTCCAGGACAGCCGGGGCTATACAGGGAAACCCTGTCTC
>NC_034593.1:140063101-140087428 GCF_900095145.1 Mus pahari
AAAAAAAAAAAAAAAAAAAAAAAAGAAAAAAGAAAGAAAGAAAGAAAGAAAGAAAGAAAAAAAATAAGAGAAGAAACTAGTTTTCAGAAATTAATACGTCTTAGAGTACTTCAGAAATCACAGCTGTCTGTGCCTGTTGGATTTTAGAACCCAGGTCTCAGTGTTCTATTGCTGTGAAATGACACCACTATAATGGCAATACTTAAGAAGGACAATATTTAATTGGGGCTGTCTTATACTTCAGAGATTTAGTTCATTATTATTATGACAGGTGCTGGAGAAGGAGCTGAAAGTTCTGCATCTTGCTCTACAGGCAGAGGAAGAGACAGGCAGCCACTAGGCCTGGACTGAGCTTCTGAAACCTCTAAGCCCACACCCCAACGACATAGTTCTACCAACAAGGCCACACCCACTCCAACAAGGCCACACCCACTCCAACAAGGCCACACCTCCAATAACACCCTCCTTATGAGACTAAGAGAGTCGTTTTTTGCAAACTGTGAAGTACAGGGAAAGTGAGGCAGGTTTGGCATCTTAAGCCGAGAAGGATGGATGACTGTGGTTATGTCTAGGGCTTTCTGTTTACCTGCATATAAGAAAAAATTAAATAGACTTAAAGACAGAAATATAAGAATAAAGCCACAATAGCAGGGTTTACTTACAACTTTGAGGCAGGAGATGGCTTTCTGAATGACACAAAAATCCAGAAACCACAGAGCAAAATATATAGTTAGTCTCTTGTGCCAAGACGGATGGGTCTTAGAGCTCAGATAGTTGATCAAACATTTTTTGGAACATTTATGTCTGAGCAAGATGGTTTCTCTTCCCTAGGGACGTTGGGCACATTAGTTGACATCCACATTGCTACCTCTGAGCAGGAGAGACACCACCCAGCTCCAGCAGGGGCTCCCTGTGGGTGTTTAGCTAGGCATCCTGCAGCCTGAGGCTTGGCAGTCTCCATGACTACGTAAGCTAATCCTTTTCGAGTAAATATACACGCAGGTTGCATTGTTTGTTTCCCTACAAAAGCTCAACGAATACCAAGAACCTTGCAAAAAAGATTCTGTGTACATAAAGAAAATTGGTTTATATGCCAACAAAAATCAGAAACAGATAAATCTAGCGAAGTTGGTCTATTGGAAAAGTAAAAACTGCTTCTCTTCAACTAGAAAACAAACAAATAAACAAACAAAGGTCTGGTCTTTTTGGAGAATGAGCCCCTGGCAGGTGGGTCCTAAGAGTGAAGGATGGATGGGAACCTGAGAAGGAAGCAGGGTAGCCTTACATGGCTCCTTCACTTTAGAGGGGACCCTCAGCCTTACAGGACTGATACACTCAGCGGGGACCCGCAGCCTTACAGGACACTTGGCTTCATGGTCCCTATACTTCAGAAAAATGCTCATTAGTACTTGTGACTAGACATAATGAGTAAAGTCTTAGAGCATTATTATTCTTGGTTCCAGAGTGACAGAATTCCAAAAGTAATAGCTGTTATTGGTGAGAGCAGGTGTGTGAATATTGATAATGGGGCCGTGGACCAGGGCAATGCATATGGCAGATAACAGGATGACAACTGCACCCGGCTCGTATCTTCAGCATCACACGTTCCAGGAAGGTGTAGATAACACCTGGTCATACGCTGAGTGACATATGCACTGTGATTTCAGGCTTATACGAAGAAGTAACTAGTAACATTGCAAATTTCATGAACAAGGAACTGGATGTACAAAGTATGGCAAACATATCTGAGAGAAACTTGCATATATTTAAAATGAAATAAGGGGTTTTATGTATAGAGCTGAAAAGCCAAGATTCAGGATCTGGGATGGTGAGCCTAACTCACCCATAAAGCATCCATTACTCTTATAAAGCTGGGAGGGGCAGTAAACGTTCCTTATCTATTATTATTATTATTATTATTTCTTAATATATATATATCATTTAAGTCCCTTTGGTTGTGATTATGTACTACAGTACCATTAGAAACAAATTCGAGCCACTGATCTAAGTGACCGGCATTACTTATGTCTGCTGCTAAGATCTGTCTTGGCAGCCCGCATGTCTCTGTTCCTAGACATCTTACCACACCTTCCCCAAGTGTTCCCACCCTTCCACCCGAGGATGGGGTGTATTCCAAGACCTCTGCTTTGAGAACCAGTCCCACCCACATTGCCGTATGACATGTAACAGAAGCAACTCCTCCAAATCCAGAGCTCAGGCATTCCCTTCAAGCTCTTGGTAGGAATCGTAAATCTCTGTTCACTTTTGAAGTCAATAGAATCCTTTAATACACTGCTTCTCAACCTGTCAGTCAAAACCCCCTTGGGGTTTGAATGACCCTTTCATAGAAGTCACATATCAGATATCCTATATACCAGATATTTATATTACGATTCATAAGAGTAGCAAAATTATAGTTTTGAAGTAGCAACAGAAGTAATTTTATGGTTGGGGGTCACCACAATGTGAGGAACCATATTAAAGGGTCACAGTGTTAGGAAGGTTGAAAACTACTGTGCTAATAAGTGGGGAGAGCAGCCACATTTGTTTCTTTAAAACAACGAAGAAAAGAGGTCAATTAAAATCAACATGGTGCATGATACTTTTAGCGAGGCGTGTCGTGCCAGCATGTAATGCTAGCATGGACAGTAGAGGCAGAGGGTCAGGAGTTAAGATGGGGTAGGAGTTGAGAGTTTACTGGCTGAAGCACACAGCCGTTAAAGACATAACATAGGAGTGTTTCAGACTGAACTGTGAAGACTGTTAAAAGAATAGTGTTGTGTTTTGTTTTAAAGGCTCCATGTTAAAGCGATCTTTTTATTATGCTCTTAAACATTGCTTTTTAAAATGTGTATATGTGTGTGTGTCCGTGCATGCACACGCATGAGCAGGCACACATGTATGTGCTCTTGTTCTCACTCTCTCAATCGCTCCCTCACTAGCACATGCACCCACTGTGAGAGAAGTCATTAACAGACTCAACTATACTTTCTCTTTAAATAGCAACTTTAATGCCCTATACCCCTTTATGCCTTTAGGACTTTTAGTTGCTGATGAAAATAAAACTGCTTCATAGATTTGCTTTTATTGAAGTTTACCCTTTAGCATCTGCATTATGTAAACAAGCAGTTGTTAAACTGAAGGAGGTGATGGTACCGTACACAGCCTCTGAGCACTGACTATGTCATCATGGTGTTTCTTCAAGTCTTCTTATGGTTGCAATAAGTGTGTGACCTTCCTGATGGAAGCCTGGCATTGGGTTTGAACAGTACAGCCTCCCCCCCACCCCCATGGCCCCTCCTAGCTGTCTCTTTCAGCTCTAGCTGCTGGGCTGTGACCAAAAGTGAGCACTGTTTTCAAACAGACAGCCAGGAGCTCTGAATCTTTTATCATGTTTTCCTAAACCTTCCTCAGCTCTCCCCCTTCGCTATTTTACCTGTCTCTCAGCTTGTGTATTTATTTAGTCGCTCCAGCATCTTTGTCAGAGCCTACCAAATAATTGGCTTTAAAAGAGCAGGCAGCTATTGATCTGCCTTGGTGGCTGGTTGAAATTTGCCTGATTTTAGACCTTCATTTGCCAGACATCAGTTGTTTCCCCTGAATCACTTCATGTAGGCAACAACAAATCTTTATTCAGTGTCTCCTGGAGGTCAGCCTTTGCTCGAGGCACCTGGAGAGATCTTGTTCCTACATTCATGGAGTCTACAAGCTACTGGAGTGACTTGTGGCTATTTCCTCTGTAATGATGCACTCCTTCCTGGAGAAGAGGGAACGTATGGTCCATTGACACATGGCATGGTAAGGAAGCAGTTTGCTAAGAGCACAATAGACTATTAGTCTCTAAGAAAAAGTAAGAAGGACTGGGCATGTGCACACGAGTGAGTGTGCCTCTCTGTGTGTGCGTATGTGTAGTTGTGTGCACAGTAGACATTTGTGTACATGAGTGTGGAGGTAGGAGGTTGAATGGACCCTTTTCTCAATCACCCTTCACCTCATTTTTTGAGACAGTGTATGTTCTCTTGCTGAACCTAGAGTTCACCGATTCCAGCAGACCAGTTGGCTAGCCAGCTCCAGGCACTCTCCTGTCTCCGCCTCATGGGGGCTAAGATCATGGGTATATGGCTCCACACCTGGCTCTTAACATGAGAACTGGGAAGCTGAACTCGGATTCTCATGCTTGTATGACCAACTGAAGCATCTCCTGTGCCCATAGGCAAGAACAGAAGGTATGGATAAACAAGCCAAAACTAAGGAATAACTACAGGGGAATTAAAGAGTTAAAAATAAAGATCAAGCCAGGAAAAAAAAACGACAGAGAGAAAAGGTAAAAATGGTATCATACTATCATTTAAAATGAGAAATATACAATTATATTTTTATCAAAGCATCAAAAAGTTCTAAAAATTACCGAAAGACATCTGGACTCAAAGTTTCTATTCATTGACTAAGTATGGATATTTTTCTCATTCGTGTCCTTCAGACCCTCCAAGGATGAACAAGGGTAACAAAAAGTCTGCCCAAGATCCCTGTCGTCCAAGTAGCTGGGAGACTGAAAGAGTCACCATCTCATTTTCCCCACGTGTAGGGAAATGGTTTGGAACCTACAGGGCCAGCAGGACAGCCTTTGCTGCAGGTAAAGGTCAGATGGAGAGTGCTCAGGGAGGAGAGAGCAGGAGGCCCCTTGAGATGACAGAAGACTAAGACAGGTCCGCAGATGGATGGAAACCCAACTGCTCCTCAGTGAAGAGCGGGGCTGCCAAGTACAGAGACTGGAGGCTGGGAGAGTCAGCTTTTAGGGTAAAGAAAAACTCGTGGTGGGGTACAGAGGATGGAAGAAATATTTGAAACCACAGGTCTATCAGGAAAGAAAGACAATCAGCCAACCACCACGCCAGCATACACCAGAGCTCAGAGCTGGAGCGCCCGATGACATGTGTAAGGCCTTGGGTCAATCCCTGGTGCTACCTTCAAAACTGTGCAATTCATTTTAAATAAAACAGGTTTTATTTTTATATTATGAGCAGATGTTTAGCCTTAACTTATATATCTATCAACTAGTGCCTGCCGAGACAGAAGGGGGTATTAGATCCCCTGGAATGGGAGTTACAGATGGTTGTGAGCCACCATATAGGGGTTGGGAATTTAACCATCTTCCTCTGGGAGAGCAGACAGTGCTCTTAATAGCCGATCCATCTCTCCAAACCCAGTGCCACCCCTTTTAAAGAAAGTGAGCTTTGCTCTGCCAATAGAAGACAAAGCTTTGAACTAAACCGAGTGGATCTCTACCTGTAGCATTGTCTGTTTCTGCTGGCCCAGGAAATGTAAGACAGGTCAAGAGCACATGACACCCCCGCAAAGCCAGGATAAGACAGTAGAACAAAAGAGTGAATTGGTTCAGTGGATGCACATTCTTCTCTCTAATGGTGACAGAGAAGATTATATCACAGTCCCTAAACACAGTCAGATGTCTATACCAAAGCAATCAGAAATATTTTAGACTACTTCTAACCAGAAGTTCAAAAGTTCAGAATGGAATAAAGGCAAGTAGAGGCAGACAGGAAGCTGAACTCTGAATCTAAGAACCAGGAAACCATGTACATTGTGATGGAGAGACGCCCATCAATATTTGCACCAAGCAATCACATATAGTACCAGAGACAGAAAGTCAAAGCGGTGTTAGGAGCCCCGTGGGGAAGAGGCAGGACACACAGCGGTCCTCCAAAACAGCTGATCTGGAATGTAAGGATGAAATAAAAACCAGACAACTTGAGAACCAACAACCAGCTTGGGCTTTTAAAACTAGCTCTAAAATTGGAAAACAACAAGAGGGAGGGTTATTCTTTCTGCTAAACGATAGAATGAGGAAATGTCGGAAATATCTACAATACCTGACCCCTACATTTAATCCTCATGTGTGGGTGGGGGAGGGGATGCCATGCCAGCTAAGGAGTATTCAAGTGGGGAAATCTGAATATTCTGTATTAGATGATAATACGGCGTCACAGTTAGTGTTCTGCCGTAATGAGCTGGGTATGTAGACGAGTGTCTTTCCCCTTGGTAGGCATAGCAAATGGAGCTGCTCAGGGTGAGGTTTTTGGGTCTACTACTTTCAGATGTAGCAATCAAAGCTATGGATGGGTGGATAGATAGATGGGTGGACGGATGGGCGGACAGATAGATGGTGAATGTATTAAACAAATATATCAAAATGTCAACAATTATCTGGGACTATAAGTGCACTGGGTTGAATGGTGTTCTTCGCAAAAATGTCATCCCCACCCAGACCTGCAGAATGTGACCTTATTTGAAAATAAGGTCTTATGCAGATGAATTCCAATTCAAATAAGGCTGTGGGGGGGGGGGGTCAGGGCTGGTCTTGAGTCCAGGCTGGTTGACTTTCTTAGAAGAAGAGGAGACAGAGAGGCGCACGAGGGGGAGCACACATGATGCAGAGGCTGCAGACACAAGCCTAGGAGCAGCCCCCACCCCCTACCTGAACTTAGGAACAGGAAGAGAAGGATTCCGTTTCCAGAGGGTAGGGACATGCCATAACTCAGCTTCAGAACTCCAGGCTCCGGAATCGAGGGCTGATTTGCTTTCTGTCACCTGATGTTGGACAGTTGCTACAGAAGCCATCAGAAACTGATTCGGGGGTGAAGATAAAAAGCTCTCACTGAAAGCACTTTCAGTTGTGTAGGTTTGAGTTAGTATAGAACCACAAGCTGCCAAAGATGCTTATAGTCTTAAAACATAAAATGTGTAGTAAAATGTTTAGAAAACCCACTAATCAAGAGACGTTCTCTGCTGGGCCTGCAGGACCTCCACCCTCAATCTTGACTTAAGAAGACTTTCTCAGCACCAAGGAAGAAGCCCCTCAGTTACATCCCTCCCCCCCCCCGTCTCCCCAAGACTATGCTTCCAAGAGATGCAGCCGATTATTGTCTCAAATGTCCAGTGAACTGGAGAGACAGCTGGTAAGACATGGAACGCATTTGGTCTTCAATAGAAGTAAGTGCATAGAAGGTTCTGGAAGGATAAGAGGGATCCTCCAGCCCTATTCGGCCATCACTGGGAAGAGAGGCCCCCTAGTCTTGCAAACTTTATATGCCCCATACAGGGGAACGCCAGGGCCAAGAAGTGGGAGTGAGTGGGCAGGGGAGCAGGGTGGGGGGGAAGGTATAGGGGTCTTTCAGGATAGCATTTGAAATGTAAATGAAGTAAATACCTAATAAAATAATTAAAAAAAAAAGAGGGATCCTCCATTCATAGGAGGTACTGAGCAATATCACAGAAGATGAATTATAAACAAAGCCATTATTGGACCCAGCTTGAAACTAAGGGAGGAAGGTGTTGACTTCCTGGAAGCCTGATATCAGTGGCTATGCGAGGAAATAGGTGCTGGGGTTCATTGCTCAGAAAGCTGTCTGTTAGACTGGACTCTTGACCCAATCTCACTGGGTCTGTATTCACATTCTGTCTCTTACAGCCTTTGTGATGTTTAAACAAAAATGGCTAGACACAATGTCCCACACGATGGTTTTAAGACATGTATTTGCCTTCTTATGAAATGTCTACATTAATAGAGTGCATGTTGCACAAGCAGGAGAAGCTGAGCATGACACTCCTGCCCCCACACCAAAGCTAGGGACAGTGGCACGAGTCTGTACCCCAGCATGAGGCAAGCCGAGACAGGAGGGATCCCGAAGGGAAAGGGCCAGTGAGACCAGCCCGATCAAAACGCCTCAAGCTCAACGAGACACTGTCTCAATCTGGGAAGTGATAGATGGAGACTTCGAGTGTTGATCTGTGGCCTCCACACGTACAAGCATGCTGTACACACATGCATGCAAACGCACACACATGTACACATGAGGTATATTTAATGTGCATCACACGGGTACTCGGTTTGAGTCACTCGGATGAAAATGCAAAGTGAGGCAGCAAAGCCAAAGGACACCATGGGTCTGGGTGTTTCCTTAACGCTGATTTATGGAGTTCATTACACAAAACATTGATTAGCAATACCTTTTTTCCAAACAAAACTTGATGAACAACAACAGATAAAAATCAAATGCAGACCCTTTAGCGCTGACGATGTACTCCTAGGCACCAGACCTTTAGCCGTCTAAGTGCTATATCAGGGCTTTATCCAATTAAAAACAGTGAGATGAATAGGAACCCAAGTTTAAAACCTCATGCAGTTAGAATAGCATCTACCCAGTGTCTACCTGTAACTACTGAATTTGCCATGACATTTATCAAATCACCACCATCATCAACTTATAGATGCTGGTGACAGATTCTTCAGGTAGGAGGTGGGTTTTAAAACCCATTCAAATCAGCTTTGTGTGCAAAGTGGGCATGACAGTCTATAATGTATGTGACAGGTGTCAGGTCTCCGAGGGAGCTGCCAAGCCTCTGTCTGTGCCGTGTGGATCTCACTCTCGTCTGTATCTATAGAAATAGCTATCACTTACTCTTGCTAGGAACAGAGTGGAATTTATTTTCATTGCCCCTGTCTCTCTTGATCACAGCGCCTGGCCTTCTTCCCCTTTCTCTCCGTTGTCACAGCCGCAGTGTCTTCTTGCCAGCATCCTCCTCTGCACAGGACCCGGTACTCTTTGGGGAATGTACCCCATGACCACTGTGCTCACTGCAACCTCTTTAACCCCTTACTACAGAGCCTAGAACTCAGCGAGGTTAAGTTAGGGTGAGTGAGGCATTTCCTTAGAGCTAGTAAGTGATGGAGGCAAGGTCCAATCTCAGTTCATCTGGACCACAGAGGACATGATGATTTCCCTGGCCAACCACATTCACCTCCTGCCCAGCCTTCATCCTGAGAGGAGTGAGGTGGGAGCCTCAGACCTGGGTCCTAGTTTTCTCTAAGACAATAGGAAAGCCATGTGCCTTGTTGCTTTTGATTACATAATGGTTGCATTGCTTGTGTCAGAATGTATAAGCACCACTTACATACAACCAGTGCTTCCTTGCTCTTTCTCTCCTCACACACAACTTATATCACAGGCCTTGGGAGTCAGCCTGGACTACTTGGACTATTGTTAGAGTTTAAGGAATTTTGAGGCTGTTGTTTAAATGAAAGTAACATTTACAAAGAAATAAAAAAATATTAGAAGTAAAGTAAATCGCAATGGAGATAAGACAATCTTTGTAACTCTTTTAGAACAGTATAGCATCCACTCCAACTCCTATAAACCATCATTTGTAACTCATCATGTAAGAGCTGGGGGGGGGGGCGTAGAGGTGAAGGCACATGACCAAAAGATACAGCATTTAAAAATGAATGTTTGAGCATCTTAAAGAATAAATTTGAAAATGTCATTTATTTACACAGGAACACCCCTTTTCACTTAATAAAAAGTTAACTAAAAATGGATAATGGATATGAACAGAAATATATAGCTTGCATGAGAAACCATGTGCTAAGTTGTTGCACATCTAAAACTAGGGTAGGTGCTCTGAGACACGACACTTAGGTATAAAAGGACAAAACTAAACTAACTAATGAGTCCTATTTACCAAAGTCAAGAACTCCTGTGGAGGGGAAGAAGCAAGACCCTCCATAGAGGAACACAATATTGGTACAGACTGGAATAGAAAACTTATAAACAGTGTATCTGAAATTTTCTTTAATGCAAAAAAAACTAAAAGGACCCTGTACTGGCTAGTTTTGTGTCAACTTGACACAGCTGGAGTTATCACAGAGAAAGGAGCCTTAGTTGAGGAAATGCCTACATGAGATCCAGCTGTAAGGTATTTTCTCAATTAGTGATCAAGGGGGAAAGGCCCCTTGTGGGTGGGACCATTCCTGGGCTGGTAGTCTTGGGTTCTATAAGAGAGCAAGCTGAGCAAGCCAGGGGAAGCAAGCCAGTAAAGAACATCCCTCCATGGCCTCTGCATCAGCTCCTGCTTCCTGACCTGCTTGAGTTCCAGTCCTGACTTCCTTGGTGATGAACAGCAGTATGGAAGTGTAAGCTGAATAAACCCTTTCCTCCCCAACTGCTTCTTGGTCATGATGATTGTGCAGGAATAGAAACCCTGACTAAGACAGACCCTGAAACACAATGGCAAAACCAACTATATAGTTAGAGAAGTGGTAGAAGAGAGGGGAAGTCTTCTTGATGGAGGCACATGGGGTGGCACATCAGGGTAAGGGCAGATGCCCAACCTTCTTAGCCAGTGAGGACACAGATTAAAACCACAAGAAGGTGCCCGTACCAATCACAGAATGACAGAAATAAAAACGTCAGAGCAGCAGACGGCTCAGCAAGGGCGCTGACGCACACAGGGAAATGATGGGGGAGGTTTCTCACAGTGATCACATGACCCCACCAGACACTCTTGGGTGCTTATCCCAGAAAAACGAAAAGCTGCAGCTATATAAAACTCGCATGCTAATTTTATGGTCACTGTGATCATAATAGTAAAATGTGGAAGTAACTCAAATATCCATCGTCGGGAGAAGGTGAGACAAAGTCTGAGACAGTGATGTGGCTCCACACATCCTCGTGCAGTAATGTGGGCAAAACCTTACCCACAACACCACATGTCTGCATGCAGACACATTGATAAAGCCTCAGGGAGCTGTGTCGAGTGGATGCAAGGGTTGAATTCAACCTGACTGGATTGGAGGCAGATAGAGATAGATTGGTAAAGCTGTCGCCAGGTAACTCTGTGGGGTGGCAGCATCCCTCAGGAATGCCAGGGAGACAGGAGGGGTGAATAGCCACGCCCACACATTCCTGCTGCCACAGTGTCCAATGTCATCACAGGCCTGGAGTCAGTACAGCCAGTCACTTACGCTGCCAGGCAAGAGAAACCCTTCCTCTAAATGACTGATTTCTAGCATTTTAGCATAATGACAAGGGGGCATGTCTCTAAAGTTTGCATGATGCTTGGTTCTGCTTGTTACAGTTTTATTTTCTGGTGACCAAAAAGCAACTTAGGGGAGGGTTTATCTGGCTTCTACATGCAGGCCAGCCTCTCTGTCATGGAGGGAGGTCACGGAGGAGCCTGGCTTGCTGGCTTGCTCTCTGGCTTGCGTGTAGGCTCATGCTTAACTGACTTTCTTAAACAACCCAGGGCCTCAATCTGGGGATGGTACTGCCCACAGCAGGCTGCCCGGTCCTACTTTAATTAATAATGAGGACCAGTCTGATCAGGGCAATCAATCTCTCACTGAAATGGCCTCTCAAATAAGTCTAGGCTGTGTGAGTGGAAAACTCAGGCTAATCAAGGTAATGTTCATAATGGCCTGGAAATAACAGAGTGACAGAGATGGTGGGTATTAAAGGATAGTAAGCACATGGTGACATGAAGAAAAAGTGTGGAGGATAGAGGTGAAGTCCTCTGGTGACAGAGGAGTTCTGTATCCTTATGGTCACATTGTCTACACACAGAAGCACACACCACCACCTCTGTCACTACCATACTGCTACCAGCACCAGCACTACCACTGCTATCACCACTACTGATGCTACCACCATCACCACCATCAACGCTATCATCATCACCATCTTCAATACCACCATCCCCACCCCTAGCACCATCACAACAGCCACTACAGAAACGATTGCATATAGAATAGTAGCAACCAATTAAAATGCTACAGTTTTATAGAGGTAGTCAGGCCAGGTTTCCATTCCATTAGATAACCATGCTATGTAATTCTTAGCACTGGGGAAATGCACGGAAGGCAGACCAAACTCTATAATTTTTTTTCAACTTCTTATGTATCTGTAATTGCTACAAAATAAAAAGCCAAACAAAACAAATAAATGCAGAAAACAAATACTTAAAAACTCATCATTTCTAATGGATTGTTCTTTTACTGTTAAGTATGCCATGAAATTATTTACATTGTCTGCATGGTACATGTATTAATTAGTCAGCTCAGACTGTTTAACAAAGCCACACAGTGTGCCTTAGTCAGCAGACGTTTGTTTCGGCTGTACTGGGTCTGTCTGGGAAGTCCAGGATCAAGAAGACAGTAGCTGCCATTTCTGATGACAACCTCTTCCTGACTGGCAGACAGCCATCTAGTCATTGTACCTTAACAGATTATAAAAGAGGACAGGAGGGACGGAGAGAGAGAGGGAGAGAGAAGGAAGGGAGGGAGGGAGGGAGGGAGAGGGAGAAAAGAGAGATGGAGAGAGGGAGGGAGGAAACACTCAGGTTTCTTACAAAAGCACTAATCTTACCATGTGTGCCTTCCTGATTTTGTTAGTTATCCACCAATTCCAACACTAACCCAGTTGCATATACACACACTTAGGCCACAATAGTGGGGAGATTTAATAGGTTTGCTATTCATGTTCCCCACATCTATATTTAGTAACATCTAAATTTAATGATATCTCATCGGTGACAAGAAACTAGACACATAGAATGTTTACATAGGAACAAGCAAGGGCTACCAGTCAGGACTGGGTGTATTTTAACTGCTGGTGGCAAAGAGCAGGGTGGTTGTAACGAAAGTGAAGTGGGCAGGTGCTTCAGTTACACAGGACTAGTGTGTTCTAGTGCTTTGCCAAGTAGACTGATTGTGGTTAGCACTAATGGGTCACACACACACGGAAATGTCCACAGGAGAGAATGATAAATGCTCAAGCCTGTTTTCTGTTGATTGCCTTCCTTAGATCATTACAGACAATGCTCATGTTATTAAAATGCCACACTGCACTCATAAATTTGTTAAATAATCATCTTGACCAAAAAAAAAAAGTAAAATGAAAAACTTAACAAACAAATGTAAACTGATACACAAAATATAAACAGTGAGGCTTTGATTTTAAAGTGTGCCAGGCTGGCAGGCTTTGCCCTGTGAAGGCTACAGATTTATTGTGAAGACTTATCTCAAACTACCAAGTAGAGTTCTAACTTTAGCATTTTGTCTAACTTTCCCTTTATTCTCTATGATAAGAAGAGTACCAACCAGGCTCATATTAAAATCACATCCATTCATTGGGTAAACCCAGGGTCTGGCTTCAAGCGTTTGGCTCAGATTTAAAATGAATAATATTTAAGGTGGAAGAGAATGGACACACACACTTCTGGCACTGATAAGACTTTATCAAGAACACTGTACATATTGCTGTTAATTTATCAATTGTGGATAATCTTTAGTAAAATTTTGAGAGACATGTAGCTGTATATAAATATACATTTTAAAGATAGCAATTATTGAAACCGCAGGGTCACACTGGCTTTCGGCTTGACCCTGTTATCTTCCTTCAGGAACCCATTGCACTCAGCAACAGTCAGTGATTTGCCATTAGCAAAGGCTGTGTGTAAGAGGCAGCTTTGACCATGGTGTGTCAGAGTTCCATACTCCTGACCCCGCAACCTGTCATGGCCCTGACCCCACAGACTGCACAGGGAAGCGTGCTGGCTTCCCCTGGCTCCAACTGTCACCCATGCTTCTAACGAGTGTGCTGATGGTCTCCTGGTCCTTTTTGTATGGCTCAGTTGAAGCAAGAGATTTCTTTTTGGAAGATGCTTCAAGAGATGGTTATATCAATCTCTTCCTAACACTACATGTTTGTTTTCTCTGTCCCCACATCCAGCCGCATCAGCTGCATCAGCTTATATGACCCACCCTCCCCCATGGGGTTTGAAATCTTTGGGCTCATTTTGACCTTTCAACCCTATTAATTAACCTCTGAGCCTACTGTTTTAAGATCCATCCCAGTTTTCCTCTCCTGTCTTGTCCGTCATCAGCTTCCCAATGCAGCCTTATCTCCAAATGTCAGTTCCACGTCTCCCTCACCATATTATATAACGCATGTTTGCCGCTTATGTCATATAACACTGCCATTTCTTTGGGAGGAAATTTAGCTCTAAATTTTATCAGAACCACTAATTTATTGCCTGTATACAGTAAAAACTTTAAAAGGTCTGGCTCAGTAGACTAGTCTAGTAATCTATCATCAAAGAATGTTAGTTATCTCTTGCACCCTCTGTTCTCTTGTCTGTAAGTTGTGAGTAATACTAGAAAGTTATATATATATAATTGATGAATAACAATCTGTGTGAAGTACAGTTAGTATACCTGTACTGTGTATACAATGACAATCATCAGCACTATCGTGAGCATGTCACTGTCACTAGACTGACTTTAGAATTTTAGGTTCCTGTATGCCCATGAGTATCTGGTGTCGCCTGGTGGAGGACCTGGCCTGGAAGTCAGAGGTGCAATATCTCTCTCACCTCTGTCCATGACCTTGAGCCTGTGCACATGACCTTGGGTTAGTCAGACTTTCTAGTTCTGCAAGATGGGTATGGACTTGGGGGCGGGGCTGAGCCTCTCTGCACTCCTATGATTGAGTCTATGGTTGCACAATGCTGTATTGAGTCAGGTCCCCCGGTCTGATCTGGGCTGTCAGCGACAGGCCCAGGGACTCGGGCTCAGTGTGGACTACTCAGCCATCTTGGAGATGTATTGGAGAGTGCACAGACATAGGGCCACTGCACTTTGGCAAATGCTGACTATAGAATGGTTATGGCCTTCAGTTTATGATCTCAATGGCTGTTTGGGCATTTTGAGAGGAAAATGCAATGTCCGAGAGTTACAGAGGGGATACACCTGATGGTTTTTCTCTTTGCTGATTCTGTGGGAGGGACGCTTCTCCAACTGATCAACCTGGTGACACTTCTCCAACTCATCCTCCCTGCAGACACCTCAGGTCACGGGACTAGTGGCCTCAATTACAGAGGCAGGGACACAGATGCCAGAATCGTACTGTTACAATTGGAAGAGCCCTTGTCTAGTCTAAACATTTGATTTTACACATGAGGGAACTTCATCTCAGAGAGACCACAGGATAGCTACAAGGTCACAGAGTTAGAAGCAGAATTTGGTGTGGACAACATATGTTCTAGAATCCCAGCTGAAAATGTGTCCCACCTTCCCCAGGACCATCCACAAGGGACAAAGACAAAAGTGAGCCCCAAACAGGCAGCATGTAGAATATTACCCTTCTGGCCCCCAGTTCTGAAATAAGGTCTGATTGATCAAGGCTGTTGGGGAATGTGTGGAAGGGAGCTTGGAGAAAGAAACACAATTTCTAATTCTTCCCTCCTGTGTGAAGAGCCAAGCTGTTGTCCTTAGGGTGTGTTTTGCTGAATCCTAGATTGGGATCAAGTGGCGCTTGAGGTCCTTTTCTCTTGTGCTTAGGGACCAGCTCAGCCCCCTGCAGTGGCAGGGCATGGGAGGCAAAGAATGTGGTTGTGTTTCCTGAAATGAACCTGTCACGACTCAGAAGCCCCTCCCTAGACACCAGCTCTGTGAGAGGACAGCCCCAGGAACCAGTCAGCACGAGGCCTGGCACTTGGGAGGCTTTGGATAGCTGGTTGGATGAGCCCAGAAGGCGTTGTTGTGTCTGTTGGTGACTACCTGTCACAGAACACGCAGTAGAACCTGAACTGATTCAGCAGTGGGAGCCCTGTAAGACATGATGGTTAGACCTGTGGAGAGTCTACACTCTCACACTTGCATAGGATAGGCGAGCGGGGTGGGGGTGGGGGTGGGTGGGAAAGAAATTTATTCTCGCTTGTATTCTCATTTCAGCAGAGAAAGCACTGTTAACAAGTGAGTCATTGTTTTGACCTTGAATCATTACCGGCAAAGTCTAGAACAACCCATGATGAGGAGTTAGTAGAAGCTGGTTGGGTAAATATGTTTCTTAGGCTTAATATTTTATAAAATTGGATTTTTTCAGTGCTTATACATAAAAATATTGTAATTGATGTGTGATAATTCTATAATACTCTGGTAAGATAGGCTGTCTACTCTGCATCGGGTAAATGCTTTTGGGATGAGACAAGTTACATGTATGAAAGACTGTGCCAATCAGGCGGACACCTAGAGACACAGAAGCACATACCCATAAACTTTTGAATGCCCCAATGAGTTACTTAAAATGTTAAGATTAACAACTTTGACTGAAATGTTTATAGTCCAGCAGCCACCCTGGACCACTCTTGCAGAAAAGGCTCAGGAAACAATTTGGGTTGAGGTATTTTTCTTGTCTGACTCTTCCAAACACAGCTTTGTATTAGCGTGTTCAATAAACCAAGGAACGCTCTCTCTCTGCATCACTCCGAGCCATTCTTGACCCTCATTTCATTCTATTTGGAGGTAATTACTTGCTGCTAATGCAAAATGCAAAAGACACCCTTAAATTCAGCTGAATTATTATGTAGATTGGAAACCAGACCTCTCAACTCCTCTCTCACCAGAACTCTTTTGTCTACTTTATCAAATAGAAAAGTCGATCTGATTTTTTCCACAGGAGAGGAACCTTTCATTTATAATAACAGCCTGTGCCTGGGACTCTTGGAAGAAAGGGGTGAGCTACCTGAAGGATGACATCACAAGTGAATGAATGAATGAATGAATGAGTCAGTAATGATATGGAGGCTTAGTGTCAGATCACAGAGGAGGAATGCAGGAATGCAGCCTCCATTCCTTTTCCATATGGTGCAGTGAGAATCCAGGCTTCTGTTTAAGTCCTTCTAAACAGAACCTGGGTAATTTTGTTGTTGATCTGCGTCTGGATGGAGCTTTGCTTATTAACTCATTTATATTCAAATCAATCATTTCAGTGAACCAAGAGCTCATGTCTGGATTAATAGTATTTACAGTAAAAATGGAGCATGGGTTTCTCAGCCTCATTCCAGGAATCAATAAACAAACAACAGTAAAAGGCTATGGTTTTCCATGGCTACCTAACTGGCTTCCCAAGCACCCTCCCACTCAGAGGAAGGGCTATTCTTCTATCGCAGTAAGAGGCAGCAAACGCATGGCTTCTGTTAGGACCAGCGGAGCTGCGTGCAAAGGTCAGTTGTCGGAAAGAAAGTTATTTGCCACAGGCCTGTAAAACTTCAGGGGATTCTACCAATCAGGTCTTCCCGAGCCAGGGAATAGCATGCACTGCTGGACTCGGCCCCTCAGGGCAAGCAAAGTCCAGAAGCATTGTATTTCCTGGAAACAGAAACGAAATATCTTCCATAAATTAAGAAGACGGCAAGACAGTAAATCAAGATTAGACATGTGGGACTGGGCATTACTTATTTTTCACAGAGTATAAAATTAACGTCTACAAAGTATAGAAACATTTCAATCAAAAATCAGGGAACAGCAAGTGATTGATAACCCAGGTTCATGTCTGCAGGGCAGAGCACCATGCTTCCTTCTATGTTCTTATCTTTCCAGTTCCTGTCACTTTTCTTCTGGTGTATTCAAAACACTGCTTCCCTGTAGCCTAGTTTTGAAAATCTTTTATAACCCAAGCTGGCCTCGAACTTTCAATGTGGTCCAGGATGATTGAATTCCTGATTTTCCTGCCTCCACCGCCTGAGCCCTGGGGCTACAGGTGTGAGAGATCACACCCTGATTTATGTGGTGCTAGGGGTCAACCTCTGCGCCTTATGCACGCAAGGTCAGCACTCGACAAACCATGCTACATCTCTAACCTGAGCACAGCTTACAGATCCTCTCTCTTTGCCCACACAAACATCACCCCGGGCATTGCCTGCAAAGCACTTGAGTCCTAACTAACATTTTAGAGTGTCAGGGACAGACCCACACCCAAGGGAGATTTCACATACATTCAATATACACAAACCACTGCACAGGCATTTCCCCAGTCACCTTGGTATTGTCATGGCAGCTCTACTGTGTTGAGACAGAACCTAGACTCACCCTCAACTTTCTAAGAAAGCCACTTAGAAAGGACCAAGTTGCCCAGTGTCCTCAAGACATCATTGGGATTGATTGTCTTGACAATCAGCATCTTACATCTCACAAGATGATCTGGCCTTTGCCTAACTTGCTGTTACTCAGTTGCTAAACTTCAAATTCCTCCAGTGAATTATGGCCACAAAATGTTATAACCATGGCTCTAATATGGATACCTGGGAAGAAAAGCTGGTGGAGGGGCACAGGGGACATTTCTGTGGGAAAGCAATGTCTTCAGATTGGATGCCAAACTGGCAGAGTCTATAATTGTTAATTTTCAGATCTGCCCTTTCTCAAGGAAGCTGCTTTATAGAAAGTGTTGACCTATCTTAAGAAATGGATTCATTCTCCAGATTTCAATTCTTTAATTTATTCATGAACACATTCATTCTATCCAATCAATAATCAACAAATATGTATCAAATACAAGGCTGGATTCTGCTTAAGATAAAGGGGTTGCTACAGTGAACAAATAGGCTCAGATCTCTGTCCCTGTGTTCATTTAATTCTTTTTTGTTTGTTTGTTTGTTTGTTTTGTTTTTTCAAGACAGGGTTTCTCTGTGTAGCCCTGGCTGTCCTGGAACTCACTCTGTAGACCAGGCTTGCCTCGAACTCAGAAATNCGCCTGCCTCTGCCTCCCATGTTCTGGGATTAAAGGCATGCACCACCACGCCTGGCCCCTTTAATTCTTGAACCAAGGAGGAGTTATGGTTCAATACTTGTTGGTGTAAGGATGGGAGCTCAAGGAGCAAGCTCACATGTGCTCGGTACTGCAGACACCTCTGGTCTCATCTTCCTCCTGTTGACTAAGTCCAGGTCCGTCACCAAACAATACTTCCTCTTTTCCATTCGGCATCTTATGCTCATCACATCTCTTAGCTCCATCTGGTTTTACAAACTATTCACTGTGGATGCGATACAGTAGCCTGCTCTTCTGTCTTTTAGGAAAGGAAAACACTTGCTAAGGAGTTGTTGCTAGTGTTCTCAGGCAGAACCCAGGCACTGTTTGCTTGAGATTCGGACACCATATATCAGGGGAAGTGCCTCTGTGTCCTGCCAGGATGAAAACTATTGCCTTGGGCGGCCTGGGGGTGACAGGACCAATACCAGGAGCATGGTCCCCTCTGTTCTTTGATCTGTCCACCTTTGGGACCTTGTGCTGCTCAGCACATGACCAGTAAATAAATCACCTGCTAGGCCTAGGGCTTTTCTTTATGTGAAGTGAAGTGTGCAAACCTCACACCTTAAAGAACGTGACATTCAGGTTTGTTTTTTTTTTTTTCACTCCAGAGAAACCCCACGTGGCTGAGATGTGAGCTCACTGAACCTTGGCTACTCACAGGCATTTCTATTCTATCAGTAGTTGCTATGAATTAGATACATTACCTTGTCACAATTCTGAGCTCAAAACTCAATTTACATATTAGAGCATCATGAAAAAATATTCTAGTCCACAGCTCCTGATGCCTTTATCTCTGTTGATATGGGGAAATTAGCTTGATTCTTTCCCGGATTTTAACCAAGGACTGACTTCTGAGTAGGGAGAATCCAGACGACCTTGAAAATATTTTAGAAGTGCAAGCTCTGTGGCAGAGGTGAGTGTGCCTGGGCCTCACTCTTCAGGGCCCAGAAGGCCAGCTTGGCTAAATACATTCCTGGTCAGCTGCACTTTCAACTAAGTCAAATGTCCTGTTTCAATGCCATGCCTTGCTATTTTAATATGGAGGTCCCCTCTTCTCAACCATTCTTGAAGTATCGCCCTGAGTGGTAGAGAGGTCAGAACTAATGGTTAAATAACCTAGGTGCTTGCAGATTGGCCACTGGGTGGTGAACATATGACTCACAGATATGTTAACAACACATGCGGGTGTGCGTCCAGGGAGGTGATTTAGCATAATGGATTAAGACTTCAGACTTCAGAGCCACACTGGGTTTGAACCCCACCTCTACCATTAAAGCTCCCTGAAAGTGGGACCAATTAATTAACCTGTCTCTAGCTCAGGTTTTCCATGCACAAAATGGAAATAGCAGCAGCATTTTCAGGCCAATATGAAGAAGAAATTAATACCCAGATGTTTAGAGCAGTAGACCTCAATAAACAGTGCCATCAATAGGGATCAAATGGTTAAAACCACCTGGTATTGCCTGCCATGTGCTCCCTCTGAGAGGCCATTGCTCACTGTTAGAACTTCAGGGAGATATAAGAGTCATTATTCACAGAACTGAGGGCGGCACCACTGGAACTTTTTAAAGGGTGGCTCATCGGATTGCCAAGTGTCTGTCGCAGACCTGGGGTAAGGCAGCTGCTGTGGATCTCAAGTCCTGCTCTGTCTAGACCTAGGCTCTGGGGCAGCTGCTCTAAATGTCTGTAGAGGTCGGTAGTGAGAGCAGAGATGTCTCAAAGCTCCTTTAAGGAAGGAGATGAGAACACCCGCGTCTCATCTCAACATCGGACTGTGCAGTACCTCTGTCGCCATCTCCACTGCCCCTCTACATTGTCAGGCGTGTCTCCCTCTGCCTTGCAAGTGTTCCTCAGCACCACCGGGAGACACTCTACCCTTGTAAGTTCTTATACAGTTGCTTTGCGAATGTCAAGGGGATTTATTTCCTGGGCTGTCAGGTAGCTTGAAATAAGAGACATTGGCTCTCTTGTTCTAGAGACCACAAGTCAGAGATGAAGTTTCTGGAAGCACCACACTTCTCCCTAAGGCTGCAGGTCCAAACCCTCCTTGCTGCTTCCTGTTTTTGGTAGTTCCAGGAAATTCCAGCCTTCCAGCCTCTCTGTCTCCATCTTTCCAAGGTCTGTTCTTTTTGGTACCCAGTTTTTCTCTTCCCTCTCTTATGAGGGCATTTGCTACTGGGTTTAAATCCTACTTAGGCATCAGGGATGATCTCATTGCAAGATGCTTTAACTTTGTTAGATCTGCAAGGGTCCTTTGACCAAATAAGGTCACATTTTCAAGTCCTATGGTTTAGAAATCAGAATGCCTTTCTTCCTCAACCCTCTCTCACTGGTAAGAATGACAACCAGACTCTGAGGCTGGTTTGTGGGGTTCCAGCAGAACCCTGTGTTCTATGGGTGAAGTGCCTGTGGTGGGGATCTAGAGTCTGTCCAGCATGGGAAAGCACATGGTGGAGAGATGGACTCTCATCCATTTTCTAAGGTGCTGCTGAACCTCCCCACTTGCCGTCTCTGTCATGTTCAGCACTATCTGCCAAGCACAGCACGAACTGTTTCAGAAAGCTCATGGCAAGTGTTTAAGGAGCGGATGTGGCCAAGACATTTTATAGTCTGACCTCCAGTCAAGTTCACATTCATCAGCATGGCCACATGTCTGTCTTGTCTCCAACACCAACTGGTCGATCTGTACTCAATGACAGCACCTTTTAATTTAATGCTCCCACTGAGTCAATTTTTTGAGGCTCCATGTAAAAGTTATCACACAGCCACAGTTAATCCACAGCAGTCCTGGAAACGTGTGTGAGGGGCTTACGGTTTCTGGGTTTGAACTTCAGTTTCACTAGGAGACGAGGAGTCAGAGAAAGCAATCCGAAGCTGAGCCATTACCATAGAAAGTGAGGAGGAAGCAGCGAAGGAGAGACAGAGATGGAGTCATGCAGATCTGTTCTTCCTGGGCTATGGCCCAGGCTTCTGTTTCTGGTTTACCTCTACAAGTGTTACAAGTGTTAGTGACACCAAACAAATGTAACTAACCTACACCAGCCTGGTGATCTACCTTCTGGTTTCAGGGTTTCACATATATCCACACGTAACTGAGGCTAGCCATAAGCACCCTATGCTTCACCCATGGGGGTGGTCCTATGGTTCATACCATTTTGCAGATAAGGACATTGTGTGCTGGAGTGGTTAAGCAGTGGTTAAGCAGCTTCTGCATAATCCTCCAGCTCACACCCCGTGACTCAGTTTCTAGGGAGTCTTACCCTTACTGCCAGTTCCATGTAGGTGGCAACTCTGCCTTCATAAAGCTTCAGTCTCCCATGTGTCAGCCCAGCTCATGATGTACAGGAGGTGATCAGTAACTACTGTAGGATGACCGAGAGTCTAATTCAGATCCCTCTCTTGAGGCTACTACTATGTAGTGTATGGATCACATAGTCTTCTCACTAATCATGTGATTCATGACAAGGGGATGGCCTTCTGAGCATGAATAGATGCTCATATATAACACATGTGCACACAAATATAATACATACACATGTGTACACAGATACACACATACACAACATGTGTGCACACAGATATATCACATATACAACATTGTGCACACAAATACAATACATGCACATGTGCACACAGATACACACATACACAACATGTGTGCACACAGATCCATCTATTCTATCTCCACTCCTGGAATCCAGTGGACGTCAGCTCACATCCTGTTGACCCTTGGCTCTGTCATGCATAAGGGACATTTATCTCTAAGTTACCTGTCCTATGATACAGGGGTGAATCCCTGGTTTCCTTGGCATCTCTTCTGTAAAAGGAATTCCCATTGGCTGACCTGATCTTGCTTTGCTAAAGCGAGCGACCGTTGCTTGTGGGAACTGGGATTAACTCTCCTGATGCCCCTGCCCTTTTATCTCCAGTAATGTTTTTCTTTCTGGTCACTGGTGTTAGCTGCATGTCAATGTGTTCCCCAGACTCAACAGAAGAGAAGTGGGAGGAGAGACACACAAGTGTTCAGCAGTACTTAACCAGCTCACGATAGTGCCGGGCAGTGCAAGCCATCTCAGTAGAGTTAACAGGTGTCTCTAAGATGACAAGGATGCTACCCAGCCTCCTGTCACTTCCAGCATGCCATCAGGGAAAGACGCCCCTCTGGAGGAAACACTTAGCTCTGTAGAATCCAGGAGGGCTGCTTGTTTAGTAAATATTTCATCAAGAACATTAGCTGTGGAGTTTGGATGCTTAAGTAATGCAGATAATGAAATGTAAACAATTAAAAATTAATAATGTTTGAAATGTTAAGCGTAATTAGCAGGCGGCATATCAGTAATGAGGGGGTCCACTCGTGGTAACTATCTATCCATCCACTCTCAGGGCTGTGCTACAAGAGACACAACCTGTCACACGGCCCAGGAATTGTTCTAGGACTCAGCCCTGTGTGTGGAGTTGTCAGTATGTGGTATCTGCAGCTATCTGCTGGTAGTGGTTCCTACAGCGTGGGCAGCTTTACATAGGGCTGCTCGGAAGAGTGACTGGTGTGTTTGACGTGGGGCAGAGGAGACTGTATAAACATTGCTGGAAAGCACCCTTCCAATCAAAGGTGCCGGAGATGAGGCAGGGCCTGGTATACGTTTATTTAGTGAGTCATTTTGTGCAGACGGGTTCTCTGGGGACTCGTTCCATTTATCCTTTCCTTCTGCTCTGTGCTCTCATCTTCAATCATCTCCCCTTTCTTCCCCAGTAGCTACTTTTCTTCAGTCTAAAAATAATACGCTCAAGTGTCCTTCATCTCACAAAGAGAATTCTCTTAACATATCTCCCTATGAAGGCAGCCAGCCTTCCCCTCTCCTTTCATTCCTCATCAAACTTCCTGGAAGAATGCAGCACATGTCTGACTTCACTCTCCCTGAATCTCATTCCCTGGTGTGGCATCCAGGTGCTTTCTCTCTCTGTCTCTGTTTTTCTGTCTCTGTCTTTCTGTCTCCTTCTCTCTGTCTCTCTCTGTCTCTGTCTTTGTCTCTCTTTGTCTTTCTGTCTCTCCGAATCTCTGTCTCTCTCATCACATATGTTGTCTTATTGGCTGAGCCAGTGACCTCCCTGTGCCCACTCTGTAGGACTGTACCCCATCCTTCAGAAATCCTCCCCTTTGACCAGTTTCTAGGTTCTGGACTAAGAACATTCCCCCTTTACTTCTTCACACAGGACTTGCAAATAAAATTTAACAGAGACAGGATAGCAAGCGTGTGTGTAAAATGGAGAGGAGATGCTGAAGAGATGGAAAGCAACCGCAGTGGCCACAGCAGAGGTGATAACACATTTTAACTTGTTTACATATTTTATTGTTGGAGACACCTGCTATGGAGGTCTCAGTCCACCGAGTCCAGATCACAATCCAAGCTTTGTGGAAGATGGAGGATGCTCTCGCTCATCAAGGCTTCCTTTTCTCTGCCTAACTTAGAGAGTGTCTCTGAGCACAGATGCCTGACCTTGTTTGGAGGATGTCCCTGAGCAGCGCTCTCTGCAAACGCTGCATGATTTAGCACACAAGTCCTGCTCTAGCTTCCTGCCTAAATGATAATTAGGGCCAATCATCCTTTCCCACCTGTATTGCTGAGAGCCCATATACACCTTACCCGGGGGATGATAAAGCGAGTTGTCTCACTGAAGCTGACTCCGGAAGTCCTTCCCTCATACTCACGACTGTCTGAACCCTGCTCAATGCTTCTGCTCCCTCTGCCTTGTGGACTGATGGTCAATGACATCTCTGAAGAGAAGGGGGACCCACAAGATTTTTTTTTTTATTAAATTTTCTATGTATTAGTGTGTGCACATGCCTGTGCTTGTGTGTGTGTGTGTGTGTGTAAGTGTGTGTGTGTGT
>NC_034593.1:140087548-140119317 GCF_900095145.1 Mus pahari
TGTGTGTGTGTGTGTGTGTGTGTGTGTGTGCGTGTGTGTGTGTGTGTGTGTAAGTGTGACATGGCATCTGTATGGAGGTCCGAGTACAACTCTTAGGAATATGTTCTCTCCTTTACAAAGCAGGTCCCAGGGATTCGCCTCCAGTTGAGGCTTGAATGCCAAACCCTCTACATTCTCTTAGTTTCCCTTTTTGGTACTGTGGGAAAAATACCTTGACCAGAGCACTTTAATGGAAAAAGTGCTTTCCTGGTTCACAGTTCTGGGTTACAGCCCATCCTTGCGGGAAAAATCAAGGTGGCAGAGACTTGAAACAGCTAGTCATGTTACATCCACAGTCAAGAGCCGAGAGCAGTGAATCAGCACATCCCTACTAGCTCTTAGCTCAGTTTCTCCACTCTGTGTCCCCTGCCCAGGGGACGGTGTCACCCACAGTGACAAAGATGAGACCCCGCAGACCACAGACATGGCCACAGCTCAACGTAATCCAGCCAGTCCTCCATGAGACTCTCTTTGAGGTGATTCCAGGCTCTGCAGAATTGACAACCAACTGTCACTCATGCTGTCTTCTCAGCCACCTGCTGAGATGTTGCCCATGCTATCATTTAATGTTATTCTTAGTGTTAAAGTTACAAACCTATGCATTTGATTGCTCTATTATTTTTAGTGTGCGGTGTTATAAAAGCCTATACAGTTAAAAACAAACAAACAAAAAACTAAGATAACTGACAACCAAACCCACCCACCCCTCGGTTCTCTCCCTGCAGGGAGGGTTTGGCTGTTGTCTTTATTCCTCTGAGTGTTTTGAATTTTTTCTTGAATTATTGGTTTTGGCTCTGATTCCTAGTAAGATCTGGCTCTTACAGCTTGGCTCCGGGTCTTGAAAACTGAAGACAATTATAGTCCATAAAATTCTCAACCGAGCATCCTCAAAGAACATGTTCTAAATGAGTCTCACCTATCCTCCCTTTTTCTCCCACAACACATAAGCACATACATGCATAAGCACATACATGCATACGCACATGCACACACATGCCTGCACTCTTCCACACCCTGCTTTTCCTGTTTCCTGCCTTGTCACCTCAGGCAGTTTTTTTTTGTCTCTCACTTTCTTCCTGGGTTGGCCCTCAATGTCCACCTCCCTCTGAAATGGCATTTGCATTCAGCTGGTTACTATAACTGCTGCTGCATCCAACACCTGTCAGAAGTGACTGAAGAGAGGATGGGTTTGTTGAGCTCCTGGTTCCATCTCTAAGGGCTGGGAAAGCACGGTGGTGACCAGTCAGTCAAAGTGAGAGTGTTTATGGCAGCAGTGGTCACACAGCATTGATGATAACCATCAAAGGTCTGCCTCCAATGACTCACTTCCTTCAGACGTCCCTTCTGCCCTGATGTCATACAACCATGTAAAACAGCTGCCACCTGGGGACAGGTGCTTGATCACAGAAGCCTGTGTGGTACTTTCACATCCAAACTATGACACGGTCCTGTGTGTGACTCTGCAGTCACTGCCCTCATTGAAGACCTCCAATTCTGCCTAAAGAAAGCTGCTAACTGTTGCTCTCAGTGACACTTTTTGCTTCAGTGTGTCTTCCACATGAGCTCTCCAATAGATGAACAGATGGATGGATAGAGTGAAAAGGATTGCCGAGAGGCTGAACTGGCTGAGAGGTGTTCTTAACACTGTTTTGGTAGGGATGAGCCTCAGTTCCCTAGGGTTCTGACTAAGGTGAATGTCATTGGTCAGGTGGCTCACGAGAAATACTTCAGACTGTTCTGAGAACCATCTAAGTCACTCATCGAATAGTAGTTAATGGTAGATACAGCTAATTTTCTGAGCTTATGGCATTCACAAATAGGTTGGCATGTGTTTGTTGAATGAAGGATAAAGCACATAAGTCTCTTATAAACTGGGAGAGGAACCTCCTTCGTATTTCCTATCTTAAAATCCTCTACAAAGAAAGACACATGGAGAGCAGGGCGGGGTTTAGTTAGATGATTTTTTTTCTCCTTCTTTAGAGACCAAATACTGGATTGAATCTGGGGGAACCTGTGCACTTTGGAGTGGCCGGGGACCTGGCGATGTTGTGTGGTGATTGACGGTGGTGATGGTGGGGTCTTGGCACTTTAAGGCAGCACTACTCCCTCCTCAAGTCTTAGCTTCCTTCTAACTTCTGCTTCTATAACGACGCTTCCTGACTCTGCCGTCTTAAAGGGCTAGTGCAGAAGAAACCATTTTGACTACTGTAGCACAGCGTTCAGTGTTTGAGGAGTCAGGCAGAGATGACTTCTGGTCTTTGCTTTAGTGGCAGCTCTCCTCAGACCCTCAGCTTCATCTGGTAAGAAGTGACCAGATGGATTTGGGAATGATTATTGTCGAGCGTGGGAGAGATGCTAAACACGGCATGTCGAGGAAATCAATCTAACATGCATATATTAAGAGAAGCAGGGCTTAATTGTACTCATGGCTGCACCAGCAGGGCCTGGACAGAGCTGGGCTTTACAGGCGTCCACTGTTCTCTGTAACTTGAATTAAAAGGCATCAAAATGCTTTGGTCTACTGGTTGCTGTAGGCCCTTTATGGAAACCCTGCGTGTTTTTCTATAGATCCTAGCACCAGAGGCCAGTAGTTCTTGTGATAGCTTAGCAACCCAATTTTTTGACCTGTGGGCAATTTCTCCTCTACAAGGGGGAAAAGAAAAGAAATTAACCAAATAATTTAAATCTAACAACAAAGTAATAAAATGTCAATTTCATTCTGAAGTTAATGGCATTACTTCACGTTATTTAGCACTTTGTAGCAGAATAACTCACCAACCTGCACTTTGCATATACATATTTATTGAATTCAACAAGAGCGTGCTCCGCACATAGGCTGCCCATGATTTGTGCCTAAATAATAACTCCTGAATAGAGCTCACTGCTTTATGAGTCTTTGGTGGGATTTTTGAAAAATAAATTCTACATAAGGGGTGGCATTAAAAGGGAAAAAAGAAACATAATGTGATTTTCCTCCTATGCAGGCACTGTGTTAGCTTCCTTTTATTAATCCAGGCAATGAAAACCACTTTGACACATTGTTGTTATTTATTATTTATTTTCACATCTTTCTTTAAAAGGGGCGGGTGTGTGTGTGTGTCCATTTTAACATGCTGCTAGAGTCTTCAAAGTCTGGTTCCCTGGTAAGAGCTGTGAGACGGAGCACACAGAACCAAGCCCAGGATGACACGCTGCGGAACCAGCTCCTCACGTACCCATGTTTATCGCATGCCCGCTGGCCTGGAGTGTAGAAGTAATTCCTATTAAATTAGCAATTAAGCAAAGTAAAGCTTGAGTCACAGAACAACCCAAAGCACAATGGGATGAACGTGGTGACAGCAGATTCCTTGAGTACTGTGTATAGCTTTTAAATGTTACCTACAAATTTATAATGTCCCTGATTAGCTTGAAATGTCAAAATCGTAACTGAAGACCCCGCAGAGGATTTCTAAAGGGCGAGGTAGGTGCCTTTCCTTTCTCTTTTTCTTTTTGCTTCGCTTTCTTCTTTTCCCTCCTCAAGATTCGTCAGAACTAGCTGGCAAAAGCTCGCCGCTTAGCCTGCTAATGACTATCAGAAATATTCACAGTATTCCCTGGGTTTCTTCTTTTCTCACGTGGTCAGGCTTTAACATGCAGTCCTTAGTCTCAGCCTAATTACTCGCATTTGAAGCCGGAACCTCACATCTGTCACAGAGCTCTTAGGCCATTTTTAGGAAGGCCTTGCTGTCAACAACAGAAACTGGGAGGTGGGGGTGGGGTCTCTTATCTCAGACAATATGTGGAATTGCACCTGACTGACAAAGCCATTGAAGAAGCTGGCGATAATATTATTACAGTAGCTACCATATGTCTTACATCAAATGAGGCTCTAGTTTTATCTTTATCACTCGGGCTTTCTAGAAGGAGATGGGAGAGAGCTGCCACAGAGATCTGGTCCTCTGTGCCAACTCTGGCTCTCCACTGAAACGCAGACTTCCTGTTCTACTATAAAGGAAACAATTAAAACTCCGTTTGCACTGAGAACAGGAGAGCCCTAGGTTAATTACAGGTAAGGTGTGTTTACATTCGGGGGGGGGGGTAGCTACTGGCAGGTTTTATTTCTGAGGGGAAAAAATGCTGCTGCAGTTTGACTAAATCCACACATTTTTTTTTTTCACTCTTAAAATTCTGAATTCTGTGTGGCCGAAGGGAACCCATCACTCAAAGGTCTTTCAAAGGTAACCTCGGAAACCTTCATTTTCCAGAATCTGAATGCAGTTAGAGAACCCAAAGTTCAGACCCAGAAGCCTAAACAAAAGAAGACGTGGGAGGTCCATACCTTTGTGAGGCTCAGGAGAAAGCCGGTGGCCTTGGGCATGATGATGGTTACATAATCGGCCAATTAAAACTGTGAGACAAAATCTGAGCCATAGAGGTGTGGAGCCTAGGATGCCATGAGCTAAGAGGACTAGTCAGCCAGACAATAGTATCAAAGAGCTAACTTCCCAGGACCAGGACCAGGACACGTGCCGGATCCCAGAACATATGTAAAAAGTAGGGAAAGGAGATGTGTGCTCGCAATCCAGCACAGGGAGACAGAGAGGCTGATCGCTGGGGATGACTAACCACCCTCTTCAAGGCCAGTGAGAGGACTTGTTACAAAGAAACAAACAAAAAGATGGGTGTTATCTGAGGTATGACTGCTAAGGTTGTCCTCTGATCGTCACATATACACAGACCCCTGCACACACAGCTTCCCACGTCTGCAAGGCTTCTTGCTTCATCCCTTTCTTTTCTTTCTTCCTCCGGCTCTCCCTCCTCCCCACCCTGTTGTGCATGGCTCTGTGCTGCTTGCTCTCTCAGGAGAGGCTGTCTGGAATGAGCAATGAGTCAAGTATTCAGGTGGCTTCTTGTGAACCAATCCCCTAATGAATAAAGGAGCCAATCGCTAAGTGAGTAGGAGGGACTTCTGGGTTGGACAGAGGAAGAGGGGAAGCAGGAGAGAGTTAGGTCCTCTTTGGAACTGGACAGCAGAGGGGTGAGATGTAGCTGCTATAGTTTCCAGGTATCATGGCAGATCTGCAAGGATTCGCCACCAGA
The DNA here is from genome assembly GCF_900095145.1 of Mus pahari. Taxonomy (NCBI): domain Eukaryota; kingdom Metazoa; phylum Chordata; class Mammalia; order Rodentia; family Muridae; genus Mus; species Mus pahari. The sequence continues at coordinate 140,092,667 of NC_034593.1, forward strand.
GGAATTGGATTTTAATAAGGCTTACAAGATTAGGTTTTAGTTGTTGCCCCCAGAGATTGAGTTACCATTGCTTCTGAACTGAGTTTGTGTTGTGTTTTCCTTTATGTGGTGGCTCATCTGGGTTCAAGAGAGAAAGGTACAGCAGCAAAGCATGGGTTTGCCAGAGGTGCACCACAAAGGCCGTTGGGGGTTTGAAGCACAGGGTTGGCGTGGTAACAGTCCACCAGTGGGAACCTAGTGAGCTGGTGGAGAGATTGTGGAGTTCTGAATCAGAGTCTCCACAAGATAAAAATAGGTCAGCCAGTGCCCGCCAGTGCATGGCCGGCCAGCCGAGAGTTAGAGGCACAAGCACGGGAGCAGGATGGTTAATATTTCCCATAACACCCTCTTTCTCTTTTCTGCCTCCTCTCTTTCCTTTCCTCCCTCTCTCCCTCTTTTTCTCCCCCTCTTCCTCCTTCTGTCCTTCATTTTCTCCTAGTGCCAGAGGGAATGATGGACCAGCCAAGTTAACCTTAGCAGCTGTCAGGGCTGTAACTCCATTGTAGGTTGTAAGTTACTTCTGTAGGTTTCGATTCAGTTTTCCAAAGCCATGAACCACAGTTATGATGACATGGGCTTTCTTGCCCAGTCAGCCATGAACTATTTAGCTGTCACTTTGTACCTGCAGGTCCCCAGGGACTCTAGATTTAGTTGTGGGTGCCAGTCTGTCTCTTGCCAGTCTCTGACCATCATCTTTGTCTCTCCCTGTGCTCACTTACTTACCTTTAGCACTCCTAGCCACTGACAGACATTCTCACATTGACAACTGCCCTGTTGTGTCTAGAAAACACTGTTTTCTTTTTATCTCCTCTGTCACATTTTTTTAAAAAACATCTATCAATCTCTGTCTTCTAATTGAAACACTATATTCTTTTTTTAAAGTATGATATGTTATTCTTAGTTGGCAATTAATATATTTATGCATGAGGAAAGGATTGTGCCCCCCTCCAACCTGTGCACAAGCACAGCTGCATTCTGAAGCAGCTATTCTTGTCTAGAGTGGAGGAACCAGGTATATAATCACTGAAGCAAATGGTAGCTTGTGATCTCAGGAGGCCTGGGCACTGGCTGTGGATGCAGCCGCTGTCAGAACACTGGCTTCACACACATGGCCTAGTCACGGGGAGTGTTTTTAATGCAGACCATTTCTCTGGAGAAGAAACAAGACAGAAAATAATGCCAAGTTCGCCACAGGCACCTGAAGAAAAACTATTTGTCTTTAAAGGGTATGAGGCAAAAACCATATCTAGCAAAACCTGTGTCAGATAAAACTGAAAGATAAGGTCTGCCCCCCATTTTTTTAAAAAAAATTTGTAGATAGAAGCACTGGGAATTAAAAGGCTTTCTAATGAGAAGGTAGGCATTCCATCCTACATAAGGAGTGTCTGCTCCAACGATGAGTAGTGGTATATACCTATAATCTCAGACCTTGGGAGACAAAGGTAGGGGTTTTGGGGAAGGCCAGGTCCACACGGAATTCTACATCAGCCAGCCTTGAGTAGGAAGACTTAATCATAAACCAACAAATACATCTTCTGTAAGCAGAGCCTCCATCCCGTTCCACCTGAAGACTAAAGTTTCCCCCTTATTCTGATTACTCTAAATCAGGACATTTCAAGATCCTAGTTTTTGTTTTTGTTTGTTTGGTTTCGGTTTTTTGGCCAAGATGTTTATAACCACAGTCAACTTGATGAGATTGAGAATCATGTAGGGCATTTTAAAAGTTTACCTCTTGTGTGTTTGTAAACGTATTTGCATTGACTCAGACGGCTGTGGTGTAATGGATGGATTGATCCCCTGATGGAGTCATAACATGATGGCAGGAAGTGTAAAGGAGAAGGGGGGGCCTAGTAAGAGGAAGCGAGTCATTGGGTACATGTCCTTGGCCACTATATCATGGCCTGACCCCTTCCTTCATTCCAGGTCTACTTTGTATTATCCACAAGATGGGAGACTTTACCACATGCTTCTGCAGCCATGATGGCTGCCTCACCAGGTCCCAGTCTCAGCACGTAGAAACCAAGAGCCAATGGAAGTTACCAATAAAGCTGTTGGAGGGTGGTCTTCCCAAGAGTCCAGGGAGCAGTTAACTCTTCAGGAATCGTCCAAGTTCAGATTTCTGAATCTTGGAAAAAAAAAAAAAAAACCAATCCCTTCACCTTTGATTCAGAACTCTCATTGAGATGCTCATTTCCTTCATCCGTATTAGATTCTCAGCTCCTTAGAATCTAGGTTCTATTCATCAAGCAAGATCCTCCTCCTCTGAATGTTCAGCGTGAGCACACACACACACACACACACACACACACACACACCCTTCCCACCCACCCCCAAATCTGGCTCCTACTGACAGCTTTAGTCATTCGGTGGTACCATTTCCTACATAGGAACTCTCCCTCCTGGTGGGAGCAGAGAGACTCAGGAAGTTCAAGCAACTTACAAGGCTTGAAGAACTCATGAAACATTATTAGACTTGGGAAGCCTAGAGGGTGGTAAGGTTCACAGGTGTCCTCCTTCCCTGTTGAAACATAAGCTGTGAGAAATTTCAGAGCAAAGCAGACTCTCAGGAGGAACTGACTGTTTTCTTGGCACTGGCACTGGGGTCGGGGTGGGGGAGTTTTCTGGTGAGGCAACTCCTTTCCTGCCCTCAGATTAGAGAAGCCTTCGTGCCTGTCCTCCTTGCTTGGGTGATAATCCACGTCTTAGTTAAGATTTTACTGCTGTGAACAGACACCATGACCAAGGTAACTCTTATAAAGACAATATTTAAATGGGTATGGCTTACAGGTTCAGAGGTTCAGTCCAGTATCATCAAGGCAGGAGCATGGCAGCATGCAGGCAGGCATGGTGCAGGAGGAGCTGAAAGTTCTACCTCTTTATCCACAGTAAGTCAAGGAGCAGACTATCTTCCAGGTAGCTAGGAGGGAGTCTCAAAGCCCACCCCCACTGTGACACACTTCTTCCAACAAGGCCATGCCTCCTAATAATGCCACTGTCTGTGGGCCAAGCATATTCAAACTGCCACAGCCCATTTCTGTCTCAGATGGGCAGCTGCTTTAGTTCCTCTTCAAGGCCAACAAACACAATCATCTCTCATTCTGAAAAACTTCTGTTCTGGAATCTGTTCTCCATCACATGCGCTCCCTGCTTCCTCATTCATGGCTCCCTTACTGGCATCTAGCTTCCTGTATCTTGTTGAATCACTAATCCCTCCCCAAGTTAGATGCTTGAGCTTTCATTTCTTTAAAAAAATATTTCTTGCACAGAGGAACAGGGAGCTGTGATCATGTAGAAGAAAACGCCATTTATCTCTAATCCTTTTCCCAAAGAACCTACTAGACAATACTGTAATTAATTCATCAGAGTTTCATGCTTCCCTCCATCTATTCTTCCGGGGGTGAGGAAGATGAGGGTAAGGAGAAAGGAACCATAATAATAAACCATTAAAAATTGACCATATGCATCTACAGTGACAACTACTGCTAGTCCCAAATACAGATTATATATAAAGCTGCCATTTAAGGACTTCACAGGGCAAAAGTCTAAGTGACCAGCGGATTTATTGACTCAGAGAATGCTTGACCTGCATTTTGTACCAGACGGAGTTTCAAGTGATTTATACATACAAGCAACTTCATAGCAGCACTGTCAGTGAGGTGCTACTACGGTGATGCTGATTTTGCTGGATAATAAGGCCTGAGTTAGAGTAAATGGCCAAAGGCTACAGAGCAGAGGGGAGGTATCAGTCTTGGAAGGGGCAGCCTGTCTCCTACCCTCGCTTCTTTCTTTCCGTTTGCACCATCAAGCTGCAAAACAGACAAACAAAAACCACATTTTTTCAAGGCAGGGTTTTATGCAGCTCAGGCCAGCCTTGAGCTCACTATGTAGCAGAGGATGTGCTTAAACTCCTGACCCCCCTGCCTCCACCTTCCACATGCTGGGATTGCAGGTTAGTACCATTATGCTGGGCCACACCTTTAATTTTGAGTCACCCAGTAGTAGCTATGACAATGCTTTAAAGAACCTGGTAAAATTAACTATAGTAACATATTTATTAAACCCCAAATGTCAGAAATATTATGCAGTGATACATTTTCTGAAAATATCTTCTGCCCTCAAAGAGGCTGAACTTCTGTCAAATCTTGTAGCCAAGTTAGTAATATGCCTTGAGAGCATTCAAAACTATGGACTTAACCTGCTGCCCTACTGAGTATTCAGCCTGTGTATGTTTACCTGCTTTTAAGAGAACTGTGTGTCCAACTTTTCCATGCCTTGGCTTTCCCACACAACCAGCTTTACAACCTAAACTAATAAATAGCATTAATATCAACTGCGTACTTCTTACTGACCCAGAATGAGTGTGTATGCTTGAGTGTGTGTGTGTGTGTGTGTGTGTGTGTGTGTGTGTGTGTGTGTGTATGCGTGTGTGTGATAATTGTTTACTGAAAATGTCAATAGGCTGAACGCAACCTCAAACAAAACGAATAGCCAGCACAAGTGTTGGACTATAGATTGATAATGTCTGTGAGTGCTATTCTGAGTGCTATTCTGGGTCAGTGAATTACCTCCTTCCCTTGTAAAACTGTTACAGAGCTCTGCAAAGGATCCCTTGTTCTTCCCCAGTGCCATGTTTTCTGTGCTGTTTGATAAATAAAGCCCTTTGTTAGGGACAGGTGCAACACACAAGTGACAGGAAACTATCACACATGCGCGCGCGCGCGCGCGCACACACACACACACACACACACACACACACATACACACCTATAGATAGGCCAGTAACCACAGATTACAGACAGAAAAACCAATGGAGAGAAGAGGGTTTTCAAAATTTGGTCTCACTTTCAGACAAACTCCAAGAGGAACTTCCTGTTTCATTCCTAAATGTGAGACCAACATAGTTTCATATTTTGCATGTAATCGATCTACCTTAGTAAGCTAGTTTAGCTACATTGTCAAAGCATTATGGTGTGCACGTGGCAGTGACAATTGCATGTGACTGGTGGCTGGCGTAATGGGTCACCCCTCTCTACACCACTCTTTTCTAAACACTGTCCTGTCAATAGCAAAGCCCCAGACTTTAGCTGTGTTTTCTTTTTAATATGAGGCGATGCTTGGTTCATTCAACCTGAAACTTGAAGGCGCGTGGGTTGGGCAAACAGCTATTGGGTTAGGCCATCCATCTTCAGCTGCTTGATGGCTGGGGTAACTTCTACCTTTCACCCTTATGCCTCATTGTGGAGAACAGTGTTCATAAAATAGCAAGTGCTCAAAAGGAAAAGAAAGCATGGGATTTTACATTTTCACATCAATTGCCTAATATGTTAATATGGGCAGATTGGCTTCATTATTTGAACTCGTCAAATCTCACCTTGTGCTAAGGCCTATGGTAGACACCAGGCCCTGAAGACAATTATGACAAACCCAGATCATGCCCTTAGGAAGCACACAAGAAAGATAGTTACGTTACCAATACGGCATGATGTGCGGCAGGGCCTGGGCAGCCTTAGGAGTGATTGCTGAGTCTGGCATGGGCTGGGGGTGTGGATAAGAGAGTAGAGGTGATGAATGAGGGGTGGGGACACCTTCCTCCCTCAAGGCAGTCAACCAATTATCTAGGTGATCCTTACTAGTGGGGGGTGTAAGTGAGACCCAGAGAAGCTGCCAGTACAGCCCAGTGTCCCCCAAGCAGAGCAGTGGGATCAATGAGCTGTCTTTATCACTACGGAACTGGAGAAAACACCACAACTGGATCAGGTACATGATGAACTCAACATGATGTGTTAGCCACGATTTAAAGAATGCCAAGTGTTCCCTTTCAGTAACATTTGCAAGAGCATGATTCTGGAATGGCGTACTATAATGGGAGTGGCTATAACGCATTACGTCACGCAGTCAGTCAGTGAAGGATGGACATGTGAGTTCAGCCTTCATGATGAATCCCATTAGGAAAAGGACGTTGACTTTTATGTTTTCTCCCTGCTCTGAGGGGACAGGAGAAGCAGCTGAGCTCCGGGGAAAACCTGAAACTACTCTCTCTCCTTCCTTGGGAGTGGACACGGCACAGGATAAACCACTGCCAAACAATAAACTGGAAGCCTGTCTCAGGCTTGTTCTGCCCACGCTTGCTCAGGGTATCCCCATCCCATCAAGCATCAAAGAGGGGCACCACTTTTCACATGGCTCCCAACTGGTCCTCACAGTACACAGTTGATCTTCTAAAGGGCAGCGTGACACCCAATTTGTACAATTATGGCAGAATCACAAATAAGCAACTTTTATAGTTTCATGAACAACTTCTATGGATAACTCATTAATCAAACATAAGTGCTTAGAGAATGTGATAATGCCATACATTAGACAGGCATAAAGGAAACAGTGACATTTTATTCTTGCCAAGAGGAACAAAATGAGGTAGAGATGATTGGAAACCCATAGTTAGGGGTGAAGAAAAAAAAAACATGTCACATCCCATGAAAACAAAGGCACAAAGGAAGAACACAGAGGCCCCACTGCAAACACAAGGCTGTGGAACCACAGATTGAGTGGTATATATCATAGTTCTGTCAAGAGAGAATTCTCCTCCCGGGGCTATTTTTCTCAATATGCACGCATGCTTTGACATTGTGGAGTTGGTCCTTGGTCAGTCTTGATCACTTTCCCAACAGTGACAAGAGGAAAGTGGTCTCACTGGGCTGTTGAATGAGGACCACAGCTCCTCTGTGTTTTCCGTCATCCCCTCTGGGCTCCCTGATCCAGCACTATTTATAGTCCCGAGAGGCTGAAAGTCTGTAAGACAACAGAGAAGCAATAGGATTCCTAAAACACATGTGTGTATCCATTAAAATATTAATGAGAGTCTTTAAGGATGTAGGAAAAGAGAGACATGTCTTACAGGCACAAAGCCTGAAATGAAATTATTAGGTATTATCTGAAGACATTATGATCTATATATAGGGACTGGAATTGTGGCCCAGTTGGAAGAGAGCTTGCACTACATAATCCAGATGTGATGGCACATGGCCACTCATTCTGGCACAGGCAGAGGCAGGTGGATGAGCAGTTGAGCATCACCTTCAGTTATTTGGGGAATTTGAGGTCAGTCAAGGCTAAAGACTCTTCCTCAAAAAATAAATAAGTAAGTAAGTAAGTAAGTAAGTAAGTAAGTAAATAAATAAATAAATAAATAAAAGATAAAGTGTTTTATACACAAACTTAAAAACCTTTGTGCTGTAAGGACATCTCACTCAGTCAGAGTACTTGCCCAGCATGTTTGAAGTAATGTGTTCTACCTGCCGGTACTCTGCCCCTGCTCAGAAGGAACATCCTAGCTGAAGAGACAACAGACACACTGGGAAATATTTGCCATATGTGACAAGCAAGGCGTATGGATTTTTAACATGAAATAAAGGTTCACTAGGCAGTTTTAAGCTTGATAAAAATCTCAACTTAAAACAGGAAGTTTTCAAAGTAAATGAGTAGTGAGTGCATGGGGACGTGTTTGAGGGGATGTGGAGATGAATTAGTGAATGCTTGCTGTACAAGCACAGGGTACAGCCAGGTCACCAGAACCCACGCTTATGAAAGCTGGCTACAGTGATACATGCATCTAATGCCAGCACTGGAGACACAGGTGACAGCAAGTCAAAGGTCATCCCTGGAACCCACTGGTCACACAGCCTAGTTCATGAGTCAGGGAGAGACTCCTCTCAGAAGTAAAAAACCCCAAAATGAATGCCTGACAAATGGTTGTTATGCCTGTCCTCTGGGCGCATGGCAGTCGGCATACACGGGGCACGAGCATCCAGTTGATTCAGTCAAGCGTGAAGGCCCAGGAATCCTGCATGCAGTGACAAGTCTTGGTGAAATCCCCCAAGTCTTGGTGACACCAAGGCTGTGAGCTACAGTGTGTCTCTTTAGGTCGCAGCCATCTCTTCTAGGGAGGTTTGTCTCTTGTGATCTCATGAAGTATTAGTTTTCAAGTACCAAACAGGCAAATTGTTGAAATAACACTTTCTGTTTCCCATGGACTTAAGAACAGAAGAAATGGCCACCTGTATTAGCTGAGCCACGAGGAGCATTACAACCTCAGTGTACATTTGTGTATTTCCTTTTAAAACACTCAATTACGGATGGAATGTACACAACTGGATGTACATGCCACTTGGATTGCCTGCTTACTACCTGCCTGTCTGTCCACCTTTCCTTTTTAGCATGTGTGCATGTGTGTCTGTCTGTCCACCCATTTCTCTCTGTCTCTCTATCTCTCTCTGTCTGTTTGTCTCTGTGTATATCTCTGTCTCTGTCTTTGTCTCTGATTCTCTGTGCGTGTGTGTGTGTGTGTGTGTGTGTGTGTGTGTAAGCATGCACAAGCCACACTAAATGTGTGGAGATCCTGCAATCAATCTCAGGCTGCCATAGTTTGCTTTTCTTGTCCTGATATAAAATATTCTACTTAGATGGCCATATCTAATAACACAGGCTTTAGAACTTAGCGCATCATAGTGAAAACGTCTGTTTCTTGAACTCTCACAGTAATAGACAGATGAGCTTGGCATTGGTTTGAGGACGTTAGTGATCGACAGCAGAACATGGGCTTGGTTCTGGCCCATTCCATGCAATGGCCTTCAAGCAGGAGTGACTCTTGTAGAAAACGTAAAACTATTTCTGGTTATGAATTAGTAAATCTAAGCAGATTGTCAGAATCTATAAAGAAACAAGGTTATCCCATTCTTACATGTTTTACTTTCAAACCACAGTGAATGAAATCTATGTTGACTGCTCATGGATCTATACTAGGCAGAAATGAGTGGACCCAAAGACTGCACATTCCTCAGTTCTTGAAGATGTCATGGTCCCCCCTGATTACCTTAGCTGAGATCATTCTCAACCTGAAATGGTGGGCATTTGACCTCCTGGGATTCTAGACACTATAGCCATTGATGTCCCCCAGTGATGGGGTATTGGGGACCATGGCCATATATGGAAGTCCTTGAGAAGCCAAAGAAAAATGTTTAAACGAATCTCTCTCTGAAGAAGTCATTGCAGAAATTTGAGGCACACAGAATTCTGGACAGTGTATAGAATGTTTTGATGCTCTCCGGGAAGTCTGATAAATGTTAGACATAAAGATTGATTCCATAGACCTACCGTTCAATGAATACTCCACACTTCCATACGAAGTCCTAATGACTGCTACGTCAGAATGCATGTGCTGGACTGACTTCAAGAGAGCTGACTTGAGTGGGCCTTCCTGTTAGAGACATTGTCCCCACATGCCCAGGGGGTGGGGCAAGCCTTCAGTGTTCTGCTGTGGGCTTCTCAGATTTGGAGTTTGAGAGAGAGGCCCATGGAAATGAGAAGGGAGTAAACAGACCCAAGTTTGTGCTCTTTGGGGATATAAGTAGTCTCTCACTCATTGGGAAGTACAGGGTCCAGTTCTCAGTTCAGGCCTGGGCTTAGGTGCATGGACACACACACACACACACACACACACACCACATACACACACATATACACGTGCACACACACCACACACACACGCATACATGCACATACCACACACACACAGCACATATACACACCACACACACACATACCACATACACACACATACACACATACCACATACACATACATACACACACATACACACATACACACACCACATACACACACCACACGCACACATGCATACATGCACATACCACACATACACAGCACACACACATACCACATACACTCCATACACACACACACACACACACACACACACACACACACACACACACCCCTGCTTCCCCAACCCCGCAGCCATCTATCTCTCTCCTCTTCAGTATCACAGTGGGGCTGATTTCCCCCACTCTGCTTTACCGCTCATCTTAGTATGCTCACGCTGCGTTTATTTGACCGTGTTTTCTGTAAGACTTTCACTTGATATATTTGCTAAGGGCCTGGAGTGCAGCACGTAGTAACTTTGCTTTGGAATGGCACGTTAATTTTTAAAGCAGATACATTACAGTTCTCTGAATATCTGTGTAGTATTTACTAGATGTGACAGTGCATGGTAGGACCTTGGGATCATGCTTTTTCCATCATTCTGTGACCAACACAGAAGCCGAACCTCTGCAGGACTAGAGACTGAGTGATAACTTCACTATTCATGTCTAGTTGGCAACTCATGCATCCCATCTGGGCTGCTCCACATCCTGTCCCATGGCTATAAAGTTCATATCTACCCTTCTCTGATAGCCCCCAGCCCCCATCTTCCTGACTTCCTTGCTTTGCATTATGTCAAGTCCAAAACTTTAAAACTCAGCTTCTTTTGAAATACCTGTAGCCTCTAATGCAGTTCTGCATAAGAGTACAGAGAGCCCGTGTTACGCTACACTAACATTCCTGGCTAGCACCTTGCAAGTGCATACTCCAGGGTGTCATAGCCACATAGTAACAACATGGACAAAAGCTAGACACAAAGCATCCAGGAATTCTTTTGGTGGCACTTTTCCAGAGTGGTGTCTTTCTTCTGCCTGTAATTCTAGTTGCTCCAGCACGTGCTGTCTGTGCTGAATTTCAAACTGAATGGCTGTTGTGCTATTTCTGGGCTCTCTATTCTGTCCCCCTCTGTCTGCCCATCTTGTGATGCTGTATCTTTGGTTACTTTAGTGCTGTACCCGTTTGGTTCCTGAGCTCCATTGCACAGGGTAAGCGTTCTCTCCTGATTCCTTTAGAAGGAGGTTCTAGCTGCTCCAGGACTCCGCCTTCCTCTGTAGATTTTAGGATTGGCTTCTCAGAGGCTACAAAAGTTTTGCTGTGATCTGATAGGAACGGCAATCAATCGATGGATTAGGAGGCAGTTCACATATACTGTGCTGACTTTACTGTGAGTACAGCAAGCCTCTCCACTGATTTAGAACTTTTAAATGTTCTTTACTCATATTTTCTGGGTTTAGCATTTTCTTTGAGGTCATTGTAAATGGTTTTGAGTTTCAAGTTTTATTGCCATATTACCATTGCGAATAAATAGAAATACAGTTGTTTTGGGCCTATCCATCTTTTCTACTGAGATTATACATTACCTACTATTCCTAGCAGCTCTTATCTATATGTATGTGCATAGTCACGAGCGTGTAAATGCACATGCATGTGCATGTGATGGACAGATGTGTGAATATGTGTGTAGATAGAGCTTGGGATATAGTGGTTTTTATGGAACTGTTTTATTCTTCCAGGTCGTCAAGTGTATGAAGGTGAAGCTTCTCCTAGCATTGGGTTGCTGTCTTCCCAGCTGCTGTGGTGGTGTTTATATTTTACTCTGGTACTGGTAGTGCCTGTCTCCTTGATTAGTTCTCCGTATCCTTGGTGGAAGAAAACCAGTAGCTTTTATGGATTTTGTTGATGGGTAGATAAGCTTTTTGTTTCATTGATTTTTTTCCCCCATTTTCTTGCGTTGTTTCTCTTCTTTATACTTAGGATCACATTCCCTAGACAAGGAAGGAGAGCTCCTCTCTTCTCTCATTGTCCCTTACTTTCTTTCTGTGCTGGTTGGCTTCTGTTGTTCCCCAGACCTTCCTTGGAAGAGACTGAAGAACTTCTGAGATCTGATGGGCATGTGGGCATGTCTGTAGGAAATTGTCTTGATGATTGATTAGTGTCAGGAGGCCAGCCCACTGTGGGTGGAACCATCCCTAGGCAGGTGAGATGAAGTTACCCCTTTTCTCCTCAAGTTGCTGTTGGTCCTGCTGTTTATCAGAGCAATGGAACATTTCTGTCTTTTCCTTCTGTGTTGGTGGAAGGCTCATTTCTCTCCCTTTCCAAGGTGAAACGCCCCTTTCCCAATTTGCTTCTGTGGTCTCTGGAAGCACATCCTATCTGGTGACTTTGGCTTTCTCCTTCATCTTTTCACTCCCTGTATCCATTAGTTGCCCCTGCATTCTACCCCAAACAAAGCTCACCCCATTCTAGGCATAACCCACTACTCAATTACCTGTTTCTCTTTCCCCCAATGCTTCATGCCGTTAGCAGCATGCCTGCCGCTACTCTCTGCTCCCTCACTGGGGTACTATCTCGTCGTGACTCAGCTCACTTCTGATTCTGTTTTCCAGCTCCTACCTCTCCTGACACACATCACTCCCACTCACCGCTCACAGTAACCTCTGCATATTTCTTTCCATCTTTTGTCACCTGGCCTATGACCTGCCTGTTCCCTATGAAGCCGTGATCTTTGGCATCACCTTGTGATTGGTGTCTCCACAATAAACAGTATCCAAATGCTTGGCCAGTCACTCATCAAACAAATGCCTGATGGGCCATATCTGTTAGAATTGGCAGGCAGACTCTGGGCCAGCTGCTGCTCCCTGGCCCAGCTGTCACCAGCACAGGAAGGTAGTGTGGGTCCCCTGACAGCACAGGAAGGTAGTGTGGGTCCCCAGGATGTTGTGCCTAAGAAACATGTTAGAGCTGAAAACATTGACGGTTAAGAGCAACTTAAAACCCCTGGCTGGGTATGCCGGTTGCATGAATTATGATCTGTACCATTATTATTAAAAAGAGCTAGGCAGATTGCTAGATGATTGATACATTATATCTGAGCTGTCACTTTTTTTTAAAGAGCCATTAATACTTTTAGGCTGAAGTTCCTTCTCACTTTGAGTTACATTCATCTGAAATTCACCCAGGAGTATCAGGGAGACAGCTTTCTTCCCTTAAGATGTCAGAGAATGGTAAGATCAATTTATAATGAGTTACTAAATTGATAGGATTTAAATTTTAAATTATTTAAGTTCCTAAATTTTGTTATTTCTTTGTGGGAGGTGACATTCAAGTTCTTGTTGGCACTTCTCAAGCCCAGGTATGTAAAATCTACTCAAGGACTGGCTGTATTGTTAGGTGTGGTGGGCCACGCCTTTAATCCCAGCACTCGGGAGGCAGAAGCAGGCAAAGACCCTGTGAGGTTGAGGCCAGCCAGTTCTAGGACATCTGGGCTACACCGTGAGAACCCTTCCCTCTAAGGAAGAGTTGGTTCTGAGAGAGCTCCTTTCTTTTTCTGGACAGGAACGGCATGCAGATAAGCACACACCTCCTCCCTCTCCTCTCTTGTTCTAGTTCACTTTGTGTTTTTTTAAACTAATTTACATGTCAAATAAACACCATGATAAATACGAATACAGCATAGCATTGCATGATACAGGACATTACCGCTCGATACCCCCACCCACACCCACACACATTTTCATCTCCAAGTTACCACACAGATTTCCACCTCATTTAAGGCTGTATTCATGGTATGGTTTTGTTCTTCTGATTCTTTTATCAGTTTTCTGTGCAACAGGTCATGGGCTTTTTCGATTTCTGCATGCACAGTGCTCACACATCTGTCTAGGAACACCCTGATTCATGTTCTCACTGCAGCTTCGACTCCCTACTTGAAGCTTATATTGGGGCAAAGGTATGTGAGTTTGCTAAGAGTATAACAAAGAAAGGTCAGACGTTTATTAAGCTGCTAAGAATGCTTGACTTGGTCTTTGGGAATTTAGCTTAGCTCTGCCCACATTTACTCAGCGTTATACCCCGTGAGGCACTAGGGATATGGAGTGAATTAACACACATTCTTAAACCAAAAACTATATGCTCTAGACAATGGGACAGCCAAGGACACGCTCCCTAGACAACTCAACAGCTAAGGACACGCTTCCTAGACAACCCAACAGCTAAGAACACACCCCTAGACAACCCAACAACCAAAGACACGCCCCCTAGGCAACCCAACAGCCAAGGACACACCCCCTAGACAACCCAACAGCTAAGGACACGCCCCATGTGCCACAAACACTGCCTATTTCCTTTGGCCGCCTTGTATTGTTGAGTGAGAAATGTGTGTTAGAGAAGACTCAGATAAGACTCCTGAGACACCCCTGGACCAACAGATGGAAAACCATTAGGGATGGTGTTGACCATCTGTGGGGATTTAGGGAAAACCCACAGTGAGCAGAGCTGTTAGGGACAATGGCACAGACATTCTCTGGGAATCTGAAAAGCTGTGAACTTGCTGTCTCTAGTGAGTAAGAAGGCTGGTGGGAATGGCCAAGTGGCAAGCGAGGCCACATCAAAGGGCAGTCTGGTCCTGCTAGGAAGCTTCACTCAGATCTGACCCAGATGTCCTTGTGGAAGTGGGGGAGCCATTTATGTAGAGAGAGCCATGAACGTGTTAGTTCTTCAGCAAGATCGCCCCCAGCTACTCAGAGGGTATGAAAGGATATAAAACTAGAAAGCCTCCCATTGTAGAGGCTGCATTCTCGTGTGTGTGTGTGTGTGTGTGTGTGTGTGTGTGTGTGTGTGTGTGTTAGACACAGCTTATTTATGAGAATTCTTTCTTTTCTGTTCAGTTAAGAAGTGCGTTTGGCTGGCTCCACATGTCAAACTTTGGTACATTCTAAGCAGAAGAAGGGTGCAGAGCATCGGGGGTCTGCCTGGGGAATTGTTCTTATGTGCTTCTGACTTCTCTTTTCAGAAAGGAAATGTTGGTAAAAATGACATAAGAAACAACTCACAGTGAAACTGATTTTGCTTGTGATTTCTTCATCTCTTAACAGTCATAGAAGCCAGGAAGGAGACTTCAGATACTCGAATAGCTTGGCTCTTTCCCATGGCTCCATTCTCTGAAGAGGGTTAGCTAGCCAATGGGTTGGCTTGTTAAAAAGAGTGACATGTTGTTTAGCATGATGGTTAAGTTATATGGCATCTGACTAGGCATGAGGTGCCCTGCTGTTTGGTAAAATGCATTCTGAGGTTGTTTGGGTGGGATTCACACACAATGCAATAGACTGGGAGAGGCAGATTGACTTTGCCAGTGTGTGTATGTGTGTGTGTCCTCCAAACAACTGAAGACCTAGCTGGGACCCTGAAGAGAGTGGATTAGGGATGTGGATGCCTTGAATAGAAAGCCTCTTCCTGTCTTTGGTCCCAAATTCACACCTTGGCCTTTCTTTGTCCTTTGACCTGCCAACTTTTGGACTGACCCCTGACCTGCCTGAGTCTCTAGCTTGCCCCTGAGGACCCCTCTCCACAGTGACACACAACAATTCACTGTGGACCTATTGTGCACCTTCCAGTAGATACAACAATCGTGATTTTTGTCAGGAGGACTGTGAGTCACTGAAAAGTAGACTTTCTAGGCAGGCCTGACTTATGAGCTGTGGCCACCTGAATCCCAGTATAGCTGAGAATACAGCCAAAACATGCATAGATGACAGTAAGGTACCACTGTGCAATCAGACATCAGGTTTAGACCTGCACAGGAACTGGAAGAGAAACACTTGATTGTGTAAGTGTCTGACTCCACTCCCCAAGACCAACGAATGGCACCCGAATACAGAAGACAGCGGGGTTGCCAGTGCAGTCTTGGTTTTCCTTTTCTGAGTAAAAGAACTGGGATGCAGAGGAGAGGAGGGTAGAGCCTCTTTGGTAATGTGCGGCGGTTTAACAGGAGCTGTTGGAGACAAAGCTGAGCAGCTGTGCACAGCTGTGTGGCTGGCACAGCCCGGTCTTTCTTGCTGTGCGGAAGCTCTCACCTCCCACCTGCAAACTGCTTCACAGGCAGGCAAGCTTTCAGCCAGGATGGAATTCCCTCCTTGGCTCACAGCTAAAAGACACCCCTGCCCCAGTACTCTGCATGCAGAGATGGCAGGGTGGAGATCTTCTGCACAGTAGAGCATCAGCCAGTTGGCTTTGGTTCTCATGCACATGGCTCTGTGGACCTCCCTTGACTTTGGCTGAAAACATATTTTCTCTTCACTTTTCAATTCCTCAAATGAACCACGATGATTTCTATGAACATGTTAAAATCTCAGGATCTACGGCAGCCTCAGCTTCCCTGTTGGAGATTCGGGGACTTTTCTTACTGCTCAAGTCAAGCACCTGATACAAAGCAAGCAGGCTCTTAGATCAGAGGAAATCAGTCCATTGTGGGGGACAAGCCTGTGACAGGGTGGCTTGGTCCATGGTGCTAACAGGAAGCAGAGAAAGGGAATTCCAGTGCTCGGCTGACTTTCTCCATTTCCTTTTTCATTCAGTCTGGGACCCCTGGGCCATTGGGTGGCGCTACCAACATACAGGGTGGGTCTTTCTTTCCTCAGTCAAACTTCTCTGGAAACTCCCTGGCAGGCACATTCAGAAGTGTGCCTCACTGTCGCCCCCAGAAGTTGGTGATGGAAATTATCTATCACAGTAAGCACTGTGGGGCTTCCGAGAGAGAGAGAGAGAGAGAGAGAGAGAGAGAGAGAGAGAGAGAGAGAGCAAGCAGTCTAGAGATGGGCAGAGATCTTCGGGCTATATTTCTGGTATGGGTAGATGTTGTAGTTTGAATGAAAATGGTTCCCAAAGGCTCATGTGTTTGAACGCTTAAGTACGAGTTAGTGAACTGTTTAGGAAGGATTAGGAAGTATGCCTTTAGGGGTGGGCTTAAAGCTTTAAAAGCCTCGGCCAGGCCCAAGGTCTCTCTCTTTCTGCTGTTGGTGGATCAGAATGTAACGTTCTACGGTACTGCTCCAGCACCATGCCTGTCTGCTTCCTAGTATGATGAGCATGGACTGACCCTCTAAAACCGTTAAGTGAGCGACCAATGGAAGTTTCTTTATAAGAGTTGCCTTGGTCATGGTGTATCTTCACTGCAATAGAACAGAGACTAAGATAGACTTCTAGAGCAGGTGGGCTTAGCTCGCGTAGAGCCTAGTGTTGGTCTGCTGGGCTTAGCTCACGTAGAGCCTAGTGTTGATCCGCTGGGCTTAGCTCGCGTAGAGCCTAGTGTTGATCCGCTGGGCTTAGCTCGCGTAGAGCCTAGTGTTGGTCCGCTGGGCTTAGCTCGCGTAGNGTAGAGCCTAGTGTTGATCCGCTGGGCTTAGCTCGCGTAGAGCCTAGTGTTGGTCCGCTGGGCTTAGCTCGCGTAGAGCCTAGTGTTGGTCCGCTACATGTCTCCTGGGTGAACGTGGCAGTTTGAATAGGAAGTGCTTTCCACGGGCTCCCGGAGTTAAGTGCACCCAGGTGGTGGGGGCTATTTTTGGGAGCTTCTAGAAACTTTAGGAGAAAGAACCTAGCTGGAAGAAGTAGGTCAGTCACTGGGGACCAGGACCAGGAGGGCAGAAGTAACTTAAACAGGGCTGAACCAGAACTGTGCTCAGTTCGGTGAGTGCACTCATTGGCATGTAACGCTTTCCTAATGCACAGTCTAAGAAGCGGAGTTTTATAAACACTGGGCTTTCAAAAAGAAAACCTCGTAAACCATCACTGACTAAATGATTACCCACCAGCATATACACTACTAACTTTATGGAAATAGGTGTCACCTTGGTAATATACATAGAGCCCAGGGTATTAGTAAACATGTCTTCAAACTCACACTGATAACATCTTCTAGTAAAAGTGTAACTGAGATAATGCGGTCATTGGGATTTAATGAGTTTGTTTTCTTGGTGCATATGCGTGCGCATGTAGTTAAGAGATAACGTCAACTGTTTCCCCTCTTGTGACATCCATGTTATTTCTTGAGATAGGAACTCTCATTGGCTTGGAATTTGCCAATCATGCTAAACTGGCTGTCCCAAGCCACAGGGGTCCTCCTGTCTCTGCAGCCCCAGTCTGGCTCACACAGCCTGTTACTGCCTCAGACATTTTTACACAGGTTCTGGGGGTAGACCTCAGGTCTTCAATACTTGCATAGGGAAGGCTTTTATGTTTTGGTTTATAAAAATCATATAAGTGTTTCAGCAGTTACCAAACTGATTATTTAGACTAGACAAAAGCAAAAGCCCCTTACCTTTGTCTCCATGGAAGTGTTAGGTTGATTTCTTTGGGCAATCAATGCCGACGGCGAGCACACTACCCTCTGGGATTACTATATTTATGTGGCTTGTATTTTTTCCTCAAAGATCAAAAAAAAAAAAAAATCATGTATCTTTAACC
Organism: Mus pahari; assembly: GCF_900095145.1. Lineage (NCBI taxonomy): Eukaryota > Metazoa > Chordata > Mammalia > Rodentia > Muridae > Mus > Mus pahari. The sequence continues at coordinate 140,110,661 of NC_034593.1, forward strand.
ACAGCAATTGTGACAGTGCGTATCACTGCCTGCATGTTCTAATTCCATGATTGCATACATTTGCACAAATTATATAATAAGATGCAATTATGATAATTACAGAGGAATAGGCAACAATTGAAAAAAATTACAAAGTGCCCTTAAAATAACACTAAATTATAAGAAACCCAGCAGACAAACCAATACAGGAAAAGAAAGTGTCTGAAGATGAACCCAACTGTAAAACAGCAAGCATCCCACTGAGAAGCCGTTGACTGAGCGCACTGATCGCGGGCTTCGGCAGGACAGAACCATCTAAGGGTAAAGTATTTTCATTACCGTATGAATGGTTAACACTGTGACTTTCCAAACCATATTATGACAAGAGAACCCTTCTCCTCGCTTATTTCTCATTGTTACTTCAAAGACAAGAGGAAGGATAATTACTACAGTCACAAAGCACTGACCACTCTATGGAATTTTAAGTAGGATGAGCTGCCTCCACTGTGATTTTCTTGTCTTTTTCCCTATAAGCACTGTCTCCAAGTGCATATCATTTTCAAGGATATATAGCCTGAGAATCTTTGTCTAATAATTTTCTTCTTAGGAAAAATCACAGCCATAAGACAAATGATGTGGCTCACATATTGGAGTCATGTATAAATTGTCGCGTATTTTATTTACACCCCAATTTCTCACTTTGCTTTATATTTCAGACAAATGTCATTAATATAAAAATTGGGGAGCTTGTCTCTTTGGTTTCTTGTGCAGTTATTTTATTGAATCCGTGGCTACATCTTGGCAGACCATGACAATGAAAAATTAACACCCTGACATGCTAGAATTCTTCACAAAGCAACTTAGATTCATCTCCACACTGTCCTTTTCATAGTCCCTGCCTTTTCTAAGCACTGAGCTGAGTTTCTTATTTACTATATATGCAGTGTTACATGGTAAGCCTGTGTGCTGGGGCTTCCCATCAACATAACACCCACTTTACAGATATGGAAACTGACTCCTTATGGAGAGATATTCCAGAGGTTAGAAAGTACTTGAGTCAAAATGTGAACTGGTCAACAGCTTTGTGACTTCAAGCAGTGCACAGGTTACGAGGCTGTGGAGGTACAAGGTTATGAAGCTCCGGGGGTACAAAGATGGATGCAGTGTGGCTGCAACCGAGACGTCTTACAAGTAACAGAGACACAGACAGCAACGATCTGAGCAGAAAGTTCTGAGATGCCTGAAGGTCTTTACCATGAGATCAGGGCAGTACCGGAGTCCTCTTAGGGTGGTCCCAAAGATGCTCTATGTATTTTATAGCCTGGAAACAGAGTTTTAAAAAACACTGGGAAGTGATGCTCCAAAGGCAGGATGAATCAGATTCCTTGATTGTTCAGACTAACACATAATCACATACATATACTTTCAGGTTTTCAGGGCAGTGATGCACGAGTGAATCCAAGCGTACACTGATTACATGATTAGTGGTAAAATGTATTTATTACAGCAGATGGTCATTAAGCATCATCTCTGGGTCAGTCAGTATGCAAGACTTTGAGAGCGTGAGAATGAGTAACCAGGAAGTACCTGCCTTTGTGCAGTTCATACATCTCCAAATAATCCAGCGGAGTATGTGCTGTACTGTGAAAGGAAGGCAAAGTGTTTTACACACACACACACACACACACACACACACACACACACACACACACACAGGACAGCTCCAAGCACAATGACCTAGAGAAAGGAAGACCTAAGGAGAGGATCAAGCGATGAGGAAAGGCAAGAGCCTAGTGTCTGGCACAGCTGCTGTGCAAGAGGCTAGAGAGGAAAATGCAGGCTATGGCCTAGACCCACCCTTTAGGGTGTTGTCAGAACCTTATCACCAATCTAAGGAGTTAGGAGGCGGGGCCTGTGGAGCACGTGACAGGACTGATGCGGTCAAGAAAGAAAACAGTGCCAGGAAAATCGTCTCCCAGGAAGAGGCCCCTTGCCACACACCACATGTGCAGGTAGGGGGCCTTGACCTTGGACTGCTTGCGATTTATACCTGAGAAAAGGTACATTTCTGTTGTTTATAAACTACCCACTCAGTGGTGGTTTCTAACATGCTCCTGTTGAAATTCAGTCTCCATTTTGAGATAGAAACACCATCAAATTATGATGGTAAGAAGTGAGGCCTTTGAAAAGTAATCAGAATTGACTGACATCTATCATCAAACTGCCTTCCAGATATTTATGTGAACATCTATAGATCTGGGCTACTCCAAACCTTGGTCAGAGAAGCTTCTTTTTGTATTGGGCAGTGGTCAATACAGAGACACAGTAGTGTTCCAAGTGCTGAGAAAAACAATGGCTGCAAGAGCTCAGCCACAGAGGGAACTTCAAAAGCCCCTCACTGGCTACGCCCCCTGGCCACGCCCCATCGCCCATCCCCCACTGACCACACTCACACTGACTACAATACACTGTCCACTGACCCACAGGCCCCGCCCCGCCATTCGCACCCCCACCCGCCATGCTCCGTTGACCACGCCTCCATTGACCACGCCCCCACGGCCATGGCCCCATAAAGCTTGTAGAAGATTGGAGAAAAGAGTTGAAAGAATGTAAAAGCTGTACGGTGGAGACCAGTGCAGTGAATGCCATCCTCGTGACATAACATGGCGTTATATACATGAACGCACAGCAGCTGTGGTAACCTACACACGATCTGTCAAGATCAGGCCAGTTAAAAGCTCCAGCATGGACTGGGGTGGGGCTTCTGAAGTCTCGCTCGCTCCGTAGCTGTAGGACTGACGTCTGCTGGATGGAGTCCTTTCTCTAGGAGTGTGGCCACTGGTATATCCCTATATTCCAGTGAGTGACACTAAGTTCATATGCATATGCAGCCCTAATAGGACTCAGTTAAATAAAATGACGTGATATCTTCTGGGTGGAGTCCCTATGATTCAATACCACTCAGGCTTCTGCCAGCAAGACAAACATGCATGTTTTTCCACTCAAGTGAGACAGGAGAGCAAACAAGCCAAGGTAGACAACAGGCCAAAAATAAGAACCCACAGAAAACAGGCCAAAAATAAGAACCTGAGAGAAATTTAGCAGGTGTGGAAGCATATCTCAGAGGGAATGGTGAGTGGCAAGTAATACTAAACGCAGAGATAAACCGGCTATGATTAAAGAGTCGATAAAGGGCTACCGTGTGCAGGGGAAGAAACAGAGCCATCCAGGTGTCCTGAAGTTGGGCTAATATGCCAGAGACATCTCATAAGGAACTAACAGAAATGCTGGCAGCAGGCTAAATTCACGTTAACTGCTGGCTGATAATCCACACAAAGACAGAACACATACACAGCGCTTGGGTGATCTTGGAAGTAAACCTGAAGTGAACAGGGTTATATGTGCAAGATGCCAACTAAAGCAGAATAAAGAGCTAACTCAAGCTCTTCCATGGATTCTTTTGAGACCGCTCGTGTCTCTCTTACTCGAAGGCTTCCACACAGGCTGGAAGCATAGGCTGTCGTTAGCTACTTTGTGACTGCTGTGCTAAGACCACAGCCGAAAGCTGCCTGGGGAAGAAGAAAGGGCTGATTTGATTTTAAAACTTCAGGTCATCACTTAGAGAAGCCAGGGTAGGACATCAGCACAGGAACCTGGAGGCAGACCTTAAACCGGAGCCTGTGCAAAGGCGCTGCTTACTGGCTGGCTTTGCTCAGTTTGATTTCTTATACCATCCAGGACCAACTGGAGCAACCTCATACCATGGACTGGGCCCTCTCACATTCACTAATCAAGAAAATGCCCTACAGACTTCCCTATAAGCCAATGAGGCATTCCCTCAACTGAGAGTCCTTCCCAAATGACTCCGCCTTGGGTGTCAAGTTGACAAAGCCTAATGAACATACAGAGTAACCAGGGAGCGATATCTTGTCAGGTATCTGATGATTTTGGAAGCTGACATAGTAATTATCGTTTTTCCCCCATCCTGTTGCTGTGATAAATTACCCTGAGAAAAGCAACCTAAGGAAGAAAGGTTTGTTTTTGCTCACAGTTCACGATACCATGGTGGGGAAGTCAAGCCAGCAGGAACCGGAAGCAGCCAGTCCCATCCTAGCATATCTATAATCTGGAAACAGAGAGGATGAATTTCACTCTGCTTTCTCCATTCCAAATATTCATTTTTATGTATGTGTCCATACATTGTGTGTACTGTGTATGTGCAGTTGCCTGTTGCAGCCAGAAGAGGGCAATGGATCCCCTGAGGTTGGAGTAACCCAACCCAGGTTTCAGGAACCCAACTAGGGTTAGCTGGAAGAACAAGAAGTATCGTTGTCAGCTGGGCAGCCTCCTCTCTCCAGCCCCACTTTCTCCACCTTATACGGTCCAGGATTTCATGCCCAAGAACTGGTCTCACCTACAATGAATGCAGGCCGACTCGCATAAGTTAACGTAATAGAGACAGTCCCCCCCAGACACACCCAGAAGCCCACCTTTCAGGTGGTTCTAGGACCTGACAAGTGGACAACACTAGCCATCTTGGCTATAGGGGGACACATACAGGAAACCACGACAAAGCCTCGGCTTGGGTCCCAGAGAAGGCTGGGTTTCACTTTGAATGGCATCGTACCTGAGGGGCATTCAAAGAGATTTGTCTAGTAAATACTTGGACATATGGATCTGTACCTCAGGAGAGAAATAGCCCATGTCAAGAAAACGACAGATTCCTTTCATTAACCATAGATGCATCCAAACAAAGGCATCTGATGAGACACACCCAGTTTCCCAACACAGACAGTTTCTATCGTAGAAAGATATTCCCGCTCCAGCTGCCAATCAGAAGTACTGCCATGCGATTCTCCTCACACCCACACGCAAATGATCCCAACCTGGTGGGACAGCTCTCTACTTAACGCAGGTTTTCCTCTAAAACTTGACACTGATTGCCATTCATTCTCTTCTCCCCTCTTAGGCTTTCAAGAATAATTACCTGATCAGGAAGTTCAGAAGTTCAGCTATTATTTAAGCTGCCTTTCTTAATTCAAATTCTGACTTCGCTCCATGAAAGACAGTCCCACTACACTTCCTCCTCTGGGGAAATGGTTCCTGAGCGAGAAGCTTCTATCAAACTCTGCGGGGAGGAGCCTGAAGAAGGACTTTCTTCTAGATGCTCACAGAAGTCTTACTTTGGGGAACAGTGTGCCTCTTTTATTACCACATCCTCCATCTTGAGAGTGCTTTCCACTTGCCTGGATTAACTACCCAGGAGACACAAACTTTATCAAACATTTTTTTTTTTTTTTTTAACATTAGCTTGGGGATTTGTGTTGTTAGATAAATGCTTAACACCATTTTCTGCTCTTCAGTTAAGAAATAGGAAATAACGAGTGTGGCTTTTCTACCTCCAAGATGGGATGAGCTTTCAGGTAGTTGGGTCATGCTAACTTTCTGCATACCCAGGAAGTCAAGTTGATTAGGGAAGGTCACAGTGGACAGATTCTTTCTGAACCATCTCCCCACACACAGCTAAAAACCCACCCCCTGCTCTGCGGGCGAACACTGCAGGCAAAGCAGATGACACATGACTCATTCTCCTTGTTTGCATTGATCAAACCAACCGAAGCGCACGCTGTTGCAGTTCTTGTTTTCTGGACAATCCACACAGGAAGCCCCAGTTCGCAAATGGCTTTTATAGGAAACAGGCTTTGTTTTAGGAGAGTAGTTCTGCAAAACATAACAGACATTTTGTCTTCATGAGCAGAAAAGTTGTGCTTACCTATCATGAAAGCGCAATACTTTCCGCAGTCCCTGGTGGAGTGAGAGTTAACTATTCTGTTTGTTTGCTTTTGTGCGTGTGTTTTGTGTGTGTGTGCATGCTCGTGATGGTCAGAGTGTAGTCTTATTAGCAGCTGACCCTCAGGCTCCGCTCTTGTTTCTTTTTGACAGTGTCTGGAGCTCGCCCAAAAGACGACACTGGCTGGCCAGTGAGCCTCTGGGTTCTGCCTGTCTCTGCCGCTCCATTGTGGGGGTTATAAGTACACACCACGATGGTGTCAAGAGGAGCTGCTGGAGCTTGTTTTCAGAGACAGCGAGGATGGGATGATTGTGGGGGAGGGCTCTCTGCACCCTGTGCTCAGGAAGCTCCCAGAATTCTGACTCAGGCTGAACATCCACGTCAGAATTGGAGATGAAGAGGAATTACTATCAACGGCACAGAAAATAAACAAAGCTCTTAGCTAATTTTAGATTTTTCAGTATATACGGTATACAGCAGATGGATATAGTATATAGTAGATTTAGTATTTAGTGGATACAGCACAGCTATACAGTCTGTATAGAATACCCAGATCAAAGGCTGAGACACCGATGACGACGCCTACAGACACTCCTCCCTTCCATGTAGTCGTCCAAGCCCCACATGGGATAGCTGCTAGCTTCCTTCTTGTCACATTCGTTTAGGCTGTTCTGAGTTTGACTTTCATTCAGCATTCATGCTGGGGACTTCCGGTCCTCCATTCATTCTAGCTGCCTTGTGGAATCCTACTTTGAGTACACTGCACTTTGTTTGCTTGAGCCCTGAAGGATTTAGGGGCTAATCCCAGGACCTGCTATAGACATCCTCACACAGTCCCTTTAAGGGAAGTGCAGGTGCCTATGGGGCAGCTGAAGCTGTCAGCATGATTGTGTTCTCCCATCTTTCCAGAGTCCCTTCTCTTTGCAAACACGGTATGACCCAAGGGCCTGTGCAATGGACTTCTGCTCTTCCCATTGCCTGGCATCGCCTGGCATCACCTGGCATCGCCTGGCATCGCCTGGCATCGCCTGGCATCGCCTGGCATCGCCTGGCATCGCCTGGCATTGCCTGGCATCTATCCATCTTGCTCCAGTAACATCCTCACCTTCAGCGTGCTCATCGCCCACATGCTCAGGAGGGACTCCTTTCCTGCAAGAGTCAGCCTGAGCCCGAGCCAATTCGTCTCACAGGCTTGTGTTATCACAACTGTTTTGCTGATGTCTAATTCCTGCTGGGTGCAACTCACCCATTACTCTGTTCTGCTGAGTAGATTTTAGTGAATTCAGAGACAGATAAAAATGTCTCCATAGTTAATTCTAGAACATGGCCACTACCACTCATCTGTTAGCTGTCACTGGCCCATCTGGCCAGGCTTGAGCAAGCGCGTGCACCAGAGCAGATGCACCAGGAAAGTTCTAGATAAATGGAATTACACAATATAGGGTCTTTGTGACTATATTTAAAGTTTTTACTTTAAAATTTTTTAAATTATTTGTATGTATGTCTCTGTGGGCATGAGCACATAGGTGCAGGTGCCCAAAAGGCCAGTGGGTTTTCTTCACCCTGAAGCTGGAACTGCAGGCAGGTGTGAGCCACCTGACAGGGGTTTCTGAGCGGTGAACTTGGGTCCACTGCAATAGCAGTACTTGCTCTTAACCGCCAAGTCACCTGTCTCCAGCCCGTAATCACATTTTAAATTCAGAGTAATGAGTTCATGGGTTTATGACATCAATTATTATTTCAGTCCACTCTGTGACCAAATTATCATCCAAATGTATGGCTTCATCCATTCAAGAATGGATGGATGTAATGCAGCTCTAAATGAGGTACAGAAGTATGTATATCTATTTATCTATGGATATATCTGTAAATTATATATATTATATATATCCATATATAATATACATATATAAAGAAACATATAAACATATGATATATATAAATGTATAAAGAAACATATATATAATATATAAACATGTTATATATAAATATAAAAATATTTTTAAAAATATGTATATATGTTGGGGTATATTGTGTGAAGGTATATCTCTGTATATTGAATTATTAATTCTGTACTGGCAGAGAGCTAAGTGCTGGGAGGATCTTAGTTTTTTATTTCTGTGGCCCATCACTGTTTTCATAGTTTGTAAATATTTATTTTCCCTCACCAACCTAGAAAGAATCTAGAATTCTATATGATTGGCTGTAGTAAAGATGTGATGGCCAATTGTTGGACAGGACATGGAGGGCAGAACTTCTGGACAGAAAGAGGGACTCTGGGTGAAGACGAGACATGGCGGATTCACCAGTGGACAGGGAGGTGAACAGATAGACCAGCGTGGAGCAGAGAGGTAGAGCTAGCTAGGTGGTGTGACATAGTGCCATGATCAGTCAGGTTATGCTAGATATCTGCCTGGGAAAGAGAATGTTCTAGCTAAAAGGCCTAAGCTTTAAATTATTAAAAAGCCTGTGTCGTTATTTATATCTCTGGTGGGTCCGAGAAAGTCCATATGTATGTATATGTATATGATATACATACGTATGTATGTTTTTTCATTCAATATTCTTTCATTTTCCCCATCTCTTCTCAGATGCTCATCATCTACCACCTTCTCACCTACCCAACTTCATGCTCTTTCTTTATCTCTCTGTCTCTCTTTTTCCTTCTAACAGAAAACTAAAAATGAAACCAAAATTAAAAAAAATAGTGAATGAAACCAAAACAAAAGAAAAAAAGCCCACAAAGACACGGGATATGTTTGGGTTGGCCAGATACTCCTGGGCATGGGCCTGCCTTGGAATGCGGTTGATATACCCAGTGTCACTCGTGTGTGTGTGTGTGTGTGGGGGGGGGGAGATCAGGGTTCCTGTCACTCCAGTGTGTGTG
>NC_034593.1:140119392-140125365 GCF_900095145.1 Mus pahari
CTGTCACTCCAGTGTGTGTGTGTGTGGGGGGGGGGATCAGGGTTCCTGTCACTCCAGTGTGTGTGTGTGTGGGGGGGAATCAGGGTTCCTGTCACTCCAGTGTGTGTGTGTGTGTGTGGGGGGGATCAGTGTTCCAGTTCCCAGCAGGTACCAATTGCAAATAACTTCTCAGTGAGGATGGCACTCACTCTTCTTCCTCTCTTTCTTCGTGCTGGGCTTTGCATGGTTTGAGTTTGTGCGTTCATGTGTGTGCTGCCATAGTGCCTGAGTTCATATGTGCACCAGTCCTGTTGTGTCTGGAAGACACTGCTTCCTCAGAGCCATCCATCACCACTGGCTCTTCCAGTCTTCCTGCCTCCTGTTCTGCGTAAACCTCTGAGCTTTGAGGAGAGGGCTTTGAAGACATCCCATCCCATTCAGGGCTTCAAAGTCTTTAACTCTCCATACATTGTCTAGGTGTGGGTCTTTGTTAGTTCTCCAAGAAGACGCTTCTCTGATAAGGGCTTTGTGAGGTACTAAATGCCTGGAGCAAAACTTCTAGGATGTTTAGTAACTCTGCATATAACCATTTGAGGAACGCCCAGACTTAAGGTCTCCGGTCCAGCCCTGCCCCCTCCAGGCTATGAGTAAGGGATATAGTTTCTCCGTTATGAGAAACGGATACAGTTTCTGGGCTATGAGAAAGAGATACAGTTTCCTCACATCCTTGCCAGGACCATGGAAGTGATGTGAAGCCATACTGTACTGTGGTGATTTGCATCCTCCTGACCATAAAGGATGCTACTCTTTTCTGGCATTGTCAGCCCCCTTGTAGGTCCCTGTGGAGATGTATGTCTCCTCCTTTTCCCGTCCTCAAGTCGTATCATCCCTGAGCACTTGTTACATCATCTAGATGCAAGTGCCAAACAAGATGAATGATTTGCAAATGGTCTCCTGTTTTCTGGGCCTTCTCTTCACTTCTTTAGTGGTGTCGTTTGAAGTATAGATGTTAATTTGGACAAAAATTACTTCATTTTTCCCCTTTGTTCCTCACCTTTTGGTTTGTTCTCATAGATAAGATTCCATTGCCACGATCACATAGATAGTTATCTAAAAGAAACTAGTTTATATCTTAATATGTCCATGTGTTTTACACTGATAACATTGCTCTGTTTTGAGTTGACAGAGAGTCCAGATAGGTTATGTTACACTGACTACTCAGTGCGGACAGGGTGACTCATTCTTCAGCAGATACTCTCGACGCTCTTGGTAAAGCCACGTGACTACTTATACAGCAGACTCAATGCCATCTCCATGACACGTGCCTGTCCTTGTTTGAGTAACATCTTGGTTACTGAAACCCTGACAACTGACACTAGTTTTGAAACGGGGAGGTTCTGACATGCGAAAGCCTCCAAGCTCACTCTCTGCAATGCTGTCTTAACGAGGCCTAATCTCTTACCCTCCCATGTGAGCTTTGGTATCAACCTGTCAGTTTGTATCGAGAAGCAGAGGCCTTCCTAGCAAGTACCGGAGCAGTCCATGACTTTGGGGAGTGCTGCCTTCCTAACTCTGTGAAACCTTCTGAGCTGTGAAATTGGCTGTTCTGACAGGTCTTCTGTTCCTTCTGGTATGATTTGTAGTCTTTCATTATGTAAGCTTCATTCTTCGATTTCACTCCTTCCTAAATGATTGCACCTCTCTCTGTCTCTCTGTCTCTGTCTCTGTCTCTGTCTCTGTCTCTGTCTCTCTCTCTTCCAGTGTTCTGTAGGTGGAATCACTCCCTCCATTTAGTTTTCCATTGCTTGCTGGAAGTGTACAGAAATACACCTGGATCCTGTGCATTGATCTTCCATTCAGCAACCTTGCTGGGCTCATGTTCTGACTCAGTAGAATTTAATGTGTCCCCAGAGGCTGTGTATGAAGGATATGTGTCCTTCCCTTCCATCCTAAGAAATATAATCACAATAAAGAGGGACCCTGGTTATCTCAGCACATTATTTGGTGTTAGCTTCCTGGGGACAAGATGATGGTGACCCCTGACACTGAGAACATTTGTAGTGACCAGGACAGAGGTTTGTTTACAACCTCAGATGGCTGTACCACTCTCTACAAATCAAAGCAACACGTCCAACAGCTGCTATTTAGAAACAGGCTCCATTTGGAAGCTCCCCTCTCCATGAACACACACAAACCAATCAGAAACCACTAAGGCAAGAAAGCAAAACTCACACATCCACAGACAGTTTCCAATGTTCTAAAAAGACTCTAAATAGGATGCGAGCAGAAACCTCACATAGAGCTAGCTCATCCCCAGGCCGCACGGTCCCACACCTTCCTGTCTTGGTTTATGTTATCAGCGGCTTCTGCGCGTGCGTGCCATGGTTTGTCTCCACTTTCTAGGACACAGTTAACAACTCATAATGAAAGCGATAAAACGATGCGTAGTGACTATGAAAGTCGCATCTTCGTAGCCAGACTCGAATTCTTCCACCCCAAAGGGAGCTTTACCCAACACTTGACATCACATGGTATTCTGGGCAAAGATGGTCTCAGTGCTGCCCTCTGGTGGTGGATGTTGGGAGAAGACATAGGCAGATGGCAGGAAGGTGCCTTTCAGCCCTATTTGGCAAAGTCCCAAGATGCTGACCAGGGTGTGATGACATGCAACAGATAGCTTTTATCATGCTGAGTGTTGAGGGAGCAAAATGTCTCATATAGACTCACAGTTTAGGAGCCGGGGACAGTGTGTGGGGCCCATTGATGGGAGATAATGTGCTTCACCAGTAAGATTTTCATTAGAAACAGACGTTGAGGTTAATATCCCATGCAGACCCGTTCTGACTACCCATCTCCTCAAACTCTGAGTTCTAAAATCCAACTTTTTCTCACTGAGACAACTGAGGGGAAAACCTAGAACTAGACTACCCTCTGAGGAGGCTAATAATCATTAACCATAAATCTCATTTTATTTGCTGGAAGGCTGGCTCTCTACGTAGACAGCACCACAGGACACTTTGCAATTCCTTATCTGAGTCACATACTCAAATAAGCCTCAACAGATTATGTACCGCACCACGAAAAATTTGCTGACAAACATGCCTATGTGACTTTTTTTTAAATCATTGAATTAGAAACATTTTTTAAATCAGTGTTTAGAAACAGGTAGCTTTTTTTTTGAGAAAAAGTTAATTCTCACAGTGTGAAAAGAGCAGCCGAAATGATAATTTTCCAGTAAGTTTGTCCACTTTTGAAATCTGAGTGGCCACTTTCCTACTTTCACTTCGTTCAATTTGAATGTGTTCAAATGCTTTGATGAGGAGTCATGGAAACTAGGAAAGTTTTAGAAATAAATGAATAATTGGGTCCTTTTCATGGCAAACTTGAGAAATGTTTTCTTTCATGACAGTATTTTTTAAATCTGGGCTGATTGAGAAATAAACATTTCTATCCTGTTGTAACCTATGTGGTGTATGTACACACGCACACACATGCACACGCGCACACATGCACGCACATGCACACACACGCGTGTGCATACACCTGCATTTGGTTCATGCATGTATGAAGGCCAGAGGTCAACACTGAACATGGCCCTTCCCATATGACTTTTTGAGGGGTCCTCTCACTGAACCCACAGTTAGCTACTTTGGCAGGCTGGAGGAGGCTTGCTGGACAGCTCCTTCCAGAGATCGACCCGTGGTCACCGACCCAGAGCTGGTTTCAGAGGTGGACCTGTAGGTTTGGAATTTTTCTTATGTGGGTGCTGAGAATGTGAGTTTATGTACCCAGGCTTGCACAGTAAGATCACGCTACCCACTGAGCCATCCTCCAGCCCTCGCCTTTCCTGTTCATCGCTTCTAGCCTTTTGTGCCTCTTCTGTGTCTCAGTATACTACGCCCATCTTTCTCTGACGTGACACTGGAACCCGAGGCCATCGGTTCCTCTTTCCTTCCTTCCCTTCCTGTTAACAAACTTTTACCAAACTCTTCCTCCAGGCAAAGCTGTCTTCTGAACACTGGGCCTCTACAGCTACACAATCCCGAGGGTAGGCTACATTTTCTTTTCCATTGTGAGATTTCCTGTGCCTGCCAAAAGCCCAGGTATAAATTAAAGAGAGAATGCATAAATGATACTTAGAATGCAAACCCTGCCGTCTAGGAACCTCGCACGCTTCAGGCTATGGTGATAAATCTGAACGCCCCGCCCGGCACAGGATGTTTGCTGTAGAGAACAAACAGGTTATGGTGAACAAGGGACACACGTTAATTCATTCCGGGGGAACTGCCCATGAAGCAGCTAGAGGCATTTACTACCAAATTGCACATTTAATCCCCTCTCCTTTCTTTGCAAAACTGCACAGATTGAGGTGAAAAAAAAAATAACGAGAGTGATTTGATTGTGTGTGCTTGCTCGCCATGTTTACTTTATGTTGCTTCCTTTGTTGCCTAAAGAACTCCTTCCTGCATTTATTCTGTATGAGTTACAAGTGGCATTCCTTCTTAAGAAGCGCAGGCGGCGTGTACTCCTCAGACATGGCTTCGGTGCTCTGCCTCATGCTCGCAGGCGTCACAGAGGAATCACATCAATTTGCGTGTAATATTTCCTAGTAATTTTAGTGCAGGAAGGTGGACTGGTCCGTCATGTCCTCTCTGCACAATCATGAGGACTTGAGCTCAGTCCTCATATCCGACGGACAAGCCTGGGGCTCAGTGGTGCATGCTGGGATTGCCAGTGCTGAAGAGGCTTGGTAGCCAGACAACAGCCTCACCAAGCCAGACAGACAGCCTTTACCAAGCCAGACAGACAGCCTCACCAAGCCAGACAGACAGCCTTTACCAAGCCAGACAGACAGCCTCACCAAGCCAGACAGACAGCTTCACCAAGCCAGACAGACAGCCTCACCAAGCCAGACAGACAGCCTCACCAAGCCAGACAGNGCCTCACCAAGCCAGACAGACAGCCTCACCAAGCCAGACAGCCTTGCAGCTTCCATGAGCTGTAGGCCAATGGGAGATCATGTCTCAAAGGTAAGGGGACGGGGCTGGAGAGATAAGTCAGTGGTAAGAGCACTTGCTTCTCTTCCAGAGGACTGGGTTTGATTTCTGGTGCCCACATCAGGTAGCCCTCACTATCTTACTGCAGCTCAGGAGATCTGAGGATGCATCTCCATGCACATCTGCTCTGACTTGTACATACCCACACCTCTACATAAAAAGCAATACAAAATAATCTTACAGATAATTGGGTGAATATCACCTGAGGAATAACACCCAAGGTTGGCTTCTGGCCTACACACACACACACACACACACTCACATACGTGCACAAAGTACAGTCACACATATGCACATACATATACGCACCCACACCGACATGTATACCCCCATTGTCTGTCTGTCTGTCTATCATCCCATAAGCATCAGAAGTGTGAGGAACACGTTCATTCCATTCCTATTCACAAACACGTACAAAGATGAACCTCACACACCAGATTTATCCTCACTGACTACAAGAAATAGTGAATAAATTTACTTCCTGAGTAAACAGACCATTTCTGTGACTAAGGTGGGAAACAATTCCAAATATGGCTTTTTCTACATAACATCTACCTTAAGGTGTTGCTCCTAACAGCAAATGCTATCTTTGCGGAACCACATCAGACACCAAAGCGGCCCTGACCCACACAGCAGCGCAGGGTGGAGACAAGAGTCTGTTTTTGTCTGTAGTAACACTCCATGGGAGCTGTTGTTTGTGAAACTGTCAGACACCTGGTTGTGAAATCAAGGATCTTGGGAACGTGATCTCAGAGAGAGGTGAGGAATTTTACAACATTTCTACTCCTTACTCAACAGTGTACAAATCATTCTTAGTCTGTGTAAAACAAACAAGACACGTCAGTGAGAAAGCATCTTTATAAGAACTTTGGAAGAAACTTTAGTAAAACTCAAAGCACACATTGCACCTCACACAATAATAGTGGGAGACTTCAAC
>NC_034593.1:140125376-140169875 GCF_900095145.1 Mus pahari
AGATGCCCCTTGGTCTTGCAAACTTTATATGCCCCATAGAGGGGAACGCCAGGGCCAAAAAGTATGAGTGGGTGGGTAGGGGAGCAGGGTGGGGGTAGGCTATAGGGGCCATTCGGGATAGCATTTGAAATGTAAATGAAGAAAATATCTAATAAAATAAGTTAAAAAATTAAAAAAAAAAAAGACCTTTGGAAATGTTCAGCTTGTTCTTTCCCATTGCCGGGGATAACCAGAGTGTAAGTGAGCCTCAAGCACACACAGAGTCTGACCCCAGGTGGGGCTGGTGATGGGTTAAGTATTTCTCTCTGTTACCCCATTTCTATCTACTGACCCACCTACTTCTCTCTCTGCTATATCTGTAAGTTACTTCAGATAAGAGTGCCAAAACGATGAAATAAGGAGGGGTCAGCCTTTCACAAACAATGCTGGGAAACTGGAGAGTTGCACAAAGGAAACTCCATGCACATCATATATGCAACTAACTCAAAATGCATCCTGGGCCTCACTCTAAGAAGCTAAGACTGTAAAACTCTCAGAAGAAGGGGTCATTCTGCACAACATTGGATTAGGTGATAGTTGTTAAATCTAACACTGAAATTATCAGTGAGAAATGAAAACATAGATCAATTATTATTAAAACTAGAAACTTTGTGATCTAAAAGATACCAAGAAATAAAAGTATAGTCTACAAACAAGAGAAAATAATTATCAAGTCATATAACCTTATATGGAACTTGTGTCCAGAATATGTAAAGATTTTTAACTCATCAATAAGAAACAAATAACCCTGGGGCCAGAGAGATGGTTCAGCAGTCTGCAAGTGGTATAACCATGAGGCCTGGAGCGTGGATCCTGGCACGCAAAGGACTGTGACATCTGCAGTGTGGATCCTGGTATGCACAGGACTGTGACGTCTGGAGTGTGGATCCTGGCACGCACACAGCTGTGATGTCTGCAGTGTGGATCCCGGCACGCACACAGCTGTGACATCTGGCAGGTGCCTGTAATCCTGGCTTCAGGAGGATACTGGGAACTTGCTGGCTTTCAGCTGAGATGAGAGAACAAGAGCCCCAGGTTCAGCGAGAGACCCTGCTGCAGAGGATCTCAACAAAATATACAAGGAATGCAGAGATGGCTCAGCGGTTATTGCACTAAATTCCTGCCAGATTGATATTCAAATTGACCAGAGTTAAACTGCTAAGGTCTGAATTACCCAGAAGGAGGACAGGCATTTATTAATTGATATGTGTGTCATGGTTTGGATCTAAAATGTCCCCTCAAAACTCGTGTTGTGAAAGGTCCTGCTGATTCGGATCGGCAGGAACTCCATGGCATAGGTCAACAACTAGATAACTGGAAGAGTACAGGTGAGAAGCCAGTACTGGTGGTGTCACAGAAGCCAGAGAGCGCTCATCAGACCAATGACTCATGGGGGTGAACATCTGCAAGTGAAGATGTGTGGACAGGGACATGCTGTGGTATACATCGTGACACACTACAGCTTCCAGGACGAGATGTTTTCTATCCTCTGTTTTGTTTTGTACGTGTGTTCGTTTAGTTTAGATTTGCAAGGGCAGAGAACAGAGGGGAGATAAGGGGGACTGGGGTGTATGATGTGAAACTTGCAAAGAATCAATGGAAAGATTTTTTTTTTAAGAAAGAAACAAAACAAGCAAGTGAACAAACAACAGAAGCCTGGCCCTGAGTGCAGCCATGTTCAGGGGACTTTCAGGACAGCAGTTGGATAATGTTGGCTCTGATCTCACTCATGGATTATCCCATTGGTGTGTTCCTAACTGGAGCGTAATGAAATGGTGGGAAAGTGGGTCAGAGCCTGGTTGGAGGAAGCACAGCATTGTAGCCATGCCTTGAAGGGCTGTGTCTCCTCCCCCCCCCCCAGTTCCTCCTCTCCCCTCCCCTCCTTAGCTCCTTAGTTACCACGCAATGTGAGGCTCACAATCTGGAATCTAAAAAGGTTAAACTGTTTGTGTGTGTGTGTGGGGGGGGGTGGGGGAAGTTCTAGCGGTGGCATTCACCAAAGGCTGAGGTGATTGCGGGAAGGGCAGAGGGAGACGTGTTGGTAAAAGTTGTACAATTTCTGCAGGCACGGTGGACATACACCGATAACTCAGCATTGGGGAGAGAGCGAGCAGGAGGATCAAGAGTTGAAGGCCATCCTTAGCTACATAGTGAGTTCTAGGACAGCTTGGGCCACATAAGACCTTGTCTCAAAACAAGCACACAAGTGCCTACCACTCAACTATGTCTTCAGCCCTTAGCTGTTGGGCTTTTGCTATCCTGCAGTCTTCAATCTTTCTTTTTCTTCCCATGTGTGTCCAGGCCTGCCCCTATTATTTGAAAAGGCCACACGAAAGTATCCATGGAAGGCCATGAACGTTCTAATTGCTTTTATTCCCTCGGAACTGTATCTTTGTTTAGGACAGGTTTTCAATTTTTAAAGGTTTCATCTGACCTATCCACTTCTGGCTTTGATCAGAATAACTCTCCTGCTCTTATAATTTTGATTAGCAATTAAAGCTTCATTAAGATAAGATGTATAATATGATGCTTGTGAGTTTGGGGGCAGATACTTGCTCAACATCCATGGCCCTGGGTTGGGACATTAGTACTAAGGAGGAAAAAGCCAATCACTAACTAAAGGGAACCCCAATGGCTAATTTTACACCTGCAAAACAAGACACAGAATCATCACATTCCCCTTAGGAAATCATATGTAGTATGTTATCACTGCGATCCCAGCACTGCCTCGTCATGGGAGGAATGTTTTGAGGCTCCTCCCCACCCCAGTGCCATGATTCATGAGAACTGAGACGGAGACCAGAGTGGGCTACACAGGAAAGTCTATCTCAAAACCAGTTAAAAAGAGAAAAAATAGCATCTGCCTGTATCGGTTCTTAGAAATAAACCCAATGCAAACATAAATCAAGATGACGACATGATTTATCTCCAAGTGGTGAGATTTGGGGAAATTTTCTTTCTATTTTTTCTTTTTTACACTTTTAAAATGTTAATATGGCCTTTAAACAAAGAAAATAGAACGATAATTAGTTTCTCTTGGAGTTTTTAGATTTCTCTTCTGATGGTGCATGTCAGTTATGAGGAGCAGAGAATGAGGTGCTTCTGGGGGAGTTAGAGAGAGGGAAGAAAAAAGGAGAGGGAAAATGTGGGGCGGGAACACTGGTTTCCGAGGCAACATCATTGTCAAACCATGTTCATCAAAAGAGGGCTGGATGAACATCGTGTGGTCCAGCGTACAGTAGGTGATTGGTCTTAAGACAGCACAAAGGTAGGTTACAGGCTACCGCACGAAGGAACCATGAAAGACCCTTCCTGACTTCACCCTGCGGGGGCGAGGTGTCTCTCAAAGGCTTCATGGAGGAAGCCTGCTCTCTTTCGCTCTTCTGCCTCTGGCCACGAGAAGGCAGAACCTCCTTGGGCCCTGGACACTAGGCCTGTCCATGGAGATAGAAGTAGAACTGAGTTTCCAGGGACTAAGACAGGGAAGGACAATGTCCTTGGAAATAAGTAGCTGCATTCACTGCTCAACAGGGTGAACTCTACAGGTAAAATGGTGGAGTTTGTAAATGTTATAACAGACATCTCCACAACAAAAGCCTTCCCAAAGGGGCTAGGGGGACCGGTGAGAATTACCTAACTCTTTAATCAAGTGGACAAAGAGGGCCTGGAAAACAAAAGCCTGGCTGCAGTGAAGAGGCAGCAATGGCAAGTGCAAGTGCAGGTCCTGAGGCTGTGCTCTACCATTCGGCCTGCGTGGGAGCTGGGTGCCAGAGCTCTGAGAGCAGACCTTTTGTGCCCATGGATGGGAAGAACAATGCACTTTGAGACTGTCCCATAAAGATATAATTACACAGACTATAAGCAACTCAGAAAAGTCACTAATTAAGAGTCACTAATTAAGAGAGTTACAAATTGTTGAGCTGTGAAATTTCTTTCTAGGAAACAAAGTAATATCAAGTAAGCAGGTCTGCCCTTCCTGCGGAAGGCTGGTTTGAGCTACAGTCTTCACGGAATGGGTAAAGCTGAAGCCTGGCCCACAGAGGCAAATAGGGGGCTGTGCATGTGAAGACCCCCTCACCTACCCCATCCCCACGCCCACTCGGCCCCTCCTCTCCATCACTGTTCTGGAAGTGCCATACTACGAGGGGCTACCCCTGGCTGTTCCCCAAATACCCTTCACTTAGTGAGATTTAAAGAAAAAATGTCAAGAGGGATGAAAAGATTACTGAGGATGATTTATGAAACTTAAATTTTTTTTTTCACTTGGGAAAATGGGTGGGTGAGAGGGAGGCAGGGAGGAACCGGCCTCATCTGAAAAGTGCCTGAGGGCTAGCAGCAACTGGGAGAGAGTTGTGATCAAGGGCAGCCAATGAGAGAGAGGCGTGGTCAAGGACAGCCAATGGGAGAGAGGTGTGGTCAAGGGTAGCCAATGGGAGAGAGGCGTGGTCAAGGGCAGCCACTGGGAGAGAGGTGTGGTCAAGAGCAGCCAATGGTAGAGATGAGTGATTAAGGACAGCCAATGGGAGAGAGGCATGGCCAAGGACAGCCAATGGGAGACAGGAGTGGTCAAGGGCAGCCAATGGGAGAGAGTAGTAGTCAGGGATACACATTCCTTCCAGGGCAGCCAAGGAGACTTCAACAGAAAATGTCAATGCTCGATTTCCTAGCAGCCCAGCCTACCTGGAATGTATTTTAGTTTTACACTGTTGAATGAATTATCCCATCTGTCGCCTCACACCGGCAAAGCTTCGCATGAAGAGTCAGTGAGCACCATCTACGCACATTTTGATAGGTATGAGGACTTCCGTAAGGAAGCGTACTAAAATATCAAGGGTAATTATGTTTTAGTGAGAAATTCATGAGTAAGTCTCAGTTTTTCTTTACCTCTGTCACGTTGCCACACACACCCACATTTACTATAGGGAAAAGACTGATGTTTATTTATTTATTTATTTTTTCAAATCAAGCAACCTGCCTCTTTTTCCTGGTGTATGGCTTCCAACAGAAGGGACTTTGTGTGCTGTACTGTGGTCTACAAGAAAGGGTGAACTGCTGCTGAGCTTGGGGGTCCATAGGTTGGCATAGAAACCTAGGAAACTGCACAGAGGAATGCCTGGTTGCTCTCCACCCTCGAGACCTTCCAGAGGTTTCACTGTTCTGTGGATTCACTAAGAAAAGCTCTTTAGGGCCCATAGAGATGGCTTAACTGGCTTCTCTTCCAAAGGACCCACCCAGGTTTGGTTTCTAGCACCCACATGGCAGTTCCCAACTGTCTGTAACTCCAGTCCTAACTCCAGCCTAAACCCTCTTCTGCCTTCCATAGGACCAGGCATACATGTAGTGCACAGACATAGACGCAGGCAAAACATCCATACCCAGGAAGTAAGTAAATAACTAAAATGTCCTTTACACTGGACAAAGTGACACACCTTTGCCATCTCTGCACTCTAAGAGTAGAGACAGGGGTTGCAAGTTTAGGGCTAGCCTAGGCTAACTAATGAGACTTTGTCTTTAAAAGCAAAAGAAAAGATGAGGAAAGTAGGTCATGTACAAGAGCGCAGGGTGAGGTAAGTGTCTGGGTAGCACACAGAGCCCGTCTCCATAGTTACAAATGGTCTTCGACTAGCAGATCAGTCAATACTGAGGTTGTCATCCCCCAGAGGTTTGGGGCTTACTGTAGACCACAGCCACTCTGGGGCCTGGTCACTCTTGGATTCTTTAGCCTATTGATATTCTATTCTCAAACAGGCTATTGGATCATATGCAGCAATGTGATGATGTAATGTGTAATAACGGAAAGCCCCTGTGATCCCTCAAAGACCATCCGGAGTCCACCGCTCCTGTGATCCCTCAAAGACCATCCAGAGTCCACCGACCGAGGTTTCTAGGGCCCTAAGGACTGCACAGCCCCTGCTAACAGGGAAGGAGCTAGCACTGTTTTTCACTCTGGTCCTTATTTTTGCTCCCTGTACCTAATTACAGTCACGTTGCCAGTGTCATCGGTTAAGAGTTAGGGACTTTCAAAGGGGATAGGCCATATGAACTCTGCCTGCTGTGGTCTGAATATCAAATGTTCCCCACAGGCTTGCTTTACCTTTGGATGTTGGTCACTGGGCTTGAGGCCTACAACCCTACCCCATTTTCTGTCAGTTTTCTGCTTCCCAATTCTGCTGAGGTGTGGCAGAGGCCAGGGATCCCTCTCCAGTGGGCTACTTGCTACCTACCATCTTCCCTGCCACGGTGACCCATGTCCCCCAAAGCCACCAGCCAGAAAACTCTTCCTCTTCAAGGTGTTACCTAGAATTATTCGATCACTGTGATGACAAAAGTGACCACGGTGCCCCTTAAGGTACTGGATGCTCCTAGCAGAGCCAGAAGTGCCCCCACAGGTCTATAGAGTGGAGTTGTATCTGCCCTCCTAGGAGAGCCAGAAGTTCTTCATATCCCACAGGTCCATACAGTAGAGTTGTACCATACCTTCTCTGTTCAGTGGTGGGAGGACCCACCTCTCATTCACCCCCTTTTGGGATGTAGCTTTCACCAGACACCCAATGCCCATCTTAGATTCCTCCCTGCACAACTGTGAGCAATGTCTGGTCTTTATAAGTAGTCCCAGGATCCAGGACTCTATTGTAAGAGCACAAACTAGGCACCATCACCCGCCATTGCTGTAGACTCACTGGGACAGGGTACCGTGCTTCCCTACATTGTCTTTCTCTGTCATCCATGTCTGAACTATGGACTTAGTAATCCATCATGTGGTGAGCCTACATCAAACTCCACACATGTCCGGGGCAGGAGCATGGCTCATCGGTGTGGATCTGTGGCAGATGTAGCACCAGGGCTGAGCTTCCCTCAGTGTGGCTATCGCTTAAGCAGATAGGACAGGAGTTCCCACGAGTTCCCACAATCCCCATCTGCCTTCCTGCGTCCTAGAACACACACAGACCATTACCACTTCTGTGCATCCCTTGTTCAAAACTTGTACAAGTTGAATAAAACTAAAGAGGATGGGCTTTATGACTTCTGGTGTGGAATGGGAGTTGCAGCTAACTCGAGACACTTTGCGTATGTTCCCAAAGCCGCCTGGCAGGTGCAGATTGCTGAATAACTCCAAATATGGCTCCCATAAACCTGCTATTCATTTAGATATACAGTATGTGTTTGTGTTTCCAATCAGATAAATGCCATTGGATGAATTAAGATCAAGGCTTCCTCTTGACAAGTTTTTCGTTACTTTATGGCCAATTTCTCTCTGATGAAACTGGAATAGAACCTTCTCTCTCCTCAGATGTCGTTAACAAAGGTGATTTCAAAGAACGGTAATTGTTCTCTCTCTAGCTAAATGGGAAACGAGAGGAAGGAAAGCCACCCTTTTCTCTATGAAAAGCCTGTGCCTGGTAAGTCTGCCCACCCCACAGAGAAGCGAAACACCATAAAAGTCCCCAGAGTCCCTTCACTCCAGGTCCCACTGATTCTGCTGCAGGAGGGGAGCTCAGTTCTCATTGTCACCAGCACACATCACGCTGTCTCTGCAGACAGCCCACTTCAGCCTTAACCATAACATCGTGACTTCCTGCTTTGCTCAAGTCAGCATGTGGCACGAAGAGACACAGAAAGGTTCAAACTTAGACAAAGTTGAGCTGCCATCTGGGCTCATCTGAGACTCTTTCGGCAGCCATTGAGAGGCAGTCTTGAACCACGAACCTTCTGCACTTGAAGAAGCTGTATTCCCACTGTCTGAGCATTCCAGGTGGCAAGCTTAGAATCTTCACGCAGGCAAAAACCCTAGCTGTCTTGATCCCCTGGCTGCCAACCTGACCGACGTCATAGCGATGCCACCTCACACCATAGCACTAGCCTGCTGCTGTGAGCAGCAGATTCTCTTCCCCGTAACCAAGGGCTACTCTGATCACACTATACCAATGCCAGAACGACCCAGCTGACACACACATCTGAGGTAGCTGCTTCTCAACCTCACGGTGTTTCCGGGATAAATCCAAGCTCTGCAGCGTGTTCAATGTTCTATCCAAACCTCCACAGTCACGTGATATCTGTTTCTCTGCCTTTCCCTGTGAATGTGAGTTTCAAGAGTTGGCGGTCATGCTTTATCTCTTGTTTGTTGCCTCCTGGTCCCAACACACAATGTTAGGTACAAGGTAAGCACATGCATATAGCAGACTAAGGAATGAATGCATATTGTGTAACATCTCAGCAGGCTAACTTAAACTTAAAAGTTAAGTAGCTCACTACTAAAGAGCTTAAACACATCCTTTTGCTTCAACATCTGGTCTACCATTTGGAAGGTCTGTGTTTTCAAAAGACTCAGAAATTAAGGGCTGGGTATATACAGTCTTTCTTCCCCCATTTATCATTTTTGTCCATTCTTATGATTAATGAGTCTATTAGCCAGGTTTATTCAAATATAACATAATCAAATGCGGTATGGTCACAGCTAGACTCAACAAGGATTTACTGAGATTTGATACTTACAAAACACAATATGACTAAATTATGTTTAAGAAGGCAGGTGGACAAGACTAGGAGATAGTTGAAGAAAACCAATGGAAATACTATGTGACAAAAGATGTGCACAGCTACAAAGAATAGCTTGGCACTTGCTAGGTTATATTGCTAATACAGCCAAGCATAGTAGAGTAGCATGTCCGTCAGCAATGAAGTACATTCACAGGGCTGGCCCATAGGTTCATGTGACCAGGACACTGTCTTGTTTGCATAAACACTCTGTGTGCCAAACAACAGAATTCTTAGGGTCAAGTGCTGTTGATTACACTGACTTCTCCACTGGACAGGGCCTGGGTGTGTGGTCTCATTCCCCTTCCTCTCTAATACTGACTACATAGTAGGTGCTCATCGTATATGAGATGAGGTGACTGATATGGACAGTCTAAAGGAATGTCTTTCCTCCTTTGCATGCAGGTTTCTGGGGGAACTTTAGAGAGAAAGCCTTGGTCTGGGTCTTAACGAATATTTAAATCTCTGGCAAACTGAAAGAACAATATTTCTTCCTAAGAAGATGCGTTTTCATTTTAAATATGTGCATGTGCCTGGCGGCAGTATGTGTTCATGTGCATCTGAGTGCAGTTGCCCACAGAGACAGGAAGACGGTGTCATAGCCTCTGGAGCTGCTGTGAGTCGCCTGTGTGGATGTGGAGGACTGAGCTTGAGTCCCCTGCAAGAGCAGTGCCCGCTTTTCACTTGTGAGTCATCTCCTGCCCATGGAAGGGTCGTTTCTGCAGAAGGAACAGCAGATGCGGGTAGGTGAGTAAGCTGTGCTCCCAGAGTGTGTGGAGAGCCTGAGCTCAGGGGAGCTGCAGGGGTTGGGGCTGGAGAAGTAGGTCATGTGGCCCCTGCTGGTCTTCCTAAGGGGTGTGAGCAAGATGCTCTAAGAAATGGGCAGGCACTGGAATGGAAGCTTATGGCAGGGACCATAAGCCAATCTGTAAGTAGAAATGCAATAACACAGTTCCGTCAGTTGAGATGTCCCACATGTGCAATTAATTTTCAGAATATGCTTCTTATAAGGAATAATTGTTTAACTCTGCACTTCAGACTGAGAACTCTCAGCATCTGTGTGCTTCTCAGACACCGCAGATAACTCCATAGCCACAAAGACAGAAAATAATAATAACGAAGTTTCCTTTCCATTCTGAGCTGCAAAGACTGTCAAGGTTAATTTTCTCCCTCATAGTTTTTCACAGGTTTCTTGTCTGCCTGGAGTAATTCAGAGTAGGCGTTCCATCTCAGAGGTCAGGATAGGCTATGGGATTTGCAAAATGACAGTTCTTCAAACTCTTGGTTGGCTGGGTCTCTAGACGACGCCCTCTTCCCTATTGGGGAAAAGGTTAATTTCACTGATTGAGTGGTCAGGCTGTAGCATTTCTGCATGTCATTAACTACTATACTCCCTTTGGCCTGATTACTTTGTGTGTCGGCTAGTTATTGTCAACTGTACACAAACCTAAAAAATGAAGAGAGGGGACCCCAACTGAGAAATTCCTGATGTGTGTGGGGGCGGGGCTGCATTTTCTTCATTAATGACTGATGTGGGTGGGCCCAGATCACTGTAGGCAGTGCCACTCTGGGGCAGGTGCCCTGGGGTATATAAGACAGCAATTGGAGTGAGCTGTGCAGACTAAGCCAGTCAGTGGCACTCTGCCATAGCTTTTCCTTCTGTGACTGCCTGACTTCCCTCAGTGACTGCCAGGGATCAGGACCATGGAAGCCAAATTAACCCTTTCAGTGTTTTATCACAGCAACAGGAAGATAACAAGGACAGGAACTTTTATCAGTGAGTGTGGTGGACATGACCATGATGCTTTGGGAATGATTGTG
This sequence comes from Mus pahari, assembly GCF_900095145.1. NCBI lineage: Eukaryota > Metazoa > Chordata > Mammalia > Rodentia > Muridae > Mus > Mus pahari. The sequence continues at coordinate 140,135,772 of NC_034593.1, forward strand.
GCACGCTTATAATATTGGGCTAGGAAAGACAGTGAGTGTTCAGAGCTTAAGGGGCGACTGTTCTGTTCGAGCAGAACTGATAAAAGTGTTCCGAGAAATGCAGGTGATGGACGGAGGCCTGGCTTGTGAAGTAATGATGGAAGTAATGTCTTATTAATCATGGCTCTGTGTGTGTGTGTGTGTGTGTGTGTGTGTACGCATGCCTGGGTACATGCATGCCTGTGTAGGTGCATGTTTGTGTGTGATGTGTGTATGAGTGTGAGTATGCGTGTATAATGTGTGTATGAGTATGTTATGATTGTGTGAGTGTGATGTGTGTGTGTGGTATGTGTATGAGCATGTGTGTGGTGTATATGTGATATGTGTATGAGTGTGAGCATGTGTGTGTATGTGATATATGTGTGCTATGTGTGTAATGTGTATATGAGTGTGATGTGTATATGAACACATGTGTGTATGAATGTATGATATATATATGTGATATATGTATGTGTGTGATGTATATTGTGTGATGTGTGTATGAGTATGTGACATGGTGTTATGTCTATGAGTGTGAGCATGTATGTGTGTGAAGTGATGTGTGTGACTGTGAAATGTGTGTGACTGTAATTTGTGAGTGTGAGCATGTGTATGTGTGTGACTGTGATGTGTGTTTGAGTGTGAGCCTTTGTGTGTGTGACTATGATGTGTGTTTGAGTGTGAGCATGTGTTCAGCACAGTGCACATAGGAAGTCAGAGATGAGCTTTTAGGAACCCTCTGTCTACCTTTCTACCTTGTTTTGGAGGCAGGATCTCTCTGTTGTTTTTGTCTCTGCATGCATATGCCAGGCTGACTGGCCCCAGGACTTTCTGCGTAATTCTCCTGTCTTCTCCCCTTGTTTCCTGTAGACTGATGGAATTAGAGATGCATGATACAGGGTTGTATGTGGTTTGGGGGGGACCAGTTTTAGGTCTTCCGGCTGTGCTGCAAGCAGGCAGTTTTTACCCATGAGCCCCTCCCCAGTTTGCCTCAGTGACTTTTAACAGCCAACTTTACTGAGCTGCAAATTGTTCCAATTACATCAGTGCCATGTGTTCTGTGCCCCCTTTAGAGTAGCTGTGGCAAGCCCAGTCATTGGTAGAAGACTCTTTTCAACTATCTGGAGGCATATTCTCATATTCATTTCAGAATAATGAGATCTTTAAATATTTATTTCTTTCCAATAACTGGGTAGGCCTAGGCTCTTCATTTTAATAAATTCTGTCCAAATAATGGCGAGTCACTGCTTAGAAGATATTGGCCCTGAATCCCCTCATGATAATGAAGCTCACATCAGGTTCACATTTTATCCCCAGCTGCCACTAGCTGTGACCTTGGGCAAATCACACAACTACTCAGGAATGCCTTTTGATAATTATTTTAAAGTTGCCTGCGTAACTCAAAAATTCTGCATATGTCTTAAGAGACCTGATTAGTATAAGATGGTAGAAGAGAATTAACCACAGAACTGGGGCAGAAAGAAACTAATATTTATGACATGAAACTAGTCCTCTTCAGTAACCCCAAATGGTCACGCACTCTTGACAGAGGCTTATGTTAGAAGAAATTAAAAGTATTTATATAGACAGTATCTATTTGACAAATATTTATTAAAGAGCCAACATTATGTTAAAACGGAGAAATATAATGACAGGCACAAAGAAAACATTGCAGTTTCTGAAAGCCAGATGCCTAGCTGGGAGGCAGACGATTTTAGACAAGGAACAACAGCAAGCCAGAGTAACTATTTCTGCGAGACTCCAGCTATAGAGACAAAACATGTAGCCCAGATCTAACCTGGGCTACATGGCAGGGAAGACCTGCCTGTGGGTGGGCTGTCGAACCCAGGAACATACATCCTGTAGTTTTATCTGGGAAATTATATTGATTGGAACACACTTTAGTAAAAGTATCTGTTTGCCCTATGATGGCCTAAACACTTAAGACAGAAGCAGTATGTCACAGAGAATCCGAGCACGGTATATAAATGTCCTCATTGCCATATTCTATCAATCGCCTAACTATAAGTTCACTGTTACGTAAGAGATAATCATTTATTGTCTCTCTAAGCTTACAAATATGCACATTTGCTGGAAGAGTGCATGGTATGAAACGTGTTGACCAACACCTGTCTCCCCTTTCCGCTCCTTGAATGGACATCTTTGCAGGACAGGAATCACATCAGCAGCTGCCTGGCCCAAGGGTTAGTATAGACATGAACCTATCTAACAGGTGTCACATTTTCACGGCAAATCTGATTGCGAGTGTTGTCTGCTGGCCAGTGCAATCACATCTATACTCACCAAAGTACAGGGTTTAACTTCGATATGACGCTAAGTGCATGCCTGGTACAGAGGTAGCGAAGCCACTCTGGAGACTGTGTGTCTCACCGCAGGACAATCATAAAGAAACTTAACATGGATGTAGAAATCAATCCTCTTTGCAATTTTTTGATGCCCACGTTGTTTGCTGACATAGCATGCACCCACCCCAATTAAAAACACAACGGTAATTGGAGGCTTCATATGCGCCAGCTGTAACGACATGTTTAGTTTCTCGTAGGAGCAAGTGCACGGGAGGCCTTCTTGGAGTCAGTACTCCCAGGCTGACTCACTCAGCCCTGGCTGTATTACTTAAGTAATCCTTCTCCATTGTCTTTCCTCTCCAAGGAGATCAAAGGCCCTTTGAGGGTAGGGACTGTGTTCTTCCATCAGAATGCCAGTTCTGAAACTGTTAGACCTTCAGTGAGCATTTGCTAATGGCTGCAGTGAGTTCCAAACATTCAGAGTGAGCTGGCTACAGGACAAGTCGCTGTGATGCTCCAAACAGCAGTTCCCAACCTTTAATGTGTTCATGAGTCACACGGAAGCTTGCTCAGTACGTTCCCACATCTCCTTTCCAATGGTTCTTGTGTTTTTAGTCTTACTTTTTTTTCTTCTCTGTGAATATACTAGCAGTTGCTACTGTTTTTTTTTGTTTTTGTTTTTTGTTTTTTTTTCTTGCAAAACAAATTTAGGAAAAGAAGACCTGCAAGGGCCTTTTGACCCCACGAATGTTTCCTGTGGGAAAGAACTGAGGTAAGGTGGGTTCAGCTCTGCCCCTGCCCCTGCCCCACATCCTAATTTCTTTCAATTCACTAACCAGTGCCAAGCTCTGCTGTGTCCAGCTCCTGAAACTGCATTCATTGGTTAAGACATGCCAAGACTTTATTGCCACAATTCTGGATTCTAGTTCGAGAGCAATAGACAAGTTTAATTTTATTTTAGATATTATGGGATACAAGGAAAGAAAAACTAAGCTAATGTGACTGATAGTGGCCACTGGGTAGGGGACAGCATGTGTCTCATTAAAAGATGACATGTAACCCTAGGGTTCTGTGACAAGAAAGACCTTGGGGAAGAGTTTCCCATGGAGAAGAGAGTAGGAAGGCTTTGAAGTAAAAAACTTCAGAGGGAGCAGGCTAAAGTCACTCACCAAGGACATTAAGTCAGAGGGGTACAAAAGTCCTACCTGTCACAGCAGTTTGGGGGGGGGATGTCAGTATTTTAATCATTGTTATAATTATTGTCATACGAACATTTCTCTAGTTAAAAGTAGCCTCCTTGTTGAAACTACTACGTATTTTTAAAATTTGCATTTATTTGTGTGTGTATGTGTGTGTGCACATGTGTGGGGTGTGGGTGTGCATGTGGGAGGGTAGAGGACGGCTTGTGGGAATCAGTTCTCTCCTTTTCCTCATGGGACCTGCGGATGGAACTCAGGCCATGTGAGCAGGTGCCTTGACCTGTGGAGCCATCCCACCAGCACACATTGTTGAAACTGTCTCAGAAGCTGGTTGACCCCACGGCTCCTTTGACTTTGTAATCTCATCAGCGTTGGCAGATTTCACGTGCCAATAAACGAGCACAGAAAGCTAACTCTGAGCTTCCTGGACACTGAAACGATTTATCACTGATTGGATTACCCAAATGTCATCAAATAGAGCTTAATAAATGGTGTCAACTTGTCGCTAGGAATTTATAGACTTTCTAAAGAGGGATCCTTTGCCCACAACTCTGAAATAAGTTATGTGACAGATTTTAGTCTGATTAGTTATCAGCTGCTGAACTGACTTGTCCATCTTTCCAAGGGATATCTACATATTGATAGTAGCAGCACGATCACCAAAAAGTATCAAATAACCAAGTGCCCAAGGAAGGAAAGAACAAGGGACAAACTTGCAGTTGGCACGTGCCGCACCATCCCTGGAGGCGGAAAGAGAGCTCCACCATCTCAGCTCCAGCTGTCACTCATTGGCCTTTCCTTAGCCTCTGCAGAAAAGGGCAGGCTGGTGACAGGTGGGCCTTTTGTGATAAGGGCCTGTGCCCTGGAAATGGGAATCAGCTCAGTTGTAATTCACAAGCTCTACCAGATGGAAAATGACTTTATCTACCTAGAAAGATCTGGACTAGAAACGGAATTGAGTTCTCTGTCTCCTTTCTCGGTGCTGGAAGATTCGGGTCTTTCCTCTGACAGCTGCTTGATTGAGTGTGGAGAGAGAGAGGGTGGGAAGAGACAGAGAGACAGACAGACAGACAGACAAAGATATGGACATAGACAAAGGGATAGAGACAAGCATGTGTGGATGTTTCTTTATGTCTGTGTGTCCCTGTATTTCGTTTGGTTATATTATGGTAGAATAATAAATAAGGGAGTTTCCCAAGGATATGAAAAATTGGTTTCTTCTCTTGTACCTGGCCAGTCTGGTTAGACATGGACAGCTTCCAAAACTGACAACCTGAGAGTAATCTCTGAATACAGATGCAGGGGCTGCTGTGATGAACACCCAGCAAGGTGCACATGAGTTAGATGGGGAAGAGATTGGGAAAGAGAGCAGCATAACTCAACAGAAAATCGGCCTCTTCATGACCACGAGCATGCCTGAGTGGTCTTTGTGTACTAATGCAGGATTATCTTCCTTACCATCTTGTCTATGAATGATGGGCAGGGCCTATGACCAGGCAAAGGGATATCGTAAGGTTAACATGCACCGGCTTGACTCCGCCTATCATTTAACAAAAACACACAGTGATTTAATCTCAGCAGTAATTTAGTTCACAGCCCTGGGTGACAAGAATATCAGGGCAGACAGCCTGTACTCTGCAAAAGTCAGGTGCAGGGGGATTAGGGCCACCTGTTGAATTTAATCTTGGAATCAGCTAATGCTAATTCCACCATGTAGCTAAACATAAATACTACATCTTTATCAGTCCTGGGAACCTGGAGCTGTGGAGATGTGAACTGTTTCCTACACAGTACCTGTATCTGGAGTATCTCTAACTCTCCCCAGTCTCCGGGAGTCAACAGCAAATCTGACATCTGTTGGAATTCTGGTTCAGTGTGCAGGAGCCTATGGTCTTGTGGTCATTGTGCTCAGTGTATCTGTGATTTTCCTGAGGCCTGACGTGAGATCGAAGAGAAAAAAATTCAGTCCCGAGTGTCCTGTGGCAGAACAGGAGAGCTCTCCTTCCTGACTCTGTTCTGTGTTAGCCGAAGAAAAGGTTTTCTTTAGCAACATCCTAACAAATTACTTCAGTCACAGCCTTCTCACAGCCTTGCCTGATGGAGGCTGTGAAAGATCTGGAGCAAAACTAAATCCAAGAAGAGCTCCTAGGTGTTTGTACAGGACGTGCACCTCAGGTGGCCATGTGGGATGGGAGCCCCGCCCACTTGGCAGGCCAGAGCTGCAGGAGCAGTAAGGAGGCCTGTGGAAGCCCCTTTGAGCATGTCTGCATTAGCTCCTTGGGACAAAGGGACATGTCCCCTAGTGCCTGGGGTTTGTGCAAATCCCTTTGCTTGGTCTCAGTTTACAGCCTTGGAGTTGAACTTGTGAGGTGGATTCCCCCCTCTTCCTTCCTCCTCTCTTCCTTCTTTCCTCATTCCCCCTCTCTTCATTCCTTGCGTTTCTGTCTTCCTTCTGCCCTTTCTTTCCTCCCTTCATATATCCTTCCTTTCATCCTTCTTTCATTTCTTCCCTTTCCCTTCTTCTGCCTTTCCCCTCTTCTTCTTTCCTTCCTCCTTCTTTCCTTACTTCTTCCCGCCTCCTTTCCTTCCTCCCTCTTACCTTCTTTCCTTTCCTTCCCTTATTTCCTTCATCTCTGTTCTCCTCCCTTCCATCTTTCTTCACTCCCTTCTCCTTTCTGCTCTTTCTTTCTTTCCTCCCTCCCTTCCCTTCTTCATTCTTCACTTCCTCCCCCTCCTCTTTGTCTTCCTTCTGTCTCTTTTCCTGCTCCTCCCTCTCCTGCTTCTTTTGGACTTTGACAGAAGATACCTCTATGTAACTTAGACTGACTTCAAACTTGCCATTCCCCTGCCTCACACTCCAATTGTGTTGGGGTAGAAGATGTGAGCATACCACCTGGGAGATGTTTTCTAGGGATGAACTGGATTGATGTCAGTAATCATGGGCCAAGAAGACTCCCCCACCACGGCACTTGCAGCTTCCCTTTCCACGGCAGAGTACTTCCATCTACAGGCACCGTTACACACAGAAAGGCTGCTGTTTGTCCCGATCACACAACTCTCTGATACACTGAACTTGTCATCAGCACACCTGTTTACATAAGCATTTTTAAGAGATGACTCTTAAACTCAGTCCTTCTATTTGGGAACAATTGACCACTAGGCTATGGAAGGAACAAAGTATCTGGGATATCTTCTCATATCCACCAGAACTTGCAAGGCATTGACCTTTTGACATTTTTTATTCACAAATACTTCCAGATTTTGAGGTGGGTCCCCACTAAACCACGAGTGTGAAAATCCAGCACGGCACTCTGTTCATCTCATGCCAGTGACCCACACAGAACACCATCCCCATCCCCAGACAGACACCAGGACTCAACTTCCTCATGGCCACAGCCCTTATCAGCAGCTTGCACATGCAGACCCCACGCATTAATCAATCAACAACCAAGAGGGCAAACAGAAGCTGTGACTGTTAGGCCTGGCCTCTGGCCTCCACAGCCCACTCCACAGGGCTTCCTCCTCAGAGCGCCTCCTCCTGCCCACCTCTCCGAAGTCTCTCTAGTACAACTTCCACATTTTCAAAGAAATATCCCTTGCTTCTTCCGGAGACTGTGAGCCCCCTCCTGGGTGAGCCCTGCAGCGCTGTGTGTGCTAGTGCCCACGGCACACGTCTGTCTATCAGTGAACCTTGTTACATGTCTCAGGACATGCCCTGTTTTCCTCAGGCATTCAAGGATGGGAAAGCTGAGACCGTGCAATCCCTTTGGCATCTCCCATCTTTAGCATTCTATACAGCACAGGTGAGTCGAAATATTTTGATTGTCACTTAAAGTCTGACTTACTCATGTGTGACAAGAGCTATCATCTCACACAGAAGGAACATCTGCAAATACTGCTGTTGGTTCACATTCATAAAATGCAGTAAGATACAAAGTAAAAGAGCTGAGAGGTTTCAAGCCATCTTCTAGACAGGGAGGGAAAGTGTGTTTTAATAAAAACACTCTGGCAATTTCAAATAATCAGAGATGCATTTAAATTGTATTAAAACATCTTTGGAATCAGGAAACTTGATTAGGTTTTCCCAGAGGCTTCCTATGCCGAAACCAGAGATTTATTTATTAGTCTAAGGAAGGGAGGTTCAATTTAAATTAAAAAAAAAAAAAACAGCTTATTAATTATTAGCCAAGCCATGCAGTTGCTTCCTGGGAGGCAAAGGAAAACAGGCTTTTAAGCCAATGGGAGCTGAGTGTGTTTCCAGCCCTCCATGCCTGCCAGAGCTGGGCTCCCCAGGGACTGGGGCCTTTCAGCCCAGAGCAGTCCCCAGCAGAGATCACAGGAGAACCTGTGGAACCGAGGCTCTCTCTTCTCTCCTCTGGCAGTGTAGGAGGAACCTTGGGGCCAGTTCCTGCACCATTCTGGTTTCCTCCTACTCCGCACCTCCCCCCACCCCCCAACCCCGCGGGGCTTGGCTGGAAAATACTAGGCTCCAGAAACTGAACATCCATCTGCAGCTGCTACTACTGGGTGTCCGGATCCTAGACCAGGACCGTTGAGGTTCGGGATCCACTCACATCATTCCTATTCCCTGATAAACTTTGCATCCTTCTTGGAATATAAAGTCACAACTAGCATGCAACCCTTCCTGCCCTAACTGGTGTACCACCTTCCTGCTCCCCAAACTAACAGCTGCTCCCGCCGCCGCTCACTGCCCCAGGAAGGAGGAAGGGTCAGGGGTACAGAGTGCCTAGGCCGAGCGGCGGTGGGAAGAACGACGCACAAGCTGTCACCTTGTGGTCTGCTACACCGAGGTATCCTTCCAGCTGCCGGGGTCCTGCGGGGGCGGTTCTACGTGGCTGGGGACTGCTCTCCACAAGCTGCGTGCTGCCAGTCGCGGTTGCCTGCTGCTGCTGCTGCTGCTGCTGCTGCTGCTGCTGCTGCTGCTGCTGCTGCTGGGGCCGCTCCTTCTGGCTGCCGAGGCTGCTGTACACGAGCAACAAGCTGGTGCACATGGTAGTGAGCACTAAACACACTGCCAGACCATGGCGCTGCAGGCGGGCGGGCGAGAGAGAGAGCAGAAGACAGTGGCTGAGGGTGCACCAGGGAAGCTTGCGCTCCGTATTGGCACCAAGCACAAGTCCGGAGCATTCGCCCCAGCCTTCCCAGCAGCTAGAGAGCAGAGGTGACACGGTCTTGCGCACCCGTCAGGGATGCTCCTGCATCGCTGCTCACAGCCCGCGTCTCACAGTGGAGGGCAGGTGGCGCGCGGTGACCAGTGCAAGGGTGAGCGCGTCCGCCCAGGGTACTTTGGGAAGGAGGATCTAGTCTCCACCTAAGCTGCTGGGATTCCAGCCCTCCGAACACCCTCTCTTCTGCCCCCCCCCCGAGGCTTCCTGCAGAGATCCCCGCTAAGTTTGAAATCCGACAAGAAAACCAAGAAAGTCAATGATGGTGCTTCCTCCCCGCCCCTCTGAGTTTGTGCCCAGCGGTCACAGTGGGACACCCTCCATCCCTGAAGAGGTCAGCCTGCTCCTCTGCTCTCCAATCGCCCCTTGGATCACTCGCTAAAGATCTAGGAGCCCATGCATCCCTAGTGCCCATCCCGGGTTCCAAGCAAGGTAGAAAGTTGTCACCAATGACAGGTGACCTCTTGGCACAGGGATAGGTACCCCGAGAGGCTTCCCCAATGGTCCAGGAGACCCAGAATCCCAGGGGTCTTTGCCTCTGCTTGGCGGAGTTGGAACAACAGACTCACCATCAGGGTCTTCATTTTGGGCTCCTCTTTTGTGCGGAATTCTCAGGCAAGCGCGTCCGGAGCCACTTTTTCTTGGAGGTTGTCCATGGTAGGTGATGGGGCGGAGGCTGCTCAGATGCTCACCTGGCAGTGACAGGGGCTGAGAGGGAGCAGGAGCCGCGGGACCGGGAAGCGCTGCTGTTGCAGAGATTAGAGGAGAATTAAAACTGAGCCGGACCCTCCGAGTCTCAGCGATCCACACACTGCCGCCTGCCGCCGCCTGCTGGGTCCTAGAGTCCTCTGCAGTCCCCCTCCCAACCCCCAAACCATCTTTTCAGTGAAGTGGGATTTCTGGGGCAAGACAGTTACTGTAAAGGTGCACCCATTCCTTAGGTTGAAGATTTATTATCTTTTAATGGGGCTATCAAATTAAAAGGACGCAGAACCCAGTTTGATCCTGAACACCATAGCCATTTGAAAATTTACTAAATTTTCAGGTTTGTGATTTTAATAAAAAAGCAAGTTAACCTCCCAAATGTCAATAGATCTATTTAAATTTGCATTTGTGTTTACAGCCTGGCAAATGCTATCATGGGATTGCTTTGCTTAAAAATTACGTCGCTGTAACAATTTCTAGTTGTTTTCAAATGTCCTTTCCCTCCCTAATTTTGCTTTGACAAATCATTAGTCTCCTGCTTCCTTTGGACCGTACCCTTTCATGCAAATGACTTCATTCATCATTTGCTTCCACGAACACAATTTATATTTCTACTCAACCTTCGAAGTCCCTGGTGCTCATTTAAATGATTTTAAAGTTTTTGAAACACTTGGTGCATCCTATTCATGTGATTAACCAGGAACTGTAGAGTCTTCCTAATGTCAGTGAAGAAATATTAGCTGTTGAAGATAAAAAATGATCTTGCATCCTAAGAACCTGAAGGCTGTGATTCGTCCCTCCTGCTGTCTGGTGCACTGATGGCGTCTACTTTCACAAAATGGACCTGGATTCAAGTTAAAAGCTGGATCATTGTTCAGTGCTGAGGAGTTCAGATCAGTAGCCTGTTCTAAGTATGCTCTCGTCCCTACATCGAATCAGAGCAAGCATTTGTTAAACCTCTAATTTAGCTGAAAACATATTTCAGCCATGTGACATTATTCAGTGAACATAGTAGTCTTAATGTCTCTCTTAACAGTGTACCTGTAGCTGTGTGTGGTTGAAGATCACATTAAGAATGATCAGCAGGCTACCTGAACCATGGTCAGGCACAGTGAGAGCCATTGCAACTCCCCCTTTAATCTTCTCTAATCTACCACTGGATGGATGGCACAATGGGGACTATTTTTAACTTATGAGGCCCACATCCAAACTCTATTAACAAAGTTAAAATTATTGGTTCAGTAATGAACATCCAGGAGACAGAAGCACACACCATGGAGCCTTTCGAGGAAAACACAAAAATTGGAAGTGCTATCCGATACTGCCAGCAGTGCAGTTAGCTATTTATTCAATGTGTGCTGTGGGCATGAATAGTGCCCGTTGTCTGGACAGGCAAGGCAGCAGGCAGAGGAGAATCTTATCGGGTCTTGGCAATCCTTTATTGTATGGCTGCACTTGACACTCAAATTAATGAAACAAAGGACCAACTTGATGAATCATTGCAAGCAGATTATCTGTGTTTCTCCAACACGGCTTTCGAGATGCAGCCAGACGAAGCCCCTGCCTTCCTCAGATTGTTCTCCTCCGTCTAGCAAGCTGCCCAGCGACCGATAAAACACTCCTCATATATTCTGCGCTGCCAAAGAGAGACATCGTATTTATGACTTAAGCTCATGGCGGCACGTTGGACATCTGTTACACGGTGTGTCTGACCAGACTCATTAAGCTTATGATTTTTCCCTCCTCCTGGGATGGCAGTTAGCTGGTCACAAAATTACTTTCAAAATGAGCACATTTAAATTTTTAGTTCTGAGCTTGATTGAAAGAACTTTAAGGTACCTGGCTTTCTGATATTTGATTAGGATGGTAAGACTCTTGGAGGGATTCTGGCCTGGGAGTCAAAAGGACAAGGTAGGACCAGAGAAGGGTGGGGGAGATAAGGAATGGGGGTCATTTCAACTTGACAATTATGTGGTAGTCGCCTGTCACTTGATAGTTCTGTTTAGGTAACTTGGTGGTGGGAGAGAGAACTAAGCATAAAAGTTTTCCTCGAAGGACTCAGAACTCTCTCTCTGTCTCTCTCTTTGTCTCTCTGTCTCTCTCTTTGTCTCTCTGTATCTCTGTCTGTATCTCTGTCTCTGTCTCTGTCTCTGTCTCTCTCTCTCTCTCTCTCTCTCTCTCTTTATCTGGGTGTGTGTATAATGAACTTAATGAACAGACAATGGAGGAGTTCTATAGATTCAATATATGTTAACAAGTATCTACTTTGCTCTTTACCGTGTGCCAGGTACTGGGGTCTGGGTTTGCTGTACCGAGGGAAGAGCAGTCAATATTCAGGTGTGAACTTGTAGGTGCAGAAGAGGGAGTGTTCAATGTACAGGTTTATTTCTTAGCTTTGCCTCCGGCTTCACTAGGGATCTGAGGGGTGTGCTTCCCATGGCAACCCTTGGGTTGCACGGACAATGGATCTCTGTGTCCGAGGTTAGCCTAGTCTGCATGTCAAGTCAAGACTACACAGTGAGACCCTATCTTAAAAAAACACAAATCCAAGAGGTTTGAGATTTCAAGGGTAACCATCTGCATCTACGTACCTTTATGCAAACCTTTCAGTTACTGATCTGAATAGCCAGAGTGAACGTAAAATAGGCAAATTCATAAGTATTTCATGGGCTTTGGGGAGAGAAGACAGGTAGACAAGTCAGCAAAGATTTCTGGTTTGGGTAGCTTGTACAGTTCAGTCCAGAGTGGACAAGTCACAATTTGCCTCTCAAACCCAGGTAGCTGAGACAAATTTCTCACCATTTAAAACATTGCCACATTTCTGCCTTTCCTGCTATCACATCCAATCAAAGTGGTTCCTATTTCTGAAAGAAGAGAATGGAAAAGAAATTGAGTGTTGCAAAATGTAGTTTCTGTGATAAAAATAAGCTGAGAATTGTTAAAACAAGGCACGTCCTAGGTGACGGGGAATCTGAAATTTGGAGGGAATGTTAGCTTTGCACAGGGCCTCAAAGAGCACAGAGCTACTCTAGGAGAAAGAAAGACACACTGCAGTCTGCCCACAAGCTCTACTGTGGTTCCTCCGAAAAAGGTCCTTTCATTGTGTGTGCGCACACACATGTATGTTCATATGTGGGGGTGTATGTGTTTCTATGTTCATATATGTGTATGAGTGTGTATGTGTGTGTGTGCACACGCTTATATGCTCATATGTGGGTATGAGTGTGTGCCTGTATGTTCATATGTGGCTATGAGTGTGAGTGTATATTCATATGTGGGTGTGAGTGTGTGTTCACATGTGTGTGTATGTATGTGTACGTGTATGTTCATATGTGTGAGTGTATGTGTGAACATATGTTCATATGTGTGTGTTAGTGTGAGTGTACATTCATATGTGGGTGTGAGTGTGTGCGTGGCACACGTATAGAGATCAGAAGACAACCTTGAATGTTGATTCTCTGACTCACTTTTTCTTTGAGACACTGTTTTTCACTGGCCTGGAATTTTGCCTTGCAGGCCAGGCTTGTTGGTCCTGGAAGCGTCTAGGAATCCAACTGTCTTTATCTCCAATCTTGCTGTCACTGGGGTTACAGGTATACCTTGTCCTGGGAATCTAAACTCAGACCCTTACACTTGACAGGCAAAGTGTTCGCTAACTGAGCCATCTCCCCTAGCCCATCATACATTTCTAAGATAGATGAAAGGCACAAGTTAGTGTAACAGAAGTTAGTTGGAGTTATGGCTGCCTTTTACGTTATAGTCTCAGAGAAAAAGAAGAAATTTCTGAAAGGTGCAAGAAAAGTAAAGTGTTTAATGATGGTAGAAAGTCCTGGAACAAGTCTGCCCTGTAGTCATCTGTGCTGTAAAGGTTACTTAACTGTCTTCACTTCATAGGCAACACCCATGGGCCTGCATGGTAGAAGTGAATTCTTAGAGCAGGGCCATCAGAGCTCAGATTGCAGCTCCTACATCTTACAAACTCTCAGAACATGGAATCTCACTCAGCTGTACTTAACTGTATGTGCATATGTATGTATGTGTGATGTGTTTGTGTATGAGGGTGTGTGTGTGTGTGTGTGTGTGTGTGTGTGTGTGTGTGCTTGTGGGGACTCACATGCTACAGCACACATGTGCAGGTCAGAGGACAACAGTGGGTGTTGACCCCCCACTTTTCCTCTTGTTTGAGGCAGGGTACCTTGTTTACCACTGCCTGACTGACTTGAGAGCAACCCAGGATCCTCCAGTCTCCACCTTCCATCTGGTTGGAGGCACATGGGGATTACAGACACACCTGGCTTGCACACCAGCTCTACAGAGCTCAAGCGGGCCCTCGAATGTACACAGCAAACACTTCCCCCTTAACTAAGTCAACAGCCCCAGTGCAATGGATTCAAAAAGGAAAGACAGCTGGAACAACACGGCTGGGGCTTGAAGCTGGTGTGAGTATGGCAGAGAAGGGGAGTGTGGATTTAGATGTCGTCTGTATGAGACATTGAGGCACACACAGTTCAGGTGTTCTGTTGGCCGAGAGACAAGAGTTGAGCCATGAATGTGGAGGAATGTGATCATCTGGGAACAAGCCAACACAAAGGAGAATCCCAGACCTGAGCTCTGAAAGCTTCAGATTTCATGTGGCAAGAAAAGGACTTTTGAATATCAACCACAATAATGTCATTTAGGTGGCTGATTATTTCTGATTTGGCTGGATTCTCCATGATAAGAGAGTTAATCATTTATGTTCACAAAATACTTTTCAAATTCTATTATCATACCAAATGTATTTAATCATGTTTATTTCTGTAGTTATCACTGAACCTCCCTTTCAAACTATATTTTTATAAGAACTGGGACAATGATTCATTGCTCTCATATCTACCAAGCCTACCACAAAGCTGAGAATGGTAATATTAATCACTGATGTCCACCATCTCTTACTTTGTAGCTTTGCATATATTAAATCACGTAGACTTCTATTAGTTACTTTCTAATGTCTATGATCAAAATACCTGATAAGAAATAAGTTAAGAAGGGGAAGGTTTATTTCGGCTTACAGTTTAGAGGGATACAGTCCATCACTGCAGGGAAGCTAACAGGAAGCTCTTAGCCTTGCAGCCACAGTGAGGATGTATACAGATGAACACTCTGGCCAGCCCCCTCTCTGCCTCCTACTCAGCCTAGGATTCCAGAGCCATGGATTAGCCCCTCCCACCTGAGGGATTACTCTTCTCTCTTCAGTAAATTTTTCTGAAAATGCCTTGTGGACGCTCCCAAAGGTGTGGTCCCATGATGCATTAGTTTCTCTTTTCATTCCCGTGACCAAACACTCAACAAAAAGCAGTCTAAGGAAGGAAGTGTTTATTCTTGTCACAGTTCCAGGAGGATACAGTCTCCCGAGGCTGGGGAGGCTAAGCTTTAGGAGCCGGAGCATGGCTGTTACTGTCATAGTCGTGGGATCTAGAAGCAGAGAGGGAACAGGAAGTCGGGCCCCAAGGCCAACCCTAGTGACCCACTTCCTCTAGTGAGGCTCCACCTACTGAAGGTTCATTGCCTTCCCCAAAGGAGTCAGGAGTTGAGGATCCAGTATTTAAATAAATGAGTGAGCCTATGGGGGACATCTCACATGTCATTACAGCAGGCGGTAATTGGTGGTTGGTTCTAAAGGTTGATAGTGAAGATTAACCATCATTTGATCTAGAAACAGCCACTTGAAAGAAGTATTTTAACTCTATGTTGCAAATGAATGAACCAAGTTAGATTCAATGCTCTATTGCCAGACAGCAAGTGGCTATGTTTAGCTTTATAGGTAGTTGTTTCAAAAAGCATTTGTTAAAAAACAAGTGAATAGGGATTTTATTTATAACATTTCCATATTCAGGCTCTCGAACTGACCTCCAACTTGATGATTTGGGAGAAATCATTCGATATGTAATCAGTAGATGGCATAACGAAAGGCAACACTCATTTTATCATGGACCTATTGCTGGTTTTACCTTTCATAGCTGTACACGCTGGGGTGATGAATCCGTGGCTCTAGTGCTCAGCTTGCACGTGTGAGGAGCAGAGCTCAGAATCCCAACTGGAAGGGAGGCAGGCACAGGGATTCCCCGGAGTAGGTTGGCTAGCCAAGCTAGCTCAAATGGTGAGCTTCAGGCCCTGTGAGGAACTCTGCTGCAATGGATCAGGGGAGACTGACGGCGCAGAAGGGCACGTGCAACCTCAGGTCTTTATACACAAACTCTCACATGTGCACATGCTCCTCCACACACATGCACATACCACATCCACATATGCATGAAAGAGATGTGCATAGGAGATGTGTAAACATTTGCTGTACTGTTTGGTGAGTATGGACAGAATAGTTGTCAAAGTACAGATTGTGTCCATGGCCTTAGAGATCATCACCTTGCTTCCCAGCAACTATATTGCCCACTATGCCACAAACAAGAGATTCCCATTTTTATTTTTCTAAACCTAGATTAACCTCTCCTGCTCTATTGCAATATAGATGATGTCATCGCCTACCTACATTTTTGCCTGATTTCTTCCATGTAGTGTCATATTTCATGGTCTATTTGTGTTGAATATTCTCTGTTCCTGGCATTATTATGTTAATACAGCACAGTTTTTAAAGCCATTCTCTTGTTAATGTGTCTTTGGACTGTTGCCTGTTTGTTATGAATAAAGCTATTAGGAATATTCTCACATAGGTCCTTTTGTGGGTCTGTGTTTGCATTTTTCTTATGTGACTCTTGAGAAGTGCAGTTCTCGGGCCACAGGATAGATGCATGGTTAATCTAGAAGACACTGAGGAGTTGTTCAAAGGCATCTCACCCCTTTGAACAATGAATCAGTGTTTGAGTTGTTGCATATTCTTGTCAGCTCTTAGTGTGGCCAGGCTTTTTAATGTCTTTTGAGAAGATGTAAAAAAGAAAATCTTTCCCTCATACCCAAGATCCTTCTTGACAGTGTGGCCACATACTCTTTTCAGCATAAGAACGTATTGGATGGGGGAGGGGGAGAGTTGTTCTTGGCATGAGCAGTGTTTCTAGTCACCATCTGGGTCTGGGGAAGCCATTAACCTCCTGGTCCTTCACATCCCAGCCTGGACCCTCACCCACTGCCCCTTTCATGACTTGTAGGCAGAGGCAAGGACTCTCTTTTAATGATTCTGCTTTTGGGTTTTTTCTTCTTTTGAGACAAAAATCTCCCTATGTAGTCCAGGCTGGCCTTGCCCCTTTGCCTAGCCTCCTAAGAGCTAGGGTTACCAGACTGTACTACTGTGCTTGGCTGTAAGGCTCCTCTTGACTACTTGGAATTACACAGACCAGGAATAATCTAGTCTCTGACACTTCGCTGTCATGTGGCTAAGAGAAGCCATTGATAAGTATTCTCGATTTTCTCATTTGTAGCAGGTGGATAGTCAAACTGTTCTACAGAGTGGCTGCATAGTCAAAATACACTAATTATGTAAAGTGTCCATCACTCTTCCGGGTGCACAGATGGATCAATCTACAGGCACATTTTTCACAGGGGACTGGCTGTGTGGTAGAAAGGGAGGCATGGCTATTCTTCAGATGTTTATTGAGCTTGTAATAAAAATAATAGTTAATACTTATCTCTGGCTGCTGCCGGGCTGTGTGCTCATGGCAGACAGCAGCTTATTTAATCCTCACAACGACCCTCTGAGTTAAGTGAGAGCCACATCTCCATTTTATCAACAAGGAGATTGAGATGGAGAGCCATGAGGTCATTTGTCCAAAATCATGTGACTAGAAAGTGACAAGCCAAGGTTTGACCAGGTCATTTTGACAGATGAGCCCTCCCATAACATCAATTCACTATTTTCCAAATACTCTGCCTCAGTAGAGCCCCCTGGAGATGCATAGAGGAGTTAGAGGGCTCTTACTACTGAGGTCTGCCACCCAGCATACATAAGGTAAGGCTGAGTAAAACCGAAGATGTAGAAAGGTACCCCAATCTTCCTCAAGACTCCCCACGCTCTGCTTGATGTTTGGCTGTGGTTCTCTGCATCTGCCTCCATCTGCTGTCTGATGAAGCCTCCCAGGGGACAGTTATGCTAGGTTCCTGTCTGCAAGACCAGCAGAGTGTCACTAATAGTGTCAGGGGTTGTCTTTCTCACATGGATGGGTCTCAACTTGGGGCAGTCATTGGTTTCCTCCGTCTCTGCTCCATCTTTATTCCTGCATATCTTGTAGGCAGGACAAATTTTGGGATGAAGGTTTTCTGGGTGGATTGATGTCACCTTCCATCCTCTGGAAGTCCTGCCTGGTTACAGGAGGGAGCCACTTCAGTCTCTATATCCCCCTCTGATAGGGATCTCAGCTAGGGTCATCCCCATAGATTCCCTGAATCCTTCCCTCTCCCAGACCTCTGACTAGTCACCAGAAATGCCTCCCACTAATCTCCATTCTTACTCCCAGTATTCTCCTGCCTACCCCCACAGAACCCTATTCCTATTCCTCTCCTTACCCCCTCTCCCACCCAGTTCCCTCTCTCCATCCATCTCCGATGACTATTTAGTTTCTGAATGAGATTCTTGAATCCTCCCTTGGGACCTCCTTATTACCTAGTTTCTTGGGCTCTGTAGATTGTTGCATGGTTATCTTGCACTTTATAGCCAATGTCCACTTATAAGTGAGTGCATACCATGTGTGTCTTTCTGGTTCTGGGTTACCTCACTCAGAATGATTGTCTCAAGTTCCATCCATTTGCCTGCAAAATTCATGGTGTCCTTGTTTTTAGTGACTGAATAGTATTCCATTGTGTAAATGTACCACATTTCATTGTCCATTCTTCAGTTGAGGAGTATTTAGGTTGTTTCCACTTTCTGGCTATTATGAATAAAGCTGCTGTGAATATAGTTAAGCAAGTGTGCTTGTGGTATAAGGGGGGCATCTTTTGGGTATATGCCCAGGAGTTGTATAGTTGGGTCTTGAGATAGAACTATTCCCAATATTCTGAGAAACCACTAAATTGATTTATACAGTGATTGTACAAGTTTGCACTCCCACCAGCAGTGGAGGAATGTCCCCTTGCTCCACACCCTTGTCAGCCTGTGCTGTCTCTTGAGTTTTTAATCACAGCCATTCTCGCAGGTGTGAAATGGAATTTCAGGTTTGTTTTGATTTGGATTTCCCTGAAGACTAAGGATATTGACAATTTCTTTAAGTGTTTCTTGGTCTTTTGAGATTCCTCTGTTGAGAATTCCCTGTTTAGCTCTGTACCCCATTTTTAAATTGTGTTATTTGGTTTGTGGATGTCTAATTTCTTGAGTACTTTATATATTTTGGATATTAGCCCTCTGTTAGATGTAGGTTGGTGGCAATCCTTTCCCAGCCTGTAGACAGCCATGCAGTCCTATTGACAGTGCCCTTTGCCTTACAGAAGCTTTCCAGTTTCATGAGGTCCCATTTATCAGTTGTTAATCTTAGAGTCAGAGCTGCTGATGTTCTGTTAGGAAGTCGTCTCCTGTACCAGTGCATTCAAGTCTATTCCCCACCTTCTCTTCTATTAAGTTTAGGGCATTAGGGTTTATGATGAGGTCTTTGGTCCACTTGGACTTGAGTTTTGTGTAGGGTGATAAATATGGATCTATTTGCATTCTTCTATACTCAGACATCCAGTTAGACCAGCACCATTTGCTGCAAGTCAGAGGGGTCAAGAACACTACAAGAAGGCCTACCTACAGTTTCAACTAACCTAGGCCCATAGGAGCTCACAGAGCTTGGGCTACCAAGCAGGGAACATGCAGGAGCGGCACATAGACCCCCTTCACAGTTGTTGCAAATGTGCAGCTCAGTCTTCATGTGGGTCCCCTAACAACTGGACAGCAGGAGCTGTCTCAGTGTCCATTGCCTGCCATTGGAGCCCCTTCCTTCCACCTGGATTCCCTGGTTGGCCCTTAGTGAATGAGGATGTGCCTAGTCCTGCTGCGACAGATGTCTCAGGGTGTGGTGGTACTCAAAGGGGCTCTCCTCTGAGGAGAAGGGGAGGAGGCAATGGGAAGGATTTGTAAGGGTGGGACTGTGGGATGAGGAGGGAGGGGGTGCCGGAATCAGGATGTAGAGAGAAAAATAATAAATTATTGGGGAAAATCGATGTGACAAGTCACACAGGCAGACACATAGGCATGGGGGAGAGCTCAGACGGATCTGCAGAAGGAAATGCTTGGCTGGCTCTCAGGGATTTCCAGAAGCAGAAGAAAACACTGCCAGTGTTTCCAGGCAGAAGAGGGGCAAAAACAAGAGCAAGGAAAGTGGAAGCTCATCCTCCGGCCTGTGAGCACACAGCCGGGGTGCCGTGGGTGTCACCTCCAAGAGGGTCTGTGCAGTCCTGCAGCCTGTGTTTTCTCTTGGGATCACACTGAAGTGGTACCTGAGGTTCTATTCTGATTTTTATAACATCCCTGAAAATGACCTGCAAGTAGCTTGCTTTATACAAATCAGAATATTGTAAGAATTTTCCAGTATTTCTCTATCTCTATAACATATATATGATATATAATATACTTATATATTATATTCTCATATATTTTGTTCTATATAATAATACTGTTTTATATATATATATATATATATATATATATATATATATATATATATATATATATATAAAATATATATATAGTAGATGTCACCCCAGTGTTGGGAGAAGAGGCAGAGATCCAAGAGACCCAAGGAGCACAGTGGCTTTTTGGCCACCAGGTTAGCAAAACAGAAAATAAAGCAATACAAGACCTCTAAGTTCAGCCTGGTCTTGAACTTCTGTGTATCTGAGGATAAGCAGGACCTCTGGAGTCTTCTGCCTTACCTCTGCTGGGATGCAGACATGTGCCAGCATGCCTGGCTTTGTCTAGAAATTAAAGGACCAACCCTGAAGTGTTGTGTGGCAGCTGCGTGAGTCCCTGTGCTCTGACTGAATCAGACCATCATAGGTGTGACTGCTTGCGGAATGGAGACTTCGTTGTGGTTTTGATATAGCCTATAACTTAAGAGAAGCAGCTTCAAGGGGGAATCCTATTAGCGCTCTCAACATTTCTGCAATGCAAGAGGCATGATTGATATATATGCATCTTTCTGCTCATCTTCCCACACTAATTCATATCGGTTGCATACATATTACTTTAGCTTAGAAATGCTGCATATTCTATTTTACATAAATGATTTTATTTAAACAGTAGTTCAATGATAAAATTTAAAAGTTAGAATATTTTTGTGTGTGCATGTGCGTGCATGCGTGGATATGTGCACACAGTTTACCCACTGAGCCATCTCCCCAACTCCCAGGATCAGAATTTTCTAAATCATTTTTCAAATCTCCCCCTTCTTTTATATCTGGAGCATCCAATTCCTTGCTTCCATGGAAACTATATCTGTGGTACTATCCCATCGTTGCAAACATGTACAAAATAGGACCCTGAAGAAGCCACCAAAGCTTTGTTCAACCCATGTGTGTGAGCTCAGCAGAGGAGGTGGGCATGCTGCTTCCCTTCCAGGGGGATTTCAAAGATACAAACGAGATAATGAGACCCTAAACTGCAAGCAGAATTTCCGACATGTTTAGTTGTGTGAGGCAAGATTTATTACTATAGCCAAATACTCAAGGCAGGGTGTCTTTACAAAATAAAGAGGTATATTTAACTCAGTTTTGAGGATTCAGGGCAAGGCTTGGCTGGGCTTGCTAAGAACGTGTGGTAGGAGACAGAGGATATCAGGCAAGAGGAAGAGATTTCCTCTCTAAAGAGGAATCTTGAGAGAGATTCAGGGGTCAGGCGCCATGTTAATTACAACTTGCTCTTGGAAGAGAAAATTCACGGCATTCTTTTTTAAGGACAGTGATATCTCAATACTTCCATTTAAAATTGACTTGTATGTGTGTGTGTGTGTGTGTGTGTGTGATGTTCATGTAGCACATACAGATTTCACATGAGGCATTGGATCACCCAGAACTGGAATTGCAGGTGACTGTGAGCTGCCTGTAGGGGCTGGGATTTGAACCTGGGTCCCCTGCAATATGCTCTTAACCGCTACAATAGTAGCAGATGCTCTTAACCACTCAACCACCTCTCCAGCCCTTCAATTTCTACTCTGTAAAGGGCCACACCATCTCCAATACACCATGTTGGAAAACAAGTATTCGATACAGTGACCTTCAAGAGAAACTCAACCTACATCACAGGCAAAGCATCCTTCATCCTGCAGCTCTTCCTGTTGGATGCTTCCATGAGCTTCTTCGTACATACAAGGAAACTGAGGCACAGACTGACATAGTGATTTGCCCAAGCACATATAATTTATGTGGCATAATTAATTTATCAATGTTTACCTTGGCACATAGTAAGCTTTTATACAAAGCCTTTGCAGTTATGTTTGTCACTATAAAATAGCTCTCCCTGAGGCTCACTGCTCAGATTAAAGTCAGAGACAATCCTGTTGATGGATGAAGAAGCTCGGATCTCTTCTCCCTCCCCAAGGAAGACACTGAGCCGGAGCCCTGGGAACCAAACACAGCTTAGAACCCTGTCCTCCCGAAGGCAGATGATGGAGAAAGCAAACTCATGCCCTCAGATCCCTGTACAGCACTCTGCTTGCAGGGTCTCACGTGACTTATTGGCTACTTGGGAAGGACCTCTCCTGACCTCCCCCACCCAATAAACCAATAAACAGTGCATCTCCCACTGACCCACGAGACCAAGGCCATGATAGCTCATTTTGTTGGGCTCATTTTTATGAGATACTGTCATGGGTCCATCATCGGTACAGCTGGACGTTTATACTTACATGCCAAAATAAAGAGTTTCAAATTGTTGATTCATTTGTTCATTCGCTAAACAAACACTGTTAGACAACAAAGAATGAACAAGACATCGTGCTAGGATGGGCTGAAGACACCAGTCAGGGACCTAGTCACCCATACTAATGTCTCCTCCTTCTCTGTCATGTCATGGGACACCTACAGGTGACCAGTCCCACTGTGTGCAGCACAGATGACCATCTCCCGCAGGCACTGCTGCCCTCACCCAGGCCAACTTCTGTTGTGCATTTGCAATCTGCAGAGAAGGCTGGGGTCTCTTCTAGCAGAGGGTCTCTGAGGGGACCAGGCTGCTGCAGCAGTTCTTGATAACTTGCTAAGTCAGGAGGCTTAACACAGTAGGTCAGTTGCCACCTGGCACAGCCCCAGAGCACAGCAGGCCCCCAACCCCCTGTGATCTCACTCTCCCAGAAGGGTAGGGTGGCTAAAATAAATACCACAGGTGACTCACCATGGTTCCACCCCAAAGGCTCAGATCTATGGAGGCCGTTTCTTCCCTTTTGTAAGTTATCAAATAGAATTTATGAACCTTCCAATTCATGGGGTGGGAAGGAAGCCTGTAAGATGGAGGCAATAAAACTCCATTCCCATAACTTTGCTCAAACTTCTTTCAGCCAAATTTTTGTAACCTAACAATGTTTTGTAGTTGTAAAAGTTATTTCCACAGAGGGCATTTGGTACTGTGGTTGTTGCTGTTCCACACTGTGACTAGACAGACACATTACAGAGCAAAAGGTTTAGGCTGCGTGTATAAACATGGAACCTGGGTGCACACGCGTGTAAGTGAAAAGGCCAAGGCCAAGGAGTGATTCATCACTTATGTTGTCCTAAGTGTCCAGGGAGGTTCTGCTGTGTGACGGCAGCACGCCCTGCACGGGTAGCACCAAGGCTCGGGTTTCTCGGATGACGATGGGCAGAAACGGCTGAGGGCCGTGGCACAGCGTGTGGAAGCCTCACTAACAGCAACGTTTGTGCTGCAGCCACAACACGAGACAGGAGCAACCAATCCACACTTGAAAGTACAGGTTCGAGACTGAGGCATGAAGAAGCCAAAGGACTGGACCATGGGCATTCAGAGATTGCTTGCTGTGCTTAGAAACCCTAAGAAACAGGTACACACAGTGCCACGGGTGACATTGAGAAAGATGAGGGTAGTTCTGGGGGACATTACAGGGTGCATTACAGGCCAAGCCTTTATTTCCTGTGATTGGGTTGAGAGGATGAGGTTTGGCTAGTTACAGTCCTTAACACAGGCGGTGGGCATGTGCCCCTAGGTGTCTGGCACCACGTCTTGTCGTCATTAGGACAAGCAGATGACATCTGAGAGAGAATGACTGGTACTCAGAACAAAACCGTAATCCTAGCACTCAGAGGGAGCAAGCTGAGAGCGTCTGGACTTCAAGGACACAGTGGCTAAACAGGCAGGCCCTGTCGCAAGAAAACAAAACAACCCAACCCAACACAACTGTACCACAACAGGGAGAAGTAACAGCAAATGGATATAAATAGAAACAACACACAAAGCGAAGGTCGCCGGTACCACGTACACATGCCCACGGTAGCTGCTGCTTGTTGTCTGTGGGAAGTGGTCAACTGCTAGAACAGCAAGGCCTACGATATTAAAGCATCAAAACACATAAAATACAAAGATGTATGTATGTGGCCATACAGATGTATGTGGCCAGGGCAGCCAGGAAGAAAAAAGCCTTGGGGTAGAGGGATGGCGCCCCTTGGTGCGGGGAGGCTGGGGAAGAAGCTGGCCAGACTTAAGTATGTTAAAAGAATGTGACCTCGATGACCAGGGAGTGCTGAAGTATCCAGAAGGGGACAGAGGCCAAGTCATGGAGCCTGCCTGCTTAAGTCTGTACTTCATTACTTCATTTTAAGGCCAGTGGCAGGGGAAGGAAAGGAACCATGAGTTTTGTTTACTTCCATTTGGTTAAAAAAAAATCCGCCTCCTAAATCCACGCTACTTAAAGATTAGTGATGTTTCAGATTCATCCTTGTAAGACAAATGGGTTGATGTGCTCAGAACTTTTGGGTATTGTGTGAAGCTTGGTTACCCTTTTATTCCTAGGGATTACAGACCCTTAGTGGTCTCTGTGCAGTGCCAGCCCAGCAGCGGCACAAAGGAAAGAGGCAGTCTCTTGCTATGACCCCAGAGACCCAGTTACAGCACTGAGCCACACACCTCCACCAGGAGATGTCCAATGGTTTAACATGCACTCTGGAACCAGACAGTGGCTGCAAAACCTTACTCTGACACTGTGCACCTTGACATAAGTTATTTAACTTCTTTTTCTTCATACATAAAGTGGGTTCAGTAAGAGATCCTATTTCAAAATATAAGGTAGGCAGCAATAAGAGAAGGCAGCTGGTATGGGCCTCTGCCGCACACACACACATATACACATGTACACACATGTACACATATGTACACACATACACACATGTACACACATACGCACACACATATACACATACACACACACATGCCAATGCTCACATGGATAGATTTACAGGAATGTCTATACCACAGTCTTGGCTCCTCTAACAGCAGCACTGGGTATATGTGTGCTTTATGCAGCATTGTGCTGGTACAAAGTGACATCCCGGCAAAAGGAAGGACAGTGGGGTGAAGTGTAGGGAGCTTACTGGCATTGCTATGACATCAGTGTGGGGGAGCACAGTCTCTTCTCTCCTGAAGGGTGAGAACAATGAAGGCATTGTTCTCAGTAGACGAATATCCTCTGGGTTGGGGTTCTGTCCTGAGTGTCACTATGTCTAGGTGACAGATACAGTCTGTTTGCTCACTGCTCATCTGCAGGAGACACAGACACTTGAGAACAAGGAGAAGGCAGTGCTGTCTTGCATGATCACATTGGATAGTTTATTTCACGAGTGTACTTGTATGTTCATGTGCAGAGGTCAGAAGACAAACTCGGGTGATCCTCTAATTTGTGTTTTGTGGTTTTTTGAAATGGGGTCTCTCTTTGGATCTAGCCATTTTAGCTAGGACAGTGGGGCCTTGACTTCCCTATATCTGCCTCCTCAGGTCTGGAGTTATAAGTGGGTACCATTCACCTGCGTTTTGTTTGTTTGTTTAATTGTTTTTTCATAGTATGGGTCTTGGGAGTTGAACTCCCAAATCACATCCTCATGATTGCATAACAGTACCTAACTGGGGTGTCTCCCCGGGCCAGTCCTGCCTGCCTTATGAAGCTGAGACCTTCGAGTTGGAGACTGCCACCCTGCCCTTCCAGGTTCTTCATAGCATTTGGCCATCACATAAGGCATTTGTGTTTCAGATGGGCTGATTCTTGATTTGCAAGGCAACATTGGGTCAGAATAGTGAGAGAAGAGTGGAGACAGTGGGTGCTGACAGTGGGCGCTGCGTGCCATCCTAACTGTTGCATGCCTTAATAGGCAGAGCCACTAAGTGGTCAAATGCTTAGAGCTCTTCTGCTCAGTGCCTGGGATGACGCCTCCAATCAAGGGAATGCAGATATGTACCTCTTACTTACATTTCCTTATATATGCACACATACACACATATATAGATGAATACATATGTGCATAGACACATGTATACATACTTATACACATGAACACATGTGCACACATTACATGTTCATACATGTGTATACAAGCTTATACACATGAGTACATGTACATAATGCATGCATAAGTACATACATATACACATTTACACATCTTTATGTATACACACATATATGCATAAATAATATACATAGGTATGCCTACATACCTATGTACATGTATACATTGTAAAACATCACCATAACCTAAAAACTGGAGTCCAAAACTTTAAAATGTTTAATTATTTTGAGGTTGATGAATGGTATTATATTATTCAATCTTTTAGTCGTTATGAAGAAAAGAAATGTTTTTAAATTTAGCTTTCCTATTATTTATTTAATTCACTTTACATCCCGATTGCAGCCACCCTTCCTCCTCTCAGTGTCATCCTCACCCCTCCCCCATATCTCCCTCCTTTTCTTCTTAGGGAAGGGGAGGCCCCCTTGGGTACCAACCTGCCCTGTGGTGACACACCAAATCCCAGCAGAACTAAGCACATCCTCCCCACCTGAGGACAATCAAGGCGGCCCAGCCAGGGGAAACAGATCCAAAGACAGGAGACAGGGCCAGAAGCAGCCCTCTCTCTAATTCTTAGGGATCCCACATGAAGGCCAAGCTGCTCATTTGCTACATACATGTAGGGTGTCTAGGTCCGGCCTGTGCATGCTCTTTGGTTGGTGGTTCAGTTTCTTTGAGACTCAAGAGCCCGAGTTAGACTCTGTAAGTCTTCTTGTAGTGTCCCTAACCACTCTGGCTCCCTCAGTCCTTCCCCTGACTCTTCCACAAGACTCCCTGAGTTTTGCCTGATGTTTGGCTGTGGGTATCTACATCTGTTTCCATCAACTGCTGGATGAAGCCTCTCAGAAGACGGTTATGCTAGGCTCCTGTCTGTAAGCATAGCAAAGTATCATTAATAGTGTCAGGGATGGGCTCTCTCCTATGGGATTGGTCTCAAGTTGGGCCAGTTATTGGTCGGCTAGTCCCTCAAATGCCACTCCATCTTTATCCCTGCATGTCTTGTAGACAGGACAGATTTTGGGTCAAGGTTTTATGAGTAGGTTGGTGTCCCCCTCCATCCACTGGATGTCCTTCCTGGCTACAGGAAGTGGCCACTTTAGTTTCCATATCTCCCACTACTAGGAGTCTCATCTTGGACCACCTCCATGGACTTCCATGAACCTCCCCCATCCCAGGTCTCCAGTTTATCCCAGAGATGGCCTCCAACCAATCTTGATCTACTAAATCTAATAGAAGAGAAAGTTGGGAATAGCCTTAATATACTAGTACAGCGGACAACTTCCTGAACAGAATATCAATGCTCTGGCTCTTAAGATAAACAATTGATAAATGCTTCTGGTAGGCAAAGGACACCATCGATAGGACAAAATGGTAGTCCACAGAATGGGAAATAATTCTTCCCCAACCCTACATCTAACTGAGGGATAATATATAAAATATATAAAGAACCCAAGAAATTAGACACCAACAAAACAAATAACACAATTTTTAAAATGGGGTACAGAGCTAAACAGAATTCTCAACAACGGAGTCTCAAAAGGCCAAGAAACACTTGAAGAAATGTTTGAAGTCCTTAGTCATCAGGGAAATGCAAATCAAAATGACTCTAAGATTCCATTTTACACCTGTGAGAATTGCTAGGCTAAAAAACTCAAGCAACAGCACATGCTGTTGAGGACATGGAGCAAGGGGAACACTCTTCCATTGCTGATGGGAATGAAAACTTGTACAATCACTCTGGAAATCAACTTGGCAGTTTTTAGAAAATTGGGACTAGTCCTATCTCAAGATCCAGCTATATCACTCCTGGGCATATACCCTAAAGATGTTCTACCATCCCATAAGGACATTTGCTCAACTATATTTATAGCAGCTTTATTTATAATAGCCAGGAACTTGAAATAACCTAAATGTCCCACAACCGAAGAATGGATAAAGAAAATGTGGTACATTTATACAACAGAATACTACTCAGCTATTAAATACAAGGACATCATGAATTTTCCAGGCAAATGGATGGAACTACAAAATATCCTGAGTGAGGTAACACAGACCTAGAAAGACTTACATCGTATGAACTCACCTCTAGGAGGATATTAGAAATAAAGTACAGGTAACCTTGCAACAATCCTCAGACCCAATGAAACTAAGTATCAAGGAGGAAACAAGGGAGGATGCTTGAATCTCACTCAGAAGGGGAGATAAAATAGAGGGAAGGAAGTGGGTGGGAGAGGGGGTGGGGAGGAAACCAGGGTGGGGATCAGGTGTGGGGAGACTGGTGGGGAGAGAAGACTGGGAGAGAAAATGGAAATGCTTTTAGTTATTAGTGATGTAGTAGGTGGGAGAGAAGGCTTGGCCAGTCAGTTGCTTGCCTTGTAAGTGTGAGGACATGAGTTTGTTCCCTAGACTCCATCTAAAGCCCAGCACAGTAGCGTGTGTTTGTGACCACAATGATGGTGAGAGAAGAGCACGTAGGAGGCTCTCCCATGCTCTCTAGCTAGGCTTGTCTGCTTTGTGAGCTGGAGACCCTACTTCAAGGCAAGTAGGAGGCCTTTGATGAACAATGACAGAGATTGACCTTTGGCCTCTCCTCTCCATGCATGGATCACATATACACATACTCATGGACGTACACAAGAAAACATACTCATCATATAAGCATGGTATGTCCCATACACACAACTAGGCACCCATCTCACATCCTTCCATCAAAACTCTTTGTTTTTTATGATGTCAATCAGAGCCTTGGAGGCTGGCATCCTTAATGAAGAATGGAAAAGCTTCTAAAGCCAGAGAACTGGGAGCTTCTGGAATCAGGGAAGTGTAGGTAAAGCAATGGGGATGTCTGTCCCACATGGGTCTGAGGAACACACAACACAGAATGAACCAGGAAGGAGCTTTCACCTGGACTTGGTGTTTCCCAGCATGCCTGTGTATCACACAGTCTGCAAGTCCTCTCTAAGAATCCATGTGGTCTAATCTGAGTTGTAGACTGAGTACAACCTCCTGGAATCACTATCACATGGTCGTGAGGAAGTACTCAAGCTAAGTCAGCAGGTCCCAGATGTCACGTGGGCGGTACGATTTCCTATCAGGGTGTGATCTGTTACCAGTAGGACTGAAATGTCAAGGTTTATGAAGTGTTGCTTTATAAATGAGAGCAGCTCCAGCTGTCCTTCTGCAAGCTGACTTGTCTGCAAGCATTCTGAGTTGCTTCTGTGAATGGAATGGAACAGAATGGAGAGCTAACAGCTGCTACAAGCGTTCTCTCAGGGTGCCTGGGGTGGTGAGGCCTGGCAAGGTGGAACTCTGAGAATTGCAGTGACGGTGCAGCACTCTGGGCTCCTCCGTCAAAGTTCTGTCATCTCTACTTAATTTCCACTTGGGTACATTTGTCATATATGTATATGTATGTGTATATGTATGTGTGTGTGTGTGTGTGTATATAATATTTAATACAATTTTATATAAGGCTAAAAGAACAATTATAAAGACTTTCCCAAATTACAGTCATAAGATTTCCCAATTATGACCATTATAACACATTTATTCTGACTCCTTTCATAAGTTGTATCTAAGATACATATCATATATAATATATTGTTATCTAAGATATATATCATATATAATATATGATTATTTAAAATATATATCATATATAACATATGGTGCATAGTATTAAATATGGGATATATATATATATATATATATATATATATATACATGCAATTGCTTCTTTTCACAGTTATTTATTTATAGCTGTGTTCATGCTGCCTCCTGTGTCTGGAGGTCAGAGGACACCTTGTGGGCACTGACTTTCTCTTTCCACCCTGTGGGTTTCAGGAATCAAACTTGGGTCACCATGTTTAGCAGAAAGCACCTTTGTTTGCTGACCCATCTTGATTGTCCCTAATATAATTGTTTCTAATTCTTGTGAGGCATGTATATTTGAGTCTGCTCATGAGGAAGTCTAGATTATGTGTTTGTGTCTTTTTGACTAGTGTTTTGGTCTCCTTTAACCTGGAACAATTCTTTAGCCTGGATTTTATGATATTTGTAAGTGGTTTAGATCCTTTGATCTTTTGGACACCTTTGCTTAAAATAATTTTGTACAATGCAAAAAGAATCAGGCAAAATCAGTAGGAATGGTGTTTAACCTATTGCATTAAAAATGTGATAATTTCAACCCACAGTTGGTCAGAATGCAGCGAATAAGTGACAGTGAGGTGCTTAGATCACAAATCCCCAAGACCACCCCACACCAGGGCTCAGGATACCTGTTGCTAGATTGTGTCTTATGATAAGACAAGACAGCTGCACCATTAATGCTCAACGATATGGTTTCCTTAACAAGATGTGCATAATGACAATACCAGGTGATATGCCAACGTGAATGTGAAATCCCAAAGAGTCACACTCCTAGATTAAGAGCTAAAGGCTCAATTGCTATGGAGAAAGAAAGAATCTTTCTTCTGCTGGAATGAACTCTTTGATAAGCTATCCTACCCCAGAGGTCAACCCTCAACCCATGTACATACAAGCAATACCAAATGGACTCAGCAAGCCTTCCCTGCATGTGTACATGCATGTATGTGTGTATATGTATGTATGTATGTATATATATATATGTATGTGTACATGTATGTGTGAATGTGTTTGTGTACGTTGTATGTTGTGTATGTGTGTATATATGTATACAAGTATATGTATATTGTGTTTATGTATGTGTATATGTGTGTGCATGAATATATATGTATATATACATTTGTGTGTATGTCTATGTGTGTGCATGTATGTGTGTATATATGTGTATGCATGTATGTGTATGTGTATATATGTGTGCATGTATGTGCATGTATGTGTGTGTACATATGCACATACAAGGTATATACGTAGCAATAAAAATTAAAGAATAGGTCATGATTCTGAGAGGTAGTGGAGGGGATGCAGAAAGAATTGGAGAAGGGAGAAGAAATTCAAATACAGTGCTCATATACGCAATCCTCAAAAAAGAAAAATTTTAAATTGAAAAAATATGCAATAATTTCAAAACATAATTAGTACATAAGGGACCTCCATGAAACCATTAGCAGAGTCCTCAGCAGGAAATATGCAATCAGAGACAGCAAAATGTTACGTTCAGAACGCTGCAATGCAAAGAAAGGAATAATCTCTGACTAACATACCATGTTCCACCAAGCTGTCCTTCAAACATAAAGGTGAGATAGAGATTTTCCCAGTTAAACAAAAGCTGAGGGATGCAGGCAGGAGACCTGCCTGATAAGAGATGACAAAGGAATGTCTCACAGAGAAACAAAAGCCTGCTAATGAGTAACAGGGACATCCTTCGAAATATACACTGTAGTGGTGAAGGAAGTCTACGGTTGACTGGAAGACATGTTAACACTGTAAAGGTAGTGTATAAACTCCTTTACATTCATTACAAGTTTAAAATAACTAAAGATAAAGTATTTTTAATGTCTCTTCACTAAAGAGTATATGGAGTGTGACATATATACTCTTTAGTTGCTTGAACTGTGAAGAAAAGGAAAAGGAAGACCACGGAGCTTCCGTACCATGAAGGTTACGCTGTAACCAACTTATGACAGTCTACTGTAACTATATGGTGTTTCATGTCATCTCCAAGGGAGCAGCTGTGAGGAAACAAGCCCACGTAGGTATGTGAAAGATGAAATGGAAGAAATTACATCATACTGTTGTAAAAATAACCAGCCTGCAAAGGAAGACAGGAGTTGGTGAGAGAAGCAGGAGGCTTGCAAATCAGAAATCAGTGACCAAAGTGGTGAGAGTAAGTTCTTACCTGCTGATAGCTGTTTCATCCGAAGACCAGAGCCTGACATATATGGAGGCAGATGCTTGCAGCCAACCGTTGAACTGATCACAGGGTCCCTAATGGAGGAGTTAGAGAAAGGACTGAAGGAGCTGAAGGGGTTTGCAGGCCCATAGGAAGAACAACAATATCAACCAACCAGAGCTCCCAGGGTCTAAACCACCAACCAAGTGGCACACATGGAGGGACCCATGGCCCCAGCCACATATGTAGCAGAGGATGGCCTTGTTGGGCATCAATGGAGGAAGAGGCCCTTGGTCCCCAGTGTAGGGGAACGCAAGGGTAGGGAGGTAGAGGTGGTTTGGTGAGTGGGTGCATACCTTCATAGAAGCAGGAGAAGGGGGGATAGAATAGGGGGCTTCTGGGGGGATTGGAAAAGGGGATAACATTTGAAATGGAAATAAATAAAATATCCAATAAAAAATGGCTAAGCATTAAAAAAAAGACTATCATAAGACAGGAAGAAGATGTGGTAAAGAGCCAATTAAACAGGATAAGATGGTTATAAATGGATATGCAGTCAATATGAAACTACAACACATATCACAGATCAGAAGAAGCAATGGACATCAGTATAGAATGAAGAGACTCTATGTAATGGGCAACCACCCAGAGAACACCCAGCAAAACTGAGTGACATTATGGGCCTGACGGACCTACAAAACATATAGACCCAGACACACAAGTCTGGACACACACATGTGTGTGGACACCCCCCCCCCCAGACACACGTATGTGCATGACTCTAAATAAATATCTTTTAAAAATGAAACGAAACCATGCACAATTATCTCAATAGACACAGAAAAGGCATTTGACAAAGTCGAATGCTTACCCATGATTTACACTGTCAACAAAAAAGGTAAGAGCACTGGCTGCTCTTGCAGAGGACCCAGGTTCGGTTCTCAGCACCCATACACGATGACTAGTAACCATTTGTAACTCCAGCACCAGAGGGTCTGACCCTCCTGTGGGTCTCATAAGTTATAGCTCCACCATTCCTCATCTGTTCTCAGTTGTGCCCAATTGTTATTTATTTTTTAATGCTAACTTATACAAAAGCTAAGCAGTGCCACAAACCTTTGTTCCTACAGATTTCCCAACTGTGAGAATTCTACCACATTCTCCTTTATAATCCATATCTAAGATATGTACACATATAATACATGATACATGGCATAAATAAATAATATATGAAACTATAATCACTTTTTATATTTTTATTTATTGTGTGTGTGTGTGCACATGCACGTGTCTTTGGTCTATTATCTATACATGCCCCATGATCTATTTCTACATCCATTAAAATGGCACGAATTCACACGGAAATGTCCAATACCAATCCGACTCTATGGAGATTTTTCTAACTCTGACTCTTTTTCAGATGTCAAAGCCTTTCCCTGGCTGTGAGGCCCTCTTTCCCAGTATTTTAATATATTTACTTGCAGTAACTTTTAGGCCTTCCTGCATGTCACTAGTCTTTGGATCACAGCTCTTTGCCCTTAGCTCTGTTGTTGCCTTTTAACCTCCCTATGCCTCCACGACCCCCGAAGGGAGCTTCCCACTAGGCAATACTACCCTTCTGTAGTACATGCATATAATGCCTCAGATAAGCGCGTGATACTATGTTCCTTTCTTCTCTACAAATACAGTTGACAGAGGTTAGCAGTGGGTGGGTTCTTGTGTCTAGGTGGCATTTTCTTCTGTATGGCACAGTGGGATAAATACTGGCTGCTATTGTCCTTGGTCATGAGAAGTCATTGAGGTATATCAAGTATGTGAGGAACAAGAGGAAATTCTCCTTTCAGGGATATTCTGGCCTCTATGCAGAGGAGACAAGAAAGCGAAAGGTTACAGGAGAGTGGAGGGAGAGCCACCTTAGAGCACAAAGCCAAGGCACCTCTCGTCTACGGCAGCCTGTGCCAGAGTCAGTGTGGAAGAGGCAGTTGGCAGGTT
The DNA here is from genome assembly GCF_900095145.1 of Mus pahari. Taxonomy (NCBI): domain Eukaryota; kingdom Metazoa; phylum Chordata; class Mammalia; order Rodentia; family Muridae; genus Mus; species Mus pahari. Next base: position 140,169,442 of record NC_034593.1, read on the forward strand.
CTAGAGGGCCGCGCTGCTGCACACACTGTTCCCGGAGGCTGTGACCTGCTAATGTGGACGATGCTGAAGGCGCATCTCCCAACTTGGTTTTCATTTAGATGAGTGTGTTTCCACTTAGCAAATGTAGATACTGGGGCTCTGTGGTGCTTTTTTGTTTGTTTATTTATTGTTTTTTGTTGTGGTTTGTTTCTTTTCTTTTAACTTGGATTTAAATCACTAGAGCTCTAAAACAATTGAGTAACTCACTTTTAAATTTTTACAAATATTGACTAAAAAAGCATCCTGGTGCCTGTTGAATGCAACCTCTGTATCAAGCAAGAATATATATATATAATCTAGACATTTTTCTAAGGAAGAAAACATACCACCTCCCCTCTCTGTCTTCTCTCTCTCTCTCTCTCTCTCTCTCTCTCTCTCTCTCTCTCTCTCTCTCT